>NC_056734.1:311236998-311599498 GCF_019279795.1 Protopterus annectens
TAATGTGTTGATTAATTGTGATTCTTGTTTTTTTATGGGGACGAAAACAAATCTTAAAATCAGATTGTTTAATTTATTAATATCCTTTATTGAAGGAAGAATTTTAATAGATTGTATAATGTATAACATTTTGGATAAAATTATCATTTTTATAATAGTCTTTCTTCAGTAGTGAATAGTATTGTATTCCAATTTGAAAATAAATATGGAATATTTTGCAAACATTTGTTATAATTTAATTGTATTATTGATTTTATATCTTTGGTAAGAATAATTCCAAGATAAGTAATATGATCTGTATTAGGGATACAATGAGAACAGTCCTTAATTTTTTTTATTATTAGGGTATATGGGTAAGATTTTGGTTTTATTATCATTAAATGATAGACCAGACATCATTTGAAAAGTTTTTATCAATTTAAATAGTGACAGAAATGATGAGTCATTTCCTCTTGTGATAATGAGTATATCTTCTACAAACAATTGAATCTTAGTTATTATGTCTTTATTTATCATGTCTTTATGTATCTCCAGACCCTCTATATTTTTATTATTTCTTATTTCATTTGCCAAAGGTTCCATAATCAGAGTAAACAATAGTGGTGAGGGAGGGCATCCTTGTTTGGTACCTTTTATGATGGGGATTTTAATTGAAATATATGACCCTATTTTGATATATGCAAAAGTTTCTTCATATAAATATTTTAGAAGGTTAAAAAAGTTATATGAGAAATTTTGGGCACTCCAGAAGAATAAACAAATAATTCCAATTAATTGAATCAAAAGTGGCATTTATGTCAAGACTAATTAATGTTATGTTCCTCTTTTTCCTTTGAGAGAAGTCAATAATGGCTAGGGTTCATTTTATATTATTAAAAGTACTTCTATTAGACACAAATCCTGTCTGTTTTTCATCTATTAATTGGAGTCAGAACCTTTTTAATCTTTCTGAGAATGTGTTCATAAACATCTTATAATCAATATTCAGTAAGGATATTGGTCTGTAAGAGGAACAGTATTTTGCGTCTTTATTTGATTTTAAGATAGGGGGTATGAATGTGTATTTCCTTGATGGGGGTATATTATTATTATCCTGGGCAACACTATATACATTGTGCAGTAGAGTAATAGCCATTTTGGGCATAATTTTATATATTTCTGGAATAATTCCATCATTTCACAGAGCTTTGTTAAGTTTAAAGCTTATTGATTTGATTTTGTATGTCTGATAAAGTAAATTGCTTATCAATAACTTCTATCTGTTGTTTGTTCAGTTTATTATATATGTTTTTATTAATAACATTTCTTATATTATCTTCTGAATCTATTTGTTGTGTAGATTGATTGATTTCATGAAAATGACATCTAAAATCTTCTAATATATCTTGAACACTGTGTACCTCTCTTTTCTTTCTCATAGAGTGTATTTATTTAATATAATTATATTTATTTACTCTTTTGGTCTTATTCTTAAGGTTTGATAAATGTTTAGGATTTACTGAATAGGCAAGAAATTTATATTTTTCTAAAGTTATCATCATCTTGTGATGAAGAATAGATACATATTCTCCATTTAATTTGTATAGCTCATCTCTTATCTTTTTAGAGGAAAGGTTATCTTTATTTTTGATGTGTAATGAGTCCAAATTATCCTGTATTGTTCTCATGTCTTTATCCCAAACTTTCTTCTTGTTGTAATACCATTAATTTGTCCATACAAGTATGCTTTTAAAGCATCCCGAATAAATACATCTTGAGTGTCAGAAGTTGAATTTATACTTATAAAGTTTTGTGTCTCTTCTTTTAAAAATGATTGAAAATATTTAAGCTGTTTAAGATATGCTGGGATTCTTTTAATTTGAACATTAGGGGTATTATTAATATTGAGTTCAAATAGAATAGTGTTATGATCAGAAATTGGGCATAATATGATTTTACTGTTAACCAGATTATTAATTATCTGTGTAGAAAGTAATATTCTATCAATTCTAGATTATGTTTTATGTCTATTAGAATAGAAACTGTATTGTAATGAGTTATGATCCACAAAATGATATATATCTTTAAGTAGATAAATATCTAGGAATTGTATTAGTTGTTTAACTTGTGGTGTAATTTTTCTTTTGCCTGAAGTGATTGTATATTTTGGGTCTAGGATACAATTGAAGTCTCCCGCCATAATACTATGGCCCTCAGATAAAGATATTATTTGATTTAAGATGTGTCTAATAGTATTAGTACCAATACCAGGCATCCAATAATTGTTTATTAATGTATACAATGTCTTGCTCATTTCTACTATAGCCAAGCAAAGTAAGCCTTTATTATCTTGATATGTTTCAATTATTCTGGGTAGAGGAGATACTTTATTCCACAATATTTCTACTCCTCTTTTCTTTTTTGTACACCCTGAGCTTACAATAATTGTATATTTATTTGTATCTAAGAATTTAATAGTATCTTTCATTAAATGAGTTTCTTGTAAAAATATTATATTAGGTTTATGAAAGGCTAGATATTTAAATAGATTACTTCTTTTATAGGGGTTGTTCAGACTGTTTATGTTAAGTGACATACCTTTCAACGTGGTTATGTTATATAATTGTAAGTGTGTGATGTACTAGTAACATGTCAATATCCTGCATCAAACAAGAGAATCTCCCCCCAAATATAAATTTGTTCAAAATGAGTATAGTAAATCTAAAATCATTGAGAAAAATATGTATTCCTTGAGTTTTGTATTCTGTACTTTTTTTGAATAAGCTACACCGGATGTCAAAAAACGTTCTTTTAAGAAAATGATTACATATTCCAAGTTAAAAAAATACAACATAGCTCCCCACCTGGAGTTACAAATTGCTAATCCCAATGACATTAGTCACTGAGATCAAAACCCTAAACAGTAGCAACAGAACACAAACCCCACTAATAATATAGATTATATAATTTAAATTGGAAACAAAACTAGAACAACGTTTCTTATAAAACAAAGACATCAACTGTAGAATACTTCATCTGGAATGAATATATGTTCATATAAATAACACCCTATAGATAAATGCATGTGACCAAATAAAATATAGTACATTATTCTTATATTTAGTGATGAGTCAAAATATCTAAAGAAATATTAAAGAACTAACTAGATTAACCAACAACCTTACAACTGATATAAATAAAAGGAATTGTTTATATATACAGCACTTCTACTTAGATATTATATATCCTACAATATCAAAATCAAGATTCCACTACTCAAGTAATGACATGTTTGTATAATCGTTATATCTGCAATAATATATTCATAAATCATACTATGTGTCTTCCCTTATATTTATAAGTTATACAGGGAAAAAAAAATATGAATAAAAGCTATTATACATGTATGAACCTTTGGCTGCCACGGTGGTGCAGCGGTTAGCATTGTCACCTCACAGCAAGAGATTCTCTGGTTCGATCCTTGGCTGGGGTGCCTTCTGTGCAGAGTCTGCATGTCCTACCTGTGGTCGCATGGGTTTCCTCCAGGTGCTCTGGTTTCCTTCCACATTCCAAAGACATGCTGTAGGTGGATTGGACACTCTAAATTGGCCATAGATGTGCATGTGTGTGTGTGCCTTCTGTGGAAGGTTGGGCGCCGGGCTGGCAACTCGACACTGTAAAACTCCACTGCCAATCATGAGCGGACAGGTGATCCGCTGTGGCGACCCCTAACCGGGAAAAAGCCAAAAGAAGAAGAAGATACATGTATGAACCTTTCCAGTCAATTATACTCAAAATGACATTCTTAATGACACAGACATTGCTATTAATGATACCCTTAAGATGTATTCAGTGTATCAGTAAAAAATGAAACATATCAAATACAGTTAATAACTATGTCCAGAAACATTCATTGTCAAAGCATAGACATTTCTTGTGCAGAAGCCAATTAGATAGGATAATTATGTTATTCAGCTCCTTACTACCCAAATAAACAGTCTATGTGATAGAAACAACCTCTCTTGTGAAATTTAAACAAAAAACTGCAGTATGTTAAGTAGGAGCTAACTTTAAATAAGGCAACATTAATCATAATAAGAGATATTCCCAAAATAACTGGAAGAAGAAAAAAAGAAGAAAGAAAACGAAAGAGAAAAAAAAAAGAAAGAGGAAGACTGCAATGAATATATACATATACAGAATAAATAAATAAAATACATACATCTTTACAAGTAAAGACGTTCACTGTTCTTTATCTTCTTTCTCCCCCTTCCCTCATCTCTCACTCCCTTTCATGTTTTTTCCTGTTGATTCTGTACTTTTCTAGCCTCTGGAAGCCAAAGAGATACGAAAAGGCCCAACATATTCCAAAAATCCTGTACTTAACCATAGATTTTGTTGTTCTGTAGCTTAAAATGTGTTTTACAGAAGAAAAACAACAATCAAACAATTTCTTGGCTGTAGATGTGGTCTACACTTCCTGGAAATGATTGTCTCTTGCCAGTGACATCATCAAGCCACTTTGCATTGCTGATAATGCAAAGTAAAAGGGAAAAATGGTACCAAGGCTAACCAAGAGGTTCAGAGAGAGAGTTAGCTCATGAAATTGCAGCACGGGGTATTGAAAGTACAGAAAATTGTCTCTAATGACAGATTGGTGGGAAACCACCAAAATACAGCAAAAATACATACTTTACAAGTGTACTCGGTGCTCCATGAACTCCGTAGGTCCCAAACTGTGAAACATTCAGAGAAGAAATGTCTTTGCAACCACGAAACATATACATAAAGTTTACTGCAAAAAAATCTTAGTTATCACATATGCACATCAAACATCACTTTTTAACCAGTATAGATTCCCAAATGCCTTGTTATTAATTAAAAGGAGAGAGAATAAAAGAAAAAACAAAAAAAATAAGTCTTAATACATTTATATACAACATCAGCTGAACAGATGTGCAACACACATACCCCATACCATATACATTACCTGAACCAATGTATAACATATATATCATTCAGTATTTACATTATGTAATTTCATTCAACAGGAATAATAAAACACATCTTGTGATTAATGTTACCCATCAAAGTATATGTAAGAAAGAGGAGGAAAACTGATATAAAAGTATGTTATTTTCTATCTTATGAATTTACCATGAGATTCAAAGAGGGAAATGTGAAATGTGAAATCTGTACTGAAGAAAGAGAAAGGAAAAAAAAAACATTTTTCTTACTTTATATCTCCCCTAGTGAGTCCCAATATTTTCTAATATCTTAAATAAAAGATTATTAAATGCATAGATAAATAAAAAAGTTAACTTTATGGAAATGTAAAATAGGGTTGGGAGGGTGGCCTAATGGTTAAGGTGTTTGCTTTATAAACACAAAGTGCAGGGTTTGAGTCTCACAAGGGATAATTGGCTAGGCTTAAAATGGCTCGCAAGGGCAGCTTGCCTAATGCTAACCTATGAACCTATTAAGTAATACCATTATGTTATGAAGCAAGTGCTATTATTATGATTATTATAAGTTAGGTTTAAATATTTGAAATAGAAAATAAGAGATTATGTGTAACTGCAATGAAAAGAAAAATAGTAAATTATGACAAGCTGAATTAAGGTATGAATAAATTAATATAGATAAACATCAAAAAGGAAAAGAGAAGGTCCTACCTTGAATGTGTAATGTAACAAAACTGTTAATAAAATAAAATCTATAATGTTAACATAGTTTATGAGTAAACTGTGTTATATTTCATTTGTTTTTTAGTCTCTTTTGTTTCTCTGTAGATTTCCATGTAGAATTAGAAGCCATTCTTTTATGCGAAGGGTTAGCCCAATCCATTTCTTCTATTTTTTCAAGCAATTTTTGGTTTTAACAAAAGCCAGAGCAGAGTCAAGATCTTCAAGCATCGAAGGACCCTCAAGGAAAAAAATCTTCAACCTTGCAGGAAACAAGAGGTAAGTCTTAATCTGAACCTTTTTTAGTTTTTTAATCAAAGGTAAGAAAACTTTAATCTTGGCAATTACCATTGTTGAGTAGTCATTGTCAAAACGAATGATAGAGTCATTATATTTTAAAGGAGATTTCAACCAGGCAGTTACTATGACTGATCTTGGTTGTTTCCTGTTAGTGCTGCTTACTAATGTAAGTGACTGGTGGGGTCTCTCTATTCCAAATGACATAGCCTCTGGTAAATCCAGAAATTTTGGTAACCAAGTGTTGAAAAAGCTTGACATGTTATTTCCCTCTATGTTTTCCTGAAGTCCGAAGATCCTGATATTATTCCGACGTGATCTGTTCTCTAAATCATACAGTTTATGTTATAATGAGGAGTTTTGCTTAAGTAAAAATTCTGTGTTACTTTCATTTCCTAGTAATCTGCCATCAAAGTATGATAAAGATTCTTCAATACTTGTTATTTGGATTTTTTGCTGTTTTTAATCTTCATGAAGCAAATCCATCTGCTTAGTAGCTTTTTCTTTAAAATTATCAATTTTAAAGTCAGTCTTGTCAATCTTTGTGGTGAGGTCTTGAATATTAGTTATTTTTGAGTTTGTAGTTCTTTTCTTAGACTGGAATCCTGACTGCTTGTCTTAGTGAAGCTCATAATGAAATTCTTCCAGATGAGATAAAGTTATTATGATGAAATTCTGACTGAAAAATATGTACACTTTCGATTTTAAGTAGATATTCCTGTAGAGTATGTTAAATACTATCATGTTATGTAGAAAAAAAAATGTTTTCATTGTTAGAGGACAAAATTCCAGTGAAGATATATTTTCTTTAGTGGCGCTTGTGAAATCTGCTGCTACACAGTGTCCATGCTGGCCACGCCCCTCAAGAATACATATTATTGAATGCTGGAGAGTTTAAAAGAAGTGCAGACATATTTATTTGGATAATGTAAGTGCGGGATTGAGTTGTTAATGTTGAAACTCTCAGGTATAAACAAGAGATTTGACATTATGGTTGGAGTGTATATTGAATTGTTTGCTTAGGATTAGAATGAGGGCTACATAAGGGAATAAATGTAGTGTGTGTGTGTGTGTGTGTGTGTGTGTGTGTGTGTGTGTGTGTGTGTGTGTGTGTGTGTGTGTGTGTGTGTGTGATGTGTGTCCTAATGTGTTGTGTAGTGGTAGCATTATGGAAAGGGTGTTTCTAAGGTAAGATGTAGGGTTATGGTTAGAGTAAGTACACATTAGTAAGGTCAGGCAGGAGGGCTTCACAGTAACTTATGCATTTATGTTTAACTAGTGCCTTTCACTGTTTCCACATCCAGACATACTTTGTGTCTTTGATGGTATTGTTATTTAAGAAATTATACTGCTTATTTAAATCTTCCTACAGCCTGAAATATTCTATTTATGTAATTTAATATACTAGGTTACAGTTATGTATAATGGCTCATAACAAAGCTTACTATGTAAATACATAACTTCCTTGACAAACAGGTTTTTTCACAATACTGCTGGCATTGTAAATAGAGATATTTGTAGGAGTCAGTATGAAGTCTGCTGAAGAATTCAGACAAACCTGTACTTCGAATGAAGTGATATGTAATTTCCCTTAAAACGATCAGCGGTGATGAGTACTTCATTCTTCAAATTCATGTGTATTTCTTTGAAATTATTCATTTATATGGTTCATTGGTATATAATTTACGTTGATGTAATATAGTAGTTAAGTAGCACATGAATAATTTTCTTACAGTTTTGAACTGCAGAAAAGAAAAAATGCATATTTCACAGATAATGTAGTATTTGATCTTTTTTTAATGAATTTTGTAAACATAATTGAAATATATGTGTATGTGTATTTTACATGCCCCCGGATTCAGCAAGCCCTTCATGGTGTGCAGGACTAGTGCAGGAGCTCCAGCAGGCAATATGTCTGCTGTGCGATCCAGGAATATGCTGTAGGGACGTGCATGAGCACTCCTGCACTAGTCCTGCACGGACTCATCTCCTGTATGCAAATTACCCCATTTGCAGGTGAAAACCATGCAAATAAGGTGAAGCCGGCCATACAGGACTAGTGTAATCTGCAGAAATGTACTCGGTTAGTAATTGAGTACATTTCTGCAAACTACAAAACAGAGCCATAACAGCTACAAATAAAGGGTGGATATTATGTAGAATGCATACCAATGGCCAAATGTATGGCCATTGGCATGGAAAGCAGTTGCAAAACTAAAAAAAATAACTTTTTTTTAGCCGATCTCAGCTGTTTAAGAGTAGGGCATAGGCACGCAAATGGGATTGGGCGAAAAAAAAATAAGCATTCTAACCAAAATAAATATTTTGCCATTATACTCAATGGCAGCCAGAAGACAACATGGTCAGTGAATAGTGGTTGCTAAGCGGGGAGACTCAGTGTGGGACCTGTAACTATGCATCAACAGGCAATCCTATGCAAATGAGGGGAATGATACTGAATCCCAGATTTCCCGTGCATGCTAGTCAGCACCCAACAGTGTAAGAGCAGTAATAGCTTGGTGTAATCCTAGGCATTAGCTGACATCATAGTGGGTGTGTCAGGCATACTGTAAGCGGATTGGAGCCTTGGGGCTCAGGTTTGCCCTAAGCTTAGCAGAGTTAAGCAAGGGGGTGTGTCTGAGGGTGCCTAGCACTCTTTACATTGCCTAAGTGGGTGTGCTTGCTGTGTACTGGGTTTAAAAGGGGAAAAAAAGTAAACCAGGAAATAGCAGCTCTGTGCACATTAGAGCACTGTTTCTGCGCAGCATGCCCCTGGGCTTAAATAGGAAGGCAATAGGAAGGGAAAACAGCAGTAGGAAGGTAATCTAGGAGTACTAGCATAGCTGGCAGGTGAAATGTATCAGAATCAGCCAATTACACAGGCAGCAGAGCAGCCCAGCCCAGAACACTAATATAAACTATGCAAACACCTTTCCCTCTGTTTTTTCCCACATACTCTACACCACCGGTGTATACAAGTGAGGGAATTCTAACAAACAAATACAACAAAATGATAGGGGCTGCAACAGCTATCATACATCAACATGTGGACGAGGCTGAGGGAGGTGAGGATGAGAATGCTGTTGACCAACCCACAGTGAAGAGGCAGAGAAGAGTGCACAGACCCAGGGTAACCTACCAGGGGCTACATGAGATGGAGATAGTGAAGCACTATAGGGTGGACAGTGACCTGTTACAGCAAATTGTTGAGCTGTGCTGTCCATGCCTCACACACCGAACAAACAGAGGGGAACCCATCCCAGTGGATACCAAGGTATGTGTATGCCTAAGAATACTAGCTACAGGTACCTTCCAAATGACAACTGGGGATATCATGGGGATCTCACTGGCATCCGCATCCAGGGTACTTCACCAGTTCCTGGATGCCATGTCAGCACATGCCGGAGAGCACGTATATTTCCCCAACACACGTGAGGCATTGGCCAGCAATATGCATCTCTTCCACCAAATAGCAGAATACCCTGAGGTAGTGGGTGCTATAGACTGCACGCACATATGCATCACAGTACTACCTGGTGAGCAGGGTAGGGTCTACATCAACCGCAAGGGCTTCCCCTCCATCAACTGCCAGTTCTTGTGCAATGCCCAGGGCATTATAATGAATGTGTGTGCTGGCTGCTCTGGAAGCTATCACAATTCCCACATCTGGCATCTCACACAGCTGTACCAGAGATTTGCCAATGGGGACATCCCTTACGGTCACCTAGTGGGGAGATGCTGGTTACGCACTGGAGCCATGGCTGATGACACCCTTCAGAAATGTACACACACCTAAACAAGAACTCCATAATGAGGCACATGCACAGACCAGAGTTGTAATAGAGTGTGTGTTTGGGATGCTCAAGTCACAGTTCCGGTGCCTGGACACATTCAGTGGAGCCTTGCAGTACTCCCCAGCTACATGTACTCAAATTGTCATCATATGTGCCATGCTACACAATATGATCTTGCGGAAACAGCTGCAGCAGGAACAGCACGGGTCAAGGCCATACAGCCCCCCACCATTGCCAAGACCTACACAGGCACAGCGTGACTCAGAGGAGGAACAATCTGAGCCTGCCCCAGTAGGCAGAAGAGGCATGCCCAGTGGCAAAGAAGCAATGCATAGCACATACACTGACACAGGAGGGACCCAGGGAATGACACCACTCTCTGACTCGCTCATACAGTAAAAGGGATGCCAAATATGACACTACCTTTGCTCAACCATGTATAGGGAGTGTACTATGGGCATCTGACATAGGCAGCCCCCCAGCACCAACCTCATTACTGGCACACCCACAAGGTAAGTCACTCTCTTTATCAATTGCCGAATGGAGTAGTATGTGTTGTTACCTGTATCTATAGTATGGATGTGAGCATGCACGGGACTTGGGTGGCTGAATGGAATGCCAGCAGATAGTAGACACCTAAAGTGGCAGCTTGAGATGTGTAATAAATACTAGTGTCACCACAGTAACCAGTACTACACATGGTGACAAAACCCACTGCAGGAAATGTGTTGGGCCACATGTGTGTCCATATGACACACACATGCCAGTCAGGGAGTGTCACATACCCAACAACAGTCTCAGCCAGCAGGACAGGTGTAGACAAACACAAAAAAGGCTGTGTTAAAGCGTCTGTATGATGGCTATGGGTAACCCCCTCCCCCAGGCCTACACAGACAGACGGCATCAGGTCAGGTAGTGGAATATTACATCTGATGGGTAAGAAGTCAGAAACTGGTATGTAGGTCAATCAAACCTAAGATCTGTAGTACACTGATCTGCCTCTAGTCAGCATGATAGGTTAGAATACAGAATGAAAAGGAGTACCTGACATACCAGTACAGTCATAGCAAATGTATACAAGTGTCAGGTGTGCCCCCCCCCCCAATCCTATGTAGAAATGTAGAAACCGTCAGGTGTGTCCCTCCATTCCTAAGTTGAAATTTAGAAACAGTCAGCTGTGCCTCCCCCAATCCTATGTAGAAATGTAGAAACAGTCAGGTGTGCCCCCCAATCCTATGTAGAAACAGTCAGGTGTGCTCCCCCAATCCTATGTAGGAATGTAGAAACAATGATGTGGGCCCCCCAATCCTATGTAGAGATGTAGAAACAGTCAGATTTGTCCCCCCCAATCCTATGTAGAAATATAGTAACAGTCAGGTGTGTCCCCCCTCCAATCTGACATAGACATGTAGTAACATGTATGTGTAGGTATAATACCAGTGGAGCACAGATGACCCGAGGTGGCCAAGGTAGCAGGATAGATCATAGGATTTGTACAATATGCAGGTATGCATGTGTTAGGTTGGTGTATGTTTCATATTGTGTGAGAGTGTTCAGTAGGTATGCATGTTGAGTTTTGACCTGGTTGCCATTGCCCACTACTGCCAATGACAGGGCCAAGTCCTCACAGCTGCAGTGCCAAAGCAAACCTCCCCAGTATAACATATGCTAGCAGTAAGCCATTGTAAATGTATGGTGTTAATATGTGTCACCTTCTGAAAGATGGACACGGCATGACTGTTGTGCTAGATATACAAGCAGTACACAGGGAAAAGTACCCCAGACATACAGTATATAATATGTAACCATGAAATGGACACAACCTTGGAATTGTACATAGAGGTATGCATCACATTATCAGGGCTTGTATTAGGGATTACCAATGTCATCTGGCCGAACACTTGCAGATAACAAAGGTGATAGGACTGATGTCTTGGGAAATGGCTGATGCCCCTGCACAAGCCAGCATAACTGCAATGTCCCATACATATCTGTGAGTCAGATGCAAGTAGTGTCCATAGCACACATGCACCCAGCTCATCCAAACACCACCCAGGGGTACCTGTCTGGTCTTATCCCTGCTGTTGGGAATGGGTACAATGTGACCCCACCTGTGTATGGCAATAGAGAAAGAATGCAGCCTGCAGTGCAGTTGTCCTATGCAGGTATGTCCCTAGCTGTAAGTAGCACTCTGCCAGCATTCACACCACCTGATCAATACTAATTGAAAGTATTGGCATGAACACCTAGCACACCTACCCTGTCACCCCAGGGGAATATACTGTATGGCAGTCTGGGACTGTAGGACTGACAGAATGCAACAGCCTGCTACACCTGGCCTACATCACCACCAAATGGCCTACATGCCTCTGCCAAAGACCTGTGTCTCACCTGTACTGCCAATGTATGTTATGTCATGGACACCCAAATTACAACATAATACACTCCACATAAGCAATATGCAAGACCATGTGGACAAACCACAGTAACATGTCCACCATGTCCCACTGCATGAACTGTGGACCAACACCAAAACACAGCTGTGATGAGGTGATAACTACAGGGAAAGTATCAGAGAATGTATGCATAATGTATGGAAGAGGATAGAATAATAGGGGGGGTGCATGGGCAGTATGGAATGTGCAAGGTCCTACACACAGCCATGTGCACATACTATCCCTGGCTGCAAACATGAAAATGGGTGGCTACAAACCAGCACATACACCACAATAGGCTTATGATTCCTGTCTCTGGGTAACCTGTGTGAATCTGTACAGCTGTGAGGTATTGCCACAGCAAGATAAGGTCATACTGTCATGTTGATTGATGTACAAGTATGGAATCCTCTGCCAGTACTGTACCAAGGTGATGAACTGGATACACAGACCCAGCAGCAAGTGTCTGCAGCTCCCCCTCCAGAATGGCATATATTTGCATAAATATGTAGGCGTTTGACCACAATACTGGACACAGCTGCATCCACCCTTTGTTCCCCAGGGCATCACTGTGAGCAGAAATGTCAACCTGACAGTACATCATGACATAAAACATCACAGTGTATAACAGTACACATGTCTGCATATCTCTGCTAACACCAGTACCATGTAGCAGAAGCAGCACAGGCATAATCACCTACCGCACTCACTATCCCTTGCACAGTTTGACCTCATATTGCCAACTGATCTACAGAAATCCAGCAGGAACAGTTTGCTCCTGTAGGTGTAGAACACAAACGTCCGCACTGGAGTACAAACTACCTGGAATGAATCCACACATTCAATACAGAAGGGCATACTGGGCATGCTCACACACTTAATCCCAGGTCTGCCAACAACAGTTAACCATACATATCTGACAGTTGCAGATGTTAGTGCATACACTCCTCAGTATGCACCAGTCATGCTTTGCATATACATTGGATAGGAATTCACACATATATCCAAGGACAACACACTATAATATGCCAAACGTACACATGCATAGATGTGTGGAAGGGAGTGACTGTGACAAAGAGCTGTCCATCATGAGCCCTGTCCCACTCAGCACACAGCCAAATGGATACAACCACATGATGTGTAAATGTCACTCACTGTAGAAATTAGCCAATGGTATCCCATAGCATTACAGACTCTGTGGTGCAAGTGCTAGTTGTGCAACATGATTGTACAAGGCAGTAGTCATCTAGCAGTTGTATACATGAATATAAACCTGCATGTGCCTGTGTGTGGTGTGTCTACCTCTAGATGAATGGGTTATGGCCCATGCACATACACTGCCCTCCCCACAGCCCTACTATGACAAGCCTGCTGATGTTATTCACTTTGGAAAACACCTTTGGGAAAGGAATAACCCAGTAATCCCTGTGGTGCTTCCTATAACTGCATAATGCTGTAGTATGATAAACTAGTTAGATAGGAGCTCTAATCCCAAATATGGCAACTGTGTGTGTCTCTGTGTAGGAAGCAATGCTTTTTAGGCTAGTTGCATTCACTACAATTCAAATGCCCTACTTTGGCAAGGCTGCTGATGTCATTAACTTTGAATTACACCTTTGAGAAAGGAGTAGCCCAACAATCTATGTGGTGTGTCCTATAACTGCAAAATGCTGTGGTGTGATAAACTTGTTAGGTAGGAATTCTAATCCCAGACATGGCAACTTTGTGTTTTTGTGTCTGTGTAGGGAGCAATGCTTTTTGGCTAGTCACACTCCCTATAATTCAAATGCCCTACTTTGGCAAGGCTGCTGATGTCATTCACTTTGAAATACACCTTTGGGAAAAGAGCAGTCCAGTAATCTCCTTGGCATGTCCTATAGCTACATAATACTGTAGTGTGATAAACTAGTTAGGTAGGAGCTCTAATCCCAGACATGGCAACTGTGTGTGTTTGTGTGGCTGTGTAGGGAGCAATGCTTTTTAGGCTAGTAACACTCACTACAATTCAAATGCCTTACGATTATTATTATTATATAATAATGATTGCCCTCATTACAATTCAAATGGCAAGGTTGCTGATGTCATTCACTTTGAAATACATCTGTGGGAAAGCAGTAGCCCAGTAATCTCTGTGGTGTGTCCTATAATATCATAATGCTGTAGTGTGATGTAATAATTTGGCAGGAGTTCTATTCTCACACATGGCGAGTGTAGATGTTTGTGTGTGTGTGTTTCTTTGTCTGTGTAGGATGCAATGCTTTTGGGACCATTCACAGTCACTACAACCTCAATTGACCTTCTTTGGCAAGCTGCTGATGTCATTCCCAGTGAAATACACCTTTGGGAAAGGAATAGTCTAGAAATCTCCATGGTGCATTCTATAACTTCATACTGTTGCAGTGTAATAAACTAGTTAGGTAGGAGTTCTAATCCCAGACATGTGTTTGCCATTCATATCCCGTGTGGAGGTAGCTGTGCTTGTATAACAAATGGACTCATTGTGGAATGGGTTTTGCAAATTTCTTATATGGTGGCCCTATTATGTGTCACAAGGTTCACCTTACAAGGATAACAGATGTGAATTAGGCGAGAGGCTGGGGTGGCAATCCATACCCCAACATGTGACATCAAGGCCTGGCAAACAAAGTTAGCAACCCTTGTATTACACAGAGAACACTCTCAACCCATGTATCATACACAAACACACTTGCCTAGGCAAAAACCTCTATGCTAGTAATACCCTCCATATTGCCCACAGATAGCAACCATGGTGTGATTACAGTGGACTACAGAGGATATGATACCCTGTCCATCAGTACAACATGCAGACAGTGTGACTTCCCTATGTTACCCACTGGACACCTGCAACACCTGTGGTGCCATGAAATGTGACCCACAAAGGACATACCATGCCTTAAACACACGCCTTGTATGGACAGATGGCACTGACACCAGGGAATACCTGAATCATGCTATCAATATAGGTGCAAGGTCAACCTGCTGTCCATTACCAGTTCCCACCACATGAGGCCAAGACTGGTACATCTGCTGATGACAATCTGTGTACACAACATGAGCCAGACACACCAGGTACAGTCCCACATGTCACTGTACATGCATGTGGGATGTATGCACATCCCAGACAGTGTCCACATCATGGACTAAAGAACACATACATGGCAAGCATTGCACAGCATTGGCCACACACAATAGTTACCCAGGTGACTGAATGGTGAATACAATACATACCTGTGTGGGCCAATCCAAACACTGCACCCCTGAGCCACACTGCAGACCATTATCATGTGGCTTGATGCCAAGGTATACCCTTCACCTAGGCTTGGATAGCCTTCTGGCACAGTCAACCACTACACACCAGTGAAGTAATGCATGCATGCATGTCAGTACTGGCACCCTATGTCTGTTTGTGTGGTGTATGATGCTTTTGACCACATTCACACTCACTACAACTCCCATTGGCATATGGAAGCATGCTGTCTGATGTCAGACACCTTTGCATACCCTTTGCCCATATAACCTCCAGATAACCCCTGTGGTGTATGTGATACCTGCATATTACTGTATTGTGGTAAGCTAACTAGTTAGGAAGTGTATTCATGACCCTGCCAAGTGTGTCAGTGTGTGTGAGTCCCTGACAGAGTGTGGCTGTCTTGATGCTGACACCTTTTCATGTGGACAGGCACATGTACTACACCTACCATATCGCTACCATATTACCGTTGCAGATGTCACTCACCATCACATATACATTTGGTCAGCCCATCGACATGTAAGATATGTGGCGCATGCAATAACTACATAGACATGTGATAACAATACATAGTCAGTGAGGGGCTCAAAAACCTGTACTGGTAGGTGTGTGACACAAACTTGCTTAGGTTTTACTCTCCCACCCCCTCCCTGACTTACTTTGTCTCTGTCTGTTTCTCTCTCTCCCTCTCTGGTGGATGTGGAGAACTACACCTGGTTTGCTTAGGCAGCAACTTGTGTTTTGTAAGTGATGCTCATGATCAGCTGATGGCCTCTGCACAAAATGCAGCCCTCCCCTAGCTGATTGCATGTGGAACAGTTGTGGTAACATTCCCATAGCCAATTGCATGGGAACACACTCCAATATCTAGGAACATCATGTTGGTGTTGAGCCTTTTCATTCACTGTGAGCAGGACCTTGATCTGATGTTTCTCAAACAGCATTACAGATGGATTTGGCATTTACCTATAACAGCATACACAATGGAAACAGGCAAACACACAGGAAAGGGATGTGCCTGACATGACTATAGAATGTAAGTGTTGCTGTTCTGCATGTGGAGTAATGTCAGTTAACAGGGTGTGTGTGGATATGGCTGGTCTACATGTTTTAATACCTGTCATGACAGTGCTATGTTTTTCAGAAATCCCCCATCAGTAGGGTCATCTGCATACTGGGCAGTGTGTGGTGCCTTTTGTTTATTGTGTTACTCACAGAACACCTATCTGAGAACTGCAGAAGCATAGTGTGAGGATTGCAGTCAGTACATGGTGACAGCCATAAGAGTTACGGACTTCATATCCCTCATATTACATATGTCACAACAAACCCTGTTACAACAGTAAATGTATGAGGTTATCACAGCAACATGTCAATATTGGCCATGTGTTTGTGCCTCCAGCCACAACTCTGTCAACCTTTGTACATATGTCATGCAGTAAGAGGTGCATATGTTCTGTACACCATTATTCATTGACATCATATTTGATAACAAGCCAGTGAGATATCAGACTGCTACGCATGTTATGTATAGTAGGGGTTATATCTTAGGACATAACCTGGGCATTCTGTGGTCATGTGCACAGTACCGATGTCTGTGTACTTATTGTGATTGTCAACAGTGTGTGTATTGCAAATATGTACCTTGGCCTGTGTACAGACTGTGGTAAATGTCATTGTTCTTGGTCCTGTTCTATCTGATATTACATGCTGCACCAGTGTATGGTACCCTATCGGCTTACATGTTTGTAGGGCCAAACACACACATGTCCCATACCACAGACAGACATCGGACCACATTGTGTAGTGGCCCAGTATATTTAGGGTTAGTGTGTGAGTGGCACATATGAGGATGGTGTTGATCAGACAGTCCATATACTGTAATATTAAGCTAGCTTACCATATCTGGCTGTGGCTGTGTTCACATTGGTTGTGGGCATGCACTTTCACACAGGTGTCTGTTACTCTGCGCTGTGACATGCCTGTAGAGCCTGCTATATTTGCAGGTACATGTGTATTCCCCCATAAGAAATGTAGGTCAGTGTTGTGGCAGTCTGTCTGTAGTTTGCACAGTACTCTGTTACATGCCTAGCAGATCAGTGTACTTACCCAGTGTGATGTCATGTCCAGATATTTGCCAGATGCACTGCTGCTGGGCCATGACAACTGTCATGTATTACTGTCAAAGCAGTTGGATGCTGTACAGATGTATGCCACTAACTATTGGGTAGTATCTAGCCATGTGACCTCTGCACCAGCAGTTATTATGTGTCAGGACAGACAGGAGTGTGCGAATGCATAACCTCTGTGAGCATATGTATTACAGTATTTGCATGATATACCCATCTACATGAAGTAAACATCCACATTGCTAGGCTTGGTCCACATGTCTTGCAGTAAGGGGTTCTGTGAATACCTCTGGACTGTCCAGAGTGTGTCAGACTGTCCACATTTATTGGCCATATCTCTGATGTAGTCCACAGGATTATTACTGTGCTAGCAGTGGTACTGTGCTATGATGTCCTTAGGATGTTTGTCAGGAGCTAATGGCGCACAAGTTAAAAGCAGATGTGACCTCCCACACACAACGTGTCTGTTAAGACAACCTCTATTACAGTAGCAACATTCTACATATATACCTGCAATACATACCTGACATCCCATTGCACTAAGAGGTTGGGACTATTAGGGCTGAGGTAGGACTCCACTCCATGTTTTGGACATATGGTGAACATATATATATACATATAATTATCCATATATCTATATAGATATATGCACATATACATATTGACATACATAGATGGAGATATAGATGTGTACATATATATATATATATATATATATATATATATATATATATATATATATATATATATATTTATATATATATATATATATATATATATACACATATAAACACTCAAATATATACATATACACAGCAATATATATCTACACATATACAGATATAGATACATATGAACATATAGATATGGATATCTACATATATATTGACAGTAATAGGTATATCAGAATAGATATGTATGCACATATAGTTATAGATATCTACATATATATCTAGATAAATAGTCATATATGTACACATTGGATGTGCATACATGTATAGCTATATAGACATATAGCTATATATTTATATATATATATATATATATATATATATATATATATATATATATATATATATATATATACACAAAGAGATCTACACATGGCCATATATATGATGCACTATACAGATGTGTATACAGACATATGTATGAATGTAGACATATATCAACATATGTATATGTATATATCCATATCCCTGTCATGTGTAAACATCAAGGTTGTGTATACCTTCCCAGATGTATCTCACCGTATGTATTTGATATGTGTACACTATGATTAAACAACATATGTAATTCAGCAGTCATATTAATAACAAGTACTACACAACTGTGGAAGTAAAGGTAATTGTTCAATACTAATCAATATGTGTATTGACAAATATATTGGGAAAACAACAGCTGTCTTCACAGTGGTCATGGTGAGTTGGTAAGTGCTGTGGCTATAGTGTACAGTTCCTGGGTTCAGGACCTGCAAGGGTTGTTCATTTTGTTGCTGGGCAGAACAAGGGCTGTCGGATAGAGAGTGGTTAAGGCAGTTTTGAGCAGCTTTAAGCATGTTTGCATGAGTTTGCACCAAGCAATGCAGTGCTAAGCTATGGATAAACATACGGGTGCTTACACTGTGTAGGCTTCTCTTACAAGTGTGCAAATCAGCTTAGCTGTTATATTGGAGTATTGTTGATACCTGATAACCATGGCTTAACCCTGGTAACCAGTACACACCACCCAGTCTGATAACATAGCAGGGTAATGACATTTGTAATAAATGTATGTAATGCCATGTACAATGCACGCACCTATGTGATGTCATTACAGTAGCAAGGGGTGTGAGTGTCATGTCTGGGACACACAAGTATATGAGGCCTGTACAGCACTGTTACCCATGTGAATGTGTTACATACAGGAATAGTAGCCAAGGGTATGTGCTGTTACATTGGCATGTAGTGTATCATGGTGGTACTACTGTTGACAGTGCTTTCCCAGACAAGAGTAGAGTGGTAAATGTAGTACTGACAACAGGCACACCTGCAGGCATAGCTGGACTCTGAGGCCTCCCTGTTGTGTCCCTGGTGTGTGAGCTGTGTCACAGTATATATTCCCTACTGGATAATGATCTGACGTGGAATGTAACTGTAGACTACTGTCTGTACAGCACATGTTAGTGAGGGCTTCCAACAGGTAGTTATAGCATACATATTGTTGTTAAATGTCGATCTGGTAACACATTCTTCCTACTGAATAGCTACATTCCAAGCTGATGACTGTCAGTCCCTGTACAGATGTACGGATGGCAGGTATCCAGCTGGGATATGTACAGGCAACCTATGCTTGATTGATACTAACACGTCTGTCCAGCTGTGTAAGAACTGGCACATATAGGAGACACACCCTGTATGCACCACATGTCACGGGTACCTCCACTACACTACCACAGTCAACAGAACATGCTTGGGTACAGGTCTCCATCACAGACACTAACCATGTGTTGTAATACATGTTGCATACTTGTCAACTTGATCACCTCAGTGGCCATGTGCAAGATGCACCCAGAGGATTAGCTGTTGCATGTCACTCTCACCCTGAGGGTCACCACAGTGGTGTCTGTTGATAGATTGCCTGCTACCACATGGCAAGTGACAGGATACCACTGTACACACATCTCCTACACATCCCATCTCTCCATGGACAATAGCTAGGTACACAGCTATGACCACATACAGCAATGCACCCCAGTACTGACACATGTATATGTGTGCATTACTGAGTATAGCAGTGTCTATGTGTTAGCACACCTGTACTTGGGAATTCCATGAGGGCCTTCAAAACCACCGCAACACCCACTGCCATATTCAGTTGTGGCTGCTGCTGTATGTGACATTACATGTACACTGTTACTCTCCATTCCCTACTAGCTAAGCAAGCCTTGCAGTACCAGCACAACAGTATTGTACAAATAGGTCAATAGGCATGGGATACCTATTGAGTTCTAGCAAGTGTGTGTATGTGTTCATGTCTGTATACCTGTAAGGTACATCATTCTGAGGCCACATACTCCTATTATAATACCCATTACCACACAGTAGTACAGATAGTGTTGTTGCTGCCCATAGGTGAGGCATGGCAATGCAACACCCTACTATGCCTGTGGCATGTGCATTAGATTCATATCCCTGTAGTATCACTGTTGGGATATACAATGGGGTGTATCGCAGTCATGGGCAATGTGTGATGGTGGGTGTGTCAGAGTGTCATCATGGGTTTCAGCGTGTACAATATCCACTGGGGGATGTGGATGCTGTGTACACTGTCGTTACATCATGGCACATCCAGTATATGTCCCATGTACCACTTTATGGTTACCACTGTCACCATCAACCATACAGGTAACTGATACCACAATCCAGCCCAGTTATGCATGTGCTGTGTGCAGCCTACCTGTAACACATTGGACACATGGTCAAGTTAGTTAGCAGAGATAGGCCCAGGTCTCTCCGACATGTGTGTGCTGTTATGCATCTGTTAATGTGTATATGAAGGCATGTCACACTATGTACTATCCATATACACCGATTACATCCCCCATTAGCATATTGAACATGTCTGTGGATGTTCTGCATGTAACATGTTACCTGGAACATTCCTCACTGTAAATGTTGTGTGGTGTGTACAATGAAAGCCACACCCTTCAGTAGCACTACATACCTAGATAGTGGTCTAGTCCCAGTGTTGCTAAGTAAGAGTGTGCATGTATGTGGATGGGTCTACATCAGGTTGCAGATTATACATGTCCCAGTTGGTCACCTGTCAATGTGGCACAGACATTAACTGTTATACAAACCTGTGACATGTGTTCAACTGTATCCCAGATATGTCACAGTCATGGTGTCACCACAGTGCCATACCTCTTGTGGAATATGACTGCAGACCATCCTCCTGCTGACACATGTACACCTACAACAAAAATAGATAACATTATGGAGACCACAATCAGCCAGTGTTACTAACAGCTATAATGCATAATTGCTGGATGGCTACATTACCTGACATGTATGCATTAAACCTTACTCCTGACAACATGTTACACTGCAGTACTTTAGTACACTGCAGTACAGTCACTGTGTGCATCTGAACCATTTTAGCCTGTCCCTGCATCAATGTTATGGATAAAAGGGATGTGACACAGGTATCATCATATGCACAGGGTGTGTAGTTGGTTTGCCAGAGGCCGAGGGTGAGCCATACATTTGACACCATGTGTGTGGATGAGGGATGTAATGAGGTATACTGGGTGTGGTGATGTGGTGTGTGTAGTTATGGGGTTGTTCTACATGTGTTTTTATAGTGTGTAGGTATGCATGCACACAGTTCTGCCATGTAGCTGCCCTACACAGGTGTTTATGGACAGCTGCAGACCATACCTGGCAGGGTGTGCAGTTCACTTCCTCTGGCCATGGACACATGGACTGTGCCTGCCAGGGGTTCCATGGACATGTCCAGGTACATGCCTTGATGTGTTACTCTCCTCTGATGATGACAGATGTCCGCTGGAACCAGGTACCTTCTGGGACTAGCCAGGACCATGTGGCTCATGGCCTTCTGTGATGTGGTGTGAACAGTGCCCTCCCACTGTGCCAGGGCTGGTACTGCCACTACAAGAGCCCATTGGTGTCCTAGCACATCCATGTTGACTGCCAGCTGTCGGTGTTGCTGGCCTACATCCACGCGGCCATCACCGTACCCCCACCAAATGTTCATACACGGACAAACCATGGTCGATGAGGCCCATCATCTCACCAGACTGTCTATCCATGAGCTTTGTATATGCACAGATGGTGGCAGACAGTTCACGGAAGTTGTCACTTGTAGATGTGAGAGCAGCACTCTGCAGCCTCAGGCCCTGTCTGGTGTAATGTTCCATATGTGTCTGCGCTGCCATGACAATCTGTAACATGTGCCTGGTGGTACCAGTTGTAGTGGTCTGTCAGGGGCATGATGACCAGCGGTCCTACCATGAGCACCCTGGGACATTTGCCTATGTGGTGCCCTGCTCACATCCGGCTATGCCTGCTGTGACCAGACACAGTAGGCATGGTTACCACACTCTCCTGTGCACTGCCACTAAACGCCAGCTGTGCCTCCACTATGGCCACTGGTGAAGGGGTACGTATAGGCATTGAAACTGCGTGCGGCATTCGGTGGCTAAATGGGGGATGTCAAATGATGGCAATGTTTCGGCCACTGACAACCCCACCTGTGCCTCAACAGTACTGTCATCATCTTTTATGTTTGTATGGACACCAACATCAGATTGTATGCAGGAGGGACCCTGATCCACCTCACCACCTGTGGGGGAAAACAATAAATGCACTTTAAGACCTGCACAGCATTGCATAACAGTACACACACAACAAACACACACCACCTTAATACCTACCTGTCCATGACTTTTCAGACAATCCCACGTTTATTCCCACGCATTCTCCATCCTACATCACATGTGGTAACATACACTCATTGATACCACTCATTAACGTATCATTCCTCTAAATGCCTAGACAAGTGATCACAACACAAGACCTATTACTCCATTACCTCCCTGACCTGAGTGTAGTGGGTTTACAAGGCCTCACTGCTGTCATTCAATGTTCACCCTGTGTATGTCCGGACATCGTGAGCATGGCCCCTATATGTGAGGGATTACTATGTTCACTCCATTATATCACGCACTGGAGTATCATGTGTAAGTATTTCTCAGTACATGCCAGATATGCTGCTCATTCAACCTATCATGTGACAACTGTAATATATGGATACACTCCCTGGTGTAGTCTAGTAATTCCCCAATGCATCTGTAGTGCTGCATACGTGGGTTGTCAGCCACCTCACAGCTGAATGCGATATTAAGTGTATACCTGGTATCTACCTTCCCTCCCAATACATGTTCCATGCTACAGACCTTATTATACTATCAGCTGTCCTGTGATTACATACATGACCAGTATTCCTGGTGTGCCATGAGTCAGTCCATGTCCATGTACTGCACAATCCCAAAGGGAAGTACTGCTATATCAACAACCCCACAATAACACAAGTGCATAACATGGACACCCACACAAACACACACACACACACACACACACACACACACACACACACACACACACACACACACACACACACACACACACACACACACATGTACGCATGCATCCTACATGCAACAACCTCCCTCCACTTCACCAGAGTGACCCTACAGACAAACTAACCACCCACTGAGACACACACACACACACACACACACACACACACACACACACACACACACACACACACACACACACACACACATTGAGATGAGGTTGCACAATGATAGTACACACAGTCCTCCTATTACCCATCTGTCAACATGCATAACATACGGTATGCAACAGCATGCAGTGCAGCTATAGTCAATCCATGCTAGCAACAGTATACATGTGTGTGATGCATGTGCTGTGTAAGTAAGTGATGACCCATCCCCCTGGATACCACTGCACCCATGTAAACAGTATTGCTGTGCACCTGTTCTGCACCCTGCTATGTACTGTGCACCAAATCTCACAGGTGTGCAACCCATTGCTGAATGTATAGTACTGTGTCACCTATGTCAGCTCTAATGCTCACAGCCCCTATGTTTTTCAGCAACACATACCTGGGATGATATGTGGACAGATGTAATTTGTGAATGCCTGATGTCTGGTTTACATATCTCAAAATCAGCTGACCATGTATGACCATTCCAGTACTATTACACTAAAAACCGGCAGAGCATACCATGGCTATAGGGAGTGTACACACCCTTATTGATATGATGCATCCTTCCTTGATCTGCCATAGGACCACATCACCACACATATTAACAGTACATGGGCCCGATATGTGACATATGTCCTGTACATTCACATGCAGTGTCTATGGAATGTGTTAGGTGTGTGGATGCTAACCGTGATGCATGCACTCTGTGTGTGCATATTTGTGCACAACCTTATCATAACGGTTTGTTGCACCTATTGTTATGTGTACAACAGCCTTGACTACTCCTGGCAGGGGTATACTAGCATGGGCCATCTGCATTTGCCAGTGTATGTTCAGTCTGCCCTACACATGTCTCACGGATTTGCATGATTGCAAGGTCTACTCATGTGCACATCCCCTGGGGTTCACATGCTGTTGTCACTATTGCTATGGAGGTAGGGTCACATCTGCCACAGTTCCTGAACCTGACTGTGTACAGATACAGCTATTCTTAGCATCCTTAGTATTCCTGCTGCAGTGCACTGGTGTGTCATGCTGACACCCCCTCCCCACCTTCAGCCTGTTTGCAAATGCTTGACAAGTAAGGCCTACACATGTGTGTCAGTTTGCAGTGTCCCATACACTGAGCACCATGTGTTACAGCCTAGTCCCAGCTGATAATGTGGACCATATTAATACATTCCACCCGGTTATAATATCTTCAGGGCAGATCGTTTAAAGAAAAAAGGAGGAGGAATAGCTGTTATGTTCAAAAATACCTTAAATATCCATAGGAATACAGTACAACCTCCTATAATCTGCAACCTAGAACTAATTGCCCTAAAAATTTGCCTTAACACTCAAAAATGCCTTAACCTCTTAGTCACCTATATCCCACCGGGGAAGAATATAGAAAACTTAGAGCAAATCTTGTGCTGGTCAGCCACCAACTACCCACAAGAAACCATAGTACTTGGGGACGTTAATATTGACTGGTCTCTCTGCTCCACCCATACAACCCCACAACCCATTAACTTATATGGTTTTTCCCAACATATCCTAACCCCAACCAGAACAGGCAATTCTCTCCAAAGAAAGCACTATTGACTGGATCCTTACCAATAGGGACTCAAGCAACTACACTACTGGCACCCTTCCCAATGACCTCAGTGACCACCTCATAACTTATATTATTAAACACAAATGCCCTACTTCCAACCCTCCTGTATATAGACTAATCAGAAACAAAATAAATTTATCCCTCAACAATTTCTAGATGAACTAAAATGCTGTAACTGGACCTTATTAAGAACTCTGCCCCTCAGGAGAGTGTGACCTACTTTAACAACACATTCCTAAAGATACTTGACTCACATGCCCTCCTAGACAAATTAGATCCAAAATACGCATAGCTCCTTGGCTTACTAGAGAAACAAAAATTAAAATTAAACTCCGTAACCAAGCCTGGGTCAAATGGAGAGCAACAAAACCCTCAAGATCGAACCAAATTTCAACAGCTAAGAAACACAACCAAATCAGCCGTTACCTTAGACAAAAAACAATACTTCTGCCACCTCCAGCAGAAACACAAGAATAACCCAAAGAAATTCTGGGCTAGTTTCAACAACCTCCAGCACCCAGGAAAACTACTACCCCAACCCCCGAAAAGCTCATTGAGCAAGGGCCGGAAGAAATAGCCAATTCCTTTAACTCTTACTTCACCGAGACAATCCAAAACCTTGCCAGTCAACTAACCTCCTCTCCCCCATCTGCCACACAACCCCAAGTTGTGACCCCTACCCAGTTTACTTTTAAACCTGTCTCCACATCATACATATATTCTCTCTTAAAAAAACTTAAACCAACCACTCTAGCAGCTGATCACCTCCCAGCAGAATTCTTACAAATAGCGGCTGAAGTTATTGCATACCCTATATCCATCCTTATCAATAGAACCATTACCGAAGTTAGTATTCCCACTGTATGGAAGATATCCTACATCATCCCACTTCACAAAGGAGGCACCTCCACGGAAATCTCAAACTATAGACCAATAGCTATACTGTCCCCAATAGCAAAAATTATGGAAAGATGTATCCACAAACAACTTCTTCACTACCTAACGTGCAATCATCTCCTATCCAACACCCAACATGGCTTTCGCCCACCATAGTACAACCACTGCCCTCCTTTCCTTTGTCGACTCCATTAATAACAATTGCAATAGTAAACTTATATCCTCCGCCCTCTTTCTTGATCTGTCAAAAGCTTTTGACATGGTCAACCACCAGCTCCTACTGTCCACCCTTGAATCCTTGCATCTGGACACCCCAGCTCTAACATGGTTCAAAATGTACCTAGCTGATAGGAAACAGGCTGCCCTATGGCAAAATAGACTATCAGACCTCCTTCCCAACACCATTGGTGTCCCTCAAGGCTCAATACTTGGACCACTTCTGTTTTCCATCTTCATTAATGACCTTCACTCAGTTATCCCTCAATCCACCTGCATACAATACGCTGACGACTCCACCTTAATCTGCTCTGATGCCTCCCTCTTCAACCTCCAAACCACCACTCAACTCTGCTTTTCTCTAGTTGAAAAATGGTTTACCGACCTCAAACTCCTACTCAACCCAACCAAAACCAAATTACTATTATTTTTTCCCAACATCTTCTCTACCCCAGTTAAAGAACTCCCAAACACAGATAGTAATGCCTTCTGTATCAAATCCAACAATGGGACTATCATAACCCCTGTCACCAATACCAAATTACTAGGAGTAACTATTGACCATAAGCTCAAATTTGACATACACATCACCCAAACAGTTAAATCTGTTAACAAAAACTTGGATCCATGTACAGAATAAAAATTTTCTTACTCCGACTGCTAAACTTACCATTGCCGCACACATCTCCTCTCTACACTCCTCTATGCCTCCCCAGTCCTTTCTTTCCTCCATAAACGTGAACTAAACATGCTCTCCCAGGCCTACCACCACATTACTAGATTTATAACAGGTTCTCCATATCGCACCCACCATTGTCATAACCTGAGGCAACTTGGGTGGTTGGAACTGCCAATCTTCTCAAACTAAACCAACTCTCTGAAGCATGGAAAATAATTAACCAACCAGACAGAACCCCGCTCTGTGTAGCATACTGATACCATACACTAACCTAAATAGTCTCCGATCTTCCAACAGCACCCAGATCCTAACCATTAAAGCCAATAATTCTGGTGGTGATGCCCTCTTCGCCAACTCCATTGGCAAGCCATGGAACGCCCTCCCAATCTACCTCAAATACTACCTCTCACAAACAGTTCAAAAAGAACCTTAAAGAATATCTCAAGACACTATGGCTATGCCCATGTCCTGAACCTGATTAAGCTAATATTTCATACCTTCACACCAAATCTATCCAGTCCTCATCTCCTAATTCTTGTTCCCTTATCACTTATCTAGAAATACATTTTTACCACAAATATAAGATGGTGACTCTTGAACTTGATATACTCTATTAGTATATTATATTTCCCTGTCATGTTTTACCAGATGATTGATCTTTGTCTCATTATACTTCCATGTAAATGGACTTTTTTTTACTAACCTTGTAAATGTACAACGTCTACTTATTTATACTTTTTGTAACTTGCATTGTTATAACCTGGATTTTTTTATATAACTTGTTTTGAGATTTTGTGTTTTAAGATTATGATTGGAGCTTTTCTCCTCGGGCCTCTACTGAAAAAGGATATGCATCCAGTTGGACCAGCCCGGTTAACAAATGTAAAATAAAATAAATAAAAAAATAAAATAAAAATTATGCCATAGTGTAACTCTGTAATAGTTGACATTGTACTACTGGTATATACACTGTTGTTGCACTGAATATGGGTGATGTTTCACACATGTCCCTACTGTAGGCCATGTTTCCCACCATTATGTTACTCCCTGTAGACACATTCCACAATAACAAGATGTTAGTTATCTTGCAGGTGTCTGACATACCCTTCCAATACCCCATCATGGTCACCACTGTGATGCCGTGCATTTAACAGCAACAATATGTGCACATGTACAGCATGCATTGCTGGGTAGGTGTGTTAGATGTTTGCATGGAATATACCATAGCTATTACATGCCTGGTGTTTTGGCAAGCATCAACATACGCCATACTCACCAGCTACAGGCTGCTTCCTTGGTGGTATACCAGAGGGACCTCTATAAGAGAGTGAGAGATGCGAAGTCAGTGGCCACACCTGTGATATTGCTACAGGGCGGGTGCAGCATTATAAGACATCAACAGTACATGTCCACAATACTACCACATATGTACATCTGTTTATCACTAATATGCAGCACAAACTATATCTATGACATGTCAGATATGCATGTTCTACCTGTACAGATGTGGATGCATATGCAACAGTGGTCTACTGATGTTCCCTGTGGCCTTCCTGCACGGTCCTCAGCTGGTGTGTGGGTCGCACCCACCTCCACAGTGGTGTCCGGCAGTTGTTGGCTATGTGGATGGGCAGGTGCCACGAGGCTTGCGAGGAGCTATTCAACAAGTGTCAAGGAGGTGGATGGCATGACCCCCTCCCATTGCGAGCTGATCTCCCCAGACTGCAGCAGTGTGCCAACGGGCATTGTGAAGCAGGTCAGAACAATGATGCCAGACCTGCTCATAACTATGGTTGTGCAGTCCGACATCATTGACCCTGTGGACTAGGTCGTTCCAGAGGGTGGTCTTCTCCTGCTTCTCATGGGTGGCCCAGCAAAACAGGACAGGGTAGTGCTGGATTAAATAGGTTAGCACAACTTCATTTTTAGCAGCTGAATAAGATGGGAGCTGTGCAGGTGACATCTTGCCTGAAAGACATAAAGATGGAAACAGGTCTGAGCAACTCATACAGCAAGGTTACCACAGTTCGTAATACACATCTCTGTCACTCCCAACATATCAATGACAACAAACTGTACACACAACTCACTAGGTATGGTTACAGCTTACCTACCAGTGGGGCAGGTATTGTATTGTACCACACTTTGTGTTATGTGTTTGTAGCCATGTTCCCTGTGTGGACACTATCATTGCTGGCCTGTTACAGACTATTCACCTGCATGCCATTGTCAGGGCCAGTGTGGTTCCATATATGCCTGTGGTTTACTTGCTTTGTGATTGCTGCACATCTGACATTCTGTGTTATTGGGGATATCTATGCATGCTGTTGGACATGTTCTGGGATTGTGTAGACTATTATTACCCACATATGTTCTATAACAGTGACATAATAGCATGTTTAGGGAATATTTGCCAGCAGAACTACCTCTCCAAACTCATCTGCCCATTTTACCAGGCCACATCACATGTGGGACCCACTCTGGGGCCTCCTCATGTACTCGTACAACACTACCTTCAGGTGGCACCAACTCAGGGAATGTTGCCCCCCCCCTCCGGGGGCACACAGAGACATGATCTTGTCCCCCAAGGTCAGGTCCAGAGTCTGTTCTTTAGTGGGCGCCACAGACACATGTGGGATGTGCTACATCACCTTCAGACACTCAGTACATATTCATAGGGTCCACATGATCCTCCTTCTCAGCCTCCAGGCCAGACACCTTCGGGATGTGGACTGCTGTTGTGAGTAGCAGTGGGTGGGAGGCTTGTTCCCATTTTGTCCATAGTGGGGCCCATTGGGCTTCCACATCACAGACCACACACACACCTTCCAGGGTGTTTACCCACCTCATGTGTCACATACCACCCCTGTAGGCTGTCCTCTATATCTACCACCCCGGACCACCTCTCCAACTATACCTGCCATAATTCCCCATATTCCCATTCCCTACTTCACAGACAAGGGCAATGTGGTCCCAACAAGGGGTTCACATGTGACATACCCGTCCATGTTGCACACACTGACAGATGTATATATCTGTGTGTATTGCTATGTGTGCTGTTCCCTCACACGTAGCATGCAGCACTGTGGTGGTAATAATGGGGACATGTATTTACATACATAGTTGTGCGCATGTGTGTGTGTTTGCATATATGTAGACATGTGCATATAGGTATATATCTATATATGTGTAGATATATATGATGTTATATATATGTGTTTATATATATATGCCTACATATGGGTATCTGTATACTTGTGGACATACATTATATATATATATATATATATATATATATATATATATATATATATATATATATACATACACATACACATACCTATATATGGCGTACATTCAGCCATCAGATCCAAAATCTCACAACACCTTGCTGCACTGTTCTGCCTTGCTACAACACAGACAGGTGCCACATATGGACACAGCCTAATATTAGGGGGATATATGTAAGGCTAGATGGCAGGTAACCCTATTGCACACCTATGGCTTTCCAGCATGCTACAATACAGGTTAACTCAAGTATCCTGTACCTGGTGGGCTGTGGAACCCACATGTCCATCATTATGGCATTACTTCCACCACCAGCTATTGGCCACAGTAGTATGCATGCTTCCCACTACACAACAGACACTATGATGGTGTACAGCTTATCAGTCAGTGCTGCTCTGCACAGCTGGTGGGTATGGCCCAATACCCACAGGGACAGACTATATTGTTCTTAGCAGTTGTTCAGCTGAACATTATTACAACAACAACACCTGGTGGCATATATAAATAATTCCACATCATCTATCCCATTATTATGAACCAGTTACTACAGTCAATTACATGCATATATACTTCACATACCTGCTGTGCGAATGATATCTATTCTGGATAGTTTGGTGGATGGATGTTTTCTTTTTTTGTTGTGATTTTTTTTTTTTTTTTTTTTTTTTTTTTTGCCTTTCACTCACTTACTCTCTCTATCTCGGTCTCTCTCCAGTAAATTGATCGAGCTGCTTTGGATAGATTGTGTCATGGATTTTGTAGGTGATGCACTTGATCAGGTGATGGCCTCTGCACCAATCAGTGTCCTCCACTTGCTACCTGCATGCAGCATGCTGTGTAGCACTTCCAATTACCACTGTCATGGCAACCCACTACTATGAATCCCTACATTATTTGGGCATGGTCCTTTTACCTTTCCTGTATGGTGGACCTCCTTCCTGTGTGTGAACAGCAGTGTTACAGACAGCAGGTAGCAATACCTGTTACAAGAGACCTTGCAACCTAAGGCCAGATACATATTTGTGTGAGGGTCCAGAACTACAGACCGAGTGTGAGTAGTGTTGTTGTATGCATTGTATAGCAACAGTGTTACAGGGTTTGTGTGTACATACTAGTTTGACAGGGAATGCAATCTGCATAGCTCTCGACAGTGGACCTATCTATGTGATGGCCAGAGGTGTGCCTGTTATGTTTTGTCTCTCCACCACTCAGGTCTTGTGTCAGATATATCAGTGGCAGTGTGTGTGTTGAGTGATATCAGTACATGGCTAGATCCATTTGTGTTTCTTACTTCATATTCCTGATTAAGGGTAACACCAGTGACTTGCTTAGTGCATGACAACACTATTTCACATATGGGCCTGTGTTCCAGCCTCTGTCCTCCACCTACATACCAGGCTTTGTCCATATGGCATGCTGTCAGGGGTTGTTATGTAGTGGGCTGTGAGTATGTTATGCTGCCATTCCTGCCATCATGCCACTGCTGTTGTGGCCCCCACATGTATTGTGGGGTTGAGTCCATATATGTGTGTGGGCGTCATCTACACAATACATGTGTGCCCTTATGAAGTCCAGAGGCCAGTGTATGTAACAGTGGTATATGGACCTGTTTGTCAGTCTATTGGGAGGGATGCATTATAACTAACTTAGGCTGTTACAACATGTAGGTGTATCAGAGGTAAGCTGCCTTAAGGTATCTGGATGCACATTACCATACAATTCACCTTGGGTAAATGCAGGCCTACTGCTTCCTGCCTTACAGACTGTTCTGTTTGTCAGTGTGATTGTGATGGTGTCAGTTATGCATTGTTATGTAACAGATACATCCCATTGTGTCAGCTGAGGTCTTTACCACTAGGGATTGTGTACAGAATGTAGGTAGGGGCTGCCGGACTATACATCTGCATTACATACTGTTGATTGATTGTTATCCTGTGGCCCAGTCTGTCTTTACTTTTGTACTACTTGAAGGCCTTGGCCTGGACAGCAACATATAGGTTCATAGGTTCATAGGTAGGTACTAGGCTATTGGCCCTAGAGCCTATATAAGCCAAGCCAAATGGTACCCTGGCTTTTGCCACCCAAGAAAATTGTTTTCCTGTGCCCCTGTCAAGCAGAGCCACAGAAGTTATCCCTGGGGTGAATTTCCTATCTTCCATCCAATCATCAAGATTTTTCTTGAAGGATGCTAATGAGAAGCTTTGTTTGATATAGATAGGTAGTTTGTTTCAGAGTATGGGAAGTCTCTGGGACAGGAATCTATCCCTCCACCATGTTCTGTTTATTGTGGTGACAAGGTTTAGGTCCCTAGAGCGTGTAGCTCGGAGGGATTGGGATTTGTTTATGTGGAGCATGCCCAACAGGTCTGGGTTTGACATAGCTTTGTATGTTAGGCAGAGATCACCTCTGTGTAGATGAGATGGAGCAGAGTAAAGCTGGAGTTTTTTGAGATGGTCTGCATAGGACATCTGTTTGAGGCCAGTAATCCTCTTTGTGAGGTATTTCTGTGACCTTTCCAGTTGTTGTAGATGTCTTGTGAGGTACATACCAAAAGGGGCGTCATACTCTATAATGGGTCTAATGAGCGGTGAGTAGAGGGGAACAATGACCTCTTTTTTCCTGGATGAGAAACCTTTTGTGATGAGGTGTGCCACATAGAAGGATTTCCTGACTACTGTGGCAATGTGATTATCAAAGGAGAGACTACTGTTCACCTGTGTCCCAGGTCTCTTATCAAACTTTCAGTGTTAAGTAGATTATCGCCTATGTGGTAGTTCATGGGTACAGAGTTTTTACCAAAAGGGATAACAATGAACTTTTTGGCATTGAGACTGAGGCCATGGCTTTGACATCATGCATCTGTCTCAGTGAGGCCCTTTTTTAGGATGTCCACATCGTTAGGAGTTTTGATTATGGCTCCTAGTTTGCAGTCATCTGTGAAATTTGTTAGCCAAAGACCTTCTGGGTTAGCCTGTACTTCAGAGAAGTAGATACCAAACAGGAGAGGACCAAAGACTGAACCCTGTGATACTCCACTTGTCACTGGTCTGAAGTTGGATTTAGTCTGCTACTTTCACAGTGTGGGTTCTGTAACTGAGCCAGTTGACAACCCATCTTGTGACATAAGGCTTTACACCTAGTTTATTGAGTTTATCTATAATTCCAGAGTGGGGGATGGTGTTGAAAGCTTTGGCGAGATCTAGACAGGCTGTGTGAACCACCTTACCCTCATCTACGGCTTTGGTGACCGCTTCAAAGAAATCTATCAGATTTAGGAGACATCATCTGCCTTTTACAAACCCGAACTGGGTAGGGTCCAGAGATTGGAGATTACCAATGTCATTGTTTATGTTCCATGATGATACTTTCCATAGCCTTGCAGACCAGGCTTGTCAGTCTAATGGGTTGATAGTTACCAGGGTCCGTGGTGGCTCCCCCTTTGTGGAGTGGGATGACCATTGCTGTGCGCCATTCAGTGGGCACAAAGCCTGAGGTGAGGCTATGACTGAACATGTTACTTAGGTGGGGTGCCAGACCATTCTGTAGTTCATGTAGAACGCAGCCTGGGATGTTTCTAGGTCCCATGGATGCTGTGTTCTTGGCTGTGGAGAGTGTGTTTTTTACCTGTGCAGCCATGATTACAGGAACTTTGCATTCTTCCGGTATAGACATGGGCCCATTAGGGGATGAGAGAGGGGTAAAGTTAGCACTGAACCTACCTGCCAGGATGTTTGGCAATATTAGTATGTTCTGTATATTTAGTGGCATTGTGCTGTAACTCAGAGCAGATCTGAGTGTTGCCATTGAGATTCTTGACATGGCTATAGAATGCTTTGTGGTTGTCTTTAGAATCAGTGGTGATTTTGTTTTCCTAACTATCTTCGAAGGATCTTATGAGGGATCTAAGCTTCTTACTGAGGCTGACCATGGAGTTCCTTCACTCATGGGATTTTAATCTTTTTTGCAACTGTTTCTTTTTACTGTTGTAAAGTTTGTTTATAGCAGGGGACCACCAGATTGGTTTCCTTCTTTTGGAGGATAGCATATTGGTTCTGTTAGGGATTGCACAATCCATGCACTTGTGTAAGTGCTTATAAAGTGCAATTGTATAGGATTCAGCAGTCGTACCTCTATTGTCCATCAGCATGGGTGTCATGAAGTTTTCCACTTCTGTCTTAAGAAGCGTGAAGTTGGCTTTGGAGAAATTTTTTACGGTGGCTTCCCTAATGGGGGGTGGGATGTGGATGTCTAGGGTGAATTGATTGTGGTCTGATCTGACCAATGAGAAATTGCCCTCTAGTGTGGAACACCGGTTGTCCATGTTGGTAATGACCAGGTCTAGGATATTGATGCCCCTGGTGGGGGTGTGGGGAAGTTGATCCAAGGCATTGGAATTTATGAATTCCAGGAAACGTTAAGCACAAGAGTTGGTACATGAGTAGTTTTCCCAGTTAATGGTGGGGTAGTTGAAATTGCCCATTATTAGGGAGTTAGATTGTACCCTAATATTTTCCAGTGTATCAAGAAATGAGGAGTGGGAATCCTGGGGCATGGTGGGGGATCTGTAGCAAGCTACAATTTGGATTGTGGTCTTGCACAGAGTTAGTTGCACTTGGATAATCTCAGATGCATTATGCTGAGCAGCTACCCTGGAGGTGTGGATATCCTTAATGAAGATGGACACGCCTCCGCCTTTAGTGCTTCGGTCCAGGTTAGGTGGCTGAAAGGTGTGGTATGAATTATAGCCTGATAATGCAGGGGTGCTCTCTGGAGCCTTGAACCAGGTATCTGTCACTGTACAGATGTTGATGTTCTCCATTTTAAGGAGTGCCTCGAGTGAGTGCATTTTGAGATTTAGACTTCTAGTGTTAAGTAGCATTACCCTCAGATTCTGCTTGCTTGTACCTGTTATGGTGGTGAATTTGTCATTTGAATCTTGACTAAAAAAGGCACTATAGGGGTGTCAAGAGCCGTAGGCAGTATCCGGAATCCCAAGGGTGACAGGTGCAGGCCATCTCTAGCAAAGCATCGTGGTTTGAAGATCATGTCACCCCAGGCAGACAGAGACTGGATCCTCTTAGAATGACCCCACAAGCTTAGCCAATTGTCAAAATCAATCATTTTGTCCTTGCACTGTGGTATCATTCTGGGTGATGGCAGGATGCTACTCAGGGCTAGGGTTATACCTGCCTAGGTTACAATATCGGACAGCTCCTCCATGTCTCTTTTCATGTAGTCCAAGGAGGTACATCTCAATTCATTCACACCAACATGGAGAATGACAGAGTCATATTTGTACTTGTTGTGGAGTGACCTGAGTGCATGTGTTATGTGGTGGATCCTAGCACCTGACAGGCAGCTGACAGTAACTTTCTCCTTGTTTAGCCTGGTGAGTGGAACATCAGTATGCCTGACTATAGAGTCACCTATGACTTGAGTGTTGGGTATGTTGTTATGCTTTATGGGCTGTGGTTGAGTGGTACACTATGTTTGTGGGCTATGTGTCATTTGGGTTGTGTTGGCGGCTGGAGGTTGCATGCGTTTTTGCTTTGTTGGTCCCTGTTGCTTGTATAGATTTTTTTTGAGAGCCTCCATGAATGTAGGTGTGTGTTTTGTCTTTCTATGTGTGTGTTTTGGTGGTGTAGGTTTTGAGGGACTATGCGATGACTGTGGTGTGGTGCAAGTGTTTACCTTCTCCTCTTGACTGCCTAGTCTAGACTTGGTTGAAGAGAGCTTTGCTTCCAGTTTGGCTATATAAGTGCATCTCTCTCACACACACACACACACACATGTATATATATATATATATATATATATATATATATATATATATATATATATATGTATATATATATATATATATATATATATATATATATATATATATATATATATATATATATATATATATGGGTCTACTTTATAAGATCGACATTCATTTGGTCGACAGCGCATTTGATCGACAACCAGTATTCAAGGCACTTAACAAGGATTTGACCCCTCCCCAATGATATGTGACCATGGAATTGGTATATATAGTTGGGGAGTGTGGGGTGCACAGCCCCCCACATTGGGGGTTGTGGGTGGTGAATCCCTGTTAAGTGCCTTGAATACTGGTTGTTGACCAAATGAATGTCGATCAAAAGGTCTGTCGAACTTCTGAAGTAGATCCAGATATATATATATATATATATATATATATATATATATAAATATATATATATATATATGTATATATAAATATATATATAGATAGATATATATGTATATATATGTATATATATATATATATATATATATATATATATATATATATATATATATATATACATATATATATATATATATATATATATATATATATATATATATATATATACATATATATATATATATATATATATATACATATATATATATATATATATATATATATATATATATACATGTCAACCTTTCCAGAATTATGTATTAATTTATCTGTTTGACAGTTGCATTAGTCTGTTTATATGTATTACAGAGTCTAAACAGCTATATGACATGGCATATACAACTGTAATAGTACATAAATAAAGCTTTCTCATGTATGCAAACCAGTGTGTGTTGTTATATCTTTTGACCTCTCTGGGGGTATATGTTGCAGGCAACAATTGTCATTTATATGGGTGGCTCATACAGTGCCCAGTTGGTAAGGTGGCAACTGCAGGCACAGTGGCTGTTCTGCATTATGTGCACCCCCTACATATGCATCCACTGATACATATCTCTGTGTGTGCATGTGTAGTTACATATATATCTCTATATATGTGCATATACATATATATATATATATATATATATATATATATATATATATATATGTGTGTGTGTGTGTGTGTGTGTGTGTGTGTGTATCTGCATATATGTGTCTGTGTATATGTAACTTAGGAATGTTGATTGCTTCCACATTGTACATTCCCTATGGTAGCTAGACCGAACTGCATGATATGTTACTGATACCAGCCTGACATCATACAGGTGGGATGGAGTACTGTTAACATCATGGGCCCATGTTGTGTCAGATCCTGGTTATGGGATTTGCAGCAGATGGAATTGTATTTTAGGGCAGACGTGTTCGGCTGTGGGGGAATATCTATACATACAAGACGTATGTTGTTTTGGCCCCCTCACCCCCTTTAACGGGGCATATGGTCATATATGTTTAAGTTATGTTCTCTTTTATATCGATAGATATATGTCTGTATATACATATATAGATATATATTTATGCTTATATATATATATATATATATATATATATATATATATATATATATTGCTGTATAGATATAGACTATATCTGTAGACATATATATCTATAGCTGTATGAATATGTGTGTGTGTGTGTGTGTGTGTATATATATATATATATATATATATATATATATATATATATATATATATATATATATATATATATGTGTGTGTGTGTGTGTGTGTGTGTATATATGTATATATCTATATCTACATATATAGATATGTATATATCTATTTAGATATAAATATATATATATACACACACACACACACACACACACACACACACACACACACACACACACACACGTCTACATGTTTAAATACAGTTCCTGTACTGTTGAATGAGTGTGCTGGATGATATGTTTGTAAAAACATCAGGGTTATGTATTTCTCACATGGTTTAGTGATAAATCACTTTGGCTATGCTGTGCAGGGTTCTGGGTTCGAGCCTTACAAAGGTTGTTTATTTTGTTGCTGGGCAGAACAAGGGCCATTGGATACAGAGTGATTAAGGCACTGTCAAGCAGTTGTAAGTGGGTTTGCGCAGAGGTAAACACTGCTAACTTCCGGTTACAGTTTCTTATACTGATTTAGCTTCTAAATTCCTTAACTTGTGTAGGCCTTGCTTTCCTCCGTGCAAACAAGGTAAAACCCTTTTAATGCTGCTTAAAAGTGCTTACTCCCAGTTACCCTTGCACTAATTTCTTTAAAAGAAAAGAAAAAGGGTTGGTAGGAAAGTAGTGAAAAAGGGGCACAAAGAGGGAAAAACATTAGGGAAAATAGCTAGGGATGTGCAGGAATGGTGTAGGGAAGGTTCATAGCTGTTCAGTACTTCTACAGTAACACCTGTGCATATACACTAAATTTGGAGGTAGATTTGGACACTCAAACCACTGAGAGGGGTCAGGACAAGTATAATATGTTGTGATGCCAAATAACCATATTACATGTGTCCATTGGACATGTGTGCGAAATGGACAGCTATGTATGTGGCAACAGATTGCCTTTTTTTTCAGGTGAGATTGGGAGGTTGGGGAGGGATAGTAGGTGTATTTGGGGGGGGTAGGTTGGATAGGTTAACAGACAAGACAAACAAGACACATACAGAGGTGGTATATTGACTTGGGGTAAACACTTAGATGGGGAGGGGTGTTAGGAAATCGGAAGCCAATGAGCCCCCTAGTGGAAACAGTGGGACTGAGATCCCCACCCATGGGCACCTTCACAGCCCCGAAGTTGGCTGTGTGGGGGCTGAGTTGCAGAGCCAGGCCGACCCTCTAGTTGTGATACGTGGCCCTTGAGCTGGTATGGCAGATCTCTGACCTCCCTGTGGAGCTTGCTCCACACCATGAACCAGACCTGGTGATGGGTGACAGGTTCTTGTCTGTGCCCACTCCCAGGGGGAGCTGAGCCCTATCCCCTGAGGCAGTTCCACCCGAAGGTGGTGCATGACCAATGGACGAGGAGGTCCCAGGTTGGGCCTAAGAAGTGCTGGTGCCCAGTGCCACGGCCAGCTGAGGTGGGACAGGTGGGTCTACTGGGACCCGCATTCCCATACGTGCTATGGTGTTTATGTTATATTAGCGTATGTGGGTTAGTAATAGTCAACATATTCCAGGATTAGGTATAATAGCATGCATAGATATTCCTATTAACCCAGACACCAGATGTGGAAGAGCTGCATAGCAAACAGAACACATGCATATATGGGACCACAGTGGTAATTACAACAGCATGCAGGTACATTGATGGCACCATACCACCAGTGTTGGAGTATTTCAACATAGCACATGCATAGAAACAGATTTAAACTATTATCAAACAATAGGGCATATGTCCCAACATTACAATTAAGTCAGCATGTACCAATTTAGTTGGGTATTTGGTTTACTGTTGCAGATATGGTGTGGGGGTGTCAATTAACAACTAGTATATTCCTGTAGTTTGCTTTACTTTTCTAGTCACTGCTGTTATCTGTACCTTACAAGTATTACTACACTACCCTATTGCCGTACCTTTGACAGTGGTATGGCTGTTGACAACTATATACATGAACTGGTTTTACCTGCAGTATACACCTCTTACCTGGTATACCTGTGCAGGAATTGTTTGATAACACTAACTGTTTCTACACATACTCCAAGATTCTACATTGATGTTATGCACAAAGATGTCCATCTCTTTTTGCACAGGCTCTGGCCATGTCTTGATCATATGCAGGTGAACTGGGACATATTTAGACTATTGCCCTCTTCAACCTTTAGTGACTTGCAACACTCTTATACAGGAATTCCTAGACAGTTATATTATGTAGCACAGTGTGGGTGACACTGATGAGTGATACCGTACTATTCAGAGCAACTGCAACACTCACAATGCCATACAATACCAGAGTAAACAGTAACAGTACAGGGTATCAATCTTTTATTTCTAGGCACAGTTTTAGTATCTGACAGGCCTGTTTGAGCAATGTTTGTTAGCACTACCTGAATGTTGCCACACAAATTATCAGAATCCACATCAGTATTATGCACATACTTCTCACTCTGTTACTGTACACACTATGGTGTGTGCTTGACAACATGGGGGTGTAGATGGGACATACTTGGCTTATTACACTCATAATATTTTGGGGAGTTGCTTGAATGACAGGTTTGTTCTTATAGATGTGTGACAATCAGTTGTATTTCTTGTTTGCTGTCTATATGTCTGGGATCATCCCACTGATTTCCCAGGGGAACAGAGAAATAGGCATCGGATATGGGCTAATTTACTGGACATTCTGGACATATCTGCACAGTTGTGGAGTATGATTCTGCATGCTGACTACTACCACTCCCAGGATTCGGACCGTGGCTGTGTGTGCTAAAAAAACAACAGTTTACGCCTCAGTTGCATATGCTATTTGGATTTTGTTGTCTGTCTTTTCACTGTTTTCTGTCTATGTCTCTCTCAGTTGTACTACCTGACCTCTGTGGATTACGCCAGTCATATACAGACATTCCTACACATTTTATTTATGTTGCACTGTGTGGTAAAAGTGCTTAATACAACATTACTATTAAGTGATTGCAAATCTACATTACAATATGATAACAGAGTAAACACATGCAGTCCAGCAGTTAGACCTTTATTGTCAGGCTATTATGCTTTTATTTACATACAATCTATATGAGACTCTTCCTGCCATATTCTCTGGTGTATGCAGTACTTGCCTTAAAATATACAGGTTTTATACAGGCAATTAACTTACTAATAATTTTAGGTTTATTTCCTATGACAGTACATGCAAGAGTCTTACTAACCTGCCTAGTGCCCAACAACCTATCAAAGCGACATCCATGGGCCTCCTGGTTTACAACCTGCTCACTTGCCGCTGTGAAGAACATAAGAGGAATATTTAGCCATACCTATCCATAATATACATGAGCTGGAAATTATTATACAGGTAGTGGAGTGGATATTTACACACAGTTGGGACCTCACCTGTCCTCTTAGCCTCTTGGCTCCACTGATCCAAGAGATCCCCCTTTTGCCGCTTCAGGTCAGCATAGTGATGCCTGACCTGTTCACCAGTTCAGGTTATGCCAGTGGCACTGGTGAGGTCACGGTCGAGATGGTCTCAGACTTCTGCTTTATATTGGGAACCCTGGTACTGGCCCTACAGCAGTCTCTGCTCATGGTCTTTGACAAGGAGTCCTGCCATGACTCTGGACCCTGGATGTCCCAGCGCTGCACCCAAAAGTGCACACCCTCTCCCATTCCAGACATGCTGCCTGCAAGGGGAAGCTACATCCAGTTATGTGATGTATTCCTACCTGTTGGGTTTAAATAGGGCCAAATTCCCGCACTTTACCATGATTGGATGGTTTTGAAAAGGCTAAGCTGTGGGCAAACCTGCTTACCTAAGGGTGGCTTTGTTTAAAGGGGTATACCAATAGGCAAATTGAGTTAGCTGGCCTACACATTGCTTACACCTACTTAGCTGGGCTGTGCAATGTTTAGTGTTGCTTAATATTTAATTTGCATTGTATTTGCTTTTTGGCATTGATTTCTTATTCATTACATGTTATATATGTGTCTGGTATCCACGATTCATGTGTACGTACACTGCATGGGGTCCTTGTGTTTATTAGGAGACTTCAGCACTTTATTACACTTACACCTCACATCTGGGCTTACTGCAGTACTCCAGTTCACATATTTATGTTATGTAGTAGGTTATACAACATAAGACTGTATATAGATTCCTTTCACATGTTCAGTTTGATTTTCCTATAGTGAGGATTTGTTTGGTGATACCTCAATCTTATGTACTGCTGTGATGGCTTAGTGGTTAACTACTATGACTATAGTGTACATGGTCCTGGATTCAAGACCTGCAAAGGCTGTTAGTTTGTTTCTGGCCAGTACAGTGGCTGTTGCATACAGAGTGATTAAGGCAATTGTAAGCAGGTTTGCGCAAGGGTAAAAACCTATGCTAACCGTTGGCTAAATATGCTTACAGAGAGTTAGCATCAATATTGCTTAACCTGTGTGCGTATTGCTTACCCCCGCGCAAATGGCCTTAAACCCACTTACTGGTGCTTACATATGCTTACTACTGCTTAACAGTGCTTACACTTGCTTACTAGTGCTTACTTCCACTTATCACTTCACTAATTTAGACAGTAATGTCTAATAGTTCTTGAGAAGGTGGGGGATTTGGAAGCTGTATGGAGTTATCATTCGTTACACATTTTACCTTCCATTTGCATCCCTGATTCCTGTGTACATATATTGTATGGGGCACATGTGATTATCTGTGGACTTTGCAACATTATGACAATGACACCTCACATCTGCATTTAATGCAGTACTCCAATTCACAAATATATGTTATTTACTAAGTTATGCAACTAAACATATTGGTCATAAATTGATTTGACATGGAAAAATGGAATGTGTTGCAGTGGGACTCAAACCGGGAATGACTGCTCATAAGGCAAATACTCTGCCCACTACATTATTGCTGTACTGCTTCATTTGCATATATCTTGCTTTTTATCTTCTTCTGCCATTTAAGCTTCATTAACCATAGCTAAGTGATGGGCAAACTCGCGCACCTATGGTTAAATTTAATCTGTTTCATAAAAAAAAAAATCTTTATATTTGTTATTTTAACTATTGCTCTTGTACACGTGGGGGGTGTTGCTGGTGGTATGCGAACACCTATGAGCGGTCTCGCTCATTCTTTTGGGACTTGTCTGCTGTTCTTCATTTCAGGGGCATGTATATTCTGAGAGTTCTGCTCTCAGACATGCCCCCTGCACTCTTATACACTCCGTGCAAGATTAGTAGCTCAGGCAGGGCACCTTAATTAATATGCATGGCACGCTTCCGTCCTGCTCCTAAATGGCCACTCCCATGCAGGACTAGGCTAGTCCTGCACGGAAGGATAGTAAATCTGGGGGAAGCTCTGAATAATTGCAGTTCATTCATTTAACATTCTGGGACACAGTTTGAAACCTACTGTAGGGTAATATATTTCATCACAGTAAAGTAGCTCAGCTTATTTGGTCTGACAACTAAGAACTGTCTGACATGTTGGAGAGGTAAATCTTAGCTGATACTCATAGATGTGTTCTTAGCAGCTCACCTCACACTGCTTAGATAGGATGAGTTGTTCTGCTCTAAATTAATGCAGTTCCTAATCATGTAAAATCTGGATGGCACTGAATCAAATTAATAAATAATTTACATGACTACAAATGTTCAACCAAGCTGCTTAAACAAATGTTTATGTATGCATACTGCCATCCATTGTAAGAAGTAGAACACACAGGTGCTGCTCAGTAGAATGTAACAGTGTGGCTTTATGAATCAAACCCCCATTGCATACTACATGAAGCTACTAAAGCAAGCCGTCTGTGGTTCCATCTGTTGTCTTCAGTGCTACTACTACACCATCGGTGGCATTGCAAAATATGCTTTCACAATAATACAGTGGTGTCTGTCTTGTTACAGCATATCTGTAGCTACAGTGTTCACTTTCTTGGGGCAGGTTTTCTCCCACAGTACAGCTGTCTTTGAATTGCACTATGTTATTCATGTTGTATAGCTCTACTTGGAGGCACCAGCATTGCACACCCAGACATTTAACACCCTCAAAGTCCGTACCCACGCACAGTAAAATTTTGGTTATAGATGAATCCACAGTTCCACATGTAGACTCCACCTATTCTTGGCACGACAGTATATGATGACAGTAAGCTGCACTTCTGGAACCAGGATTTGTAATATAATAAGGACTCTTCATTTGAGTAAATATGAGTAAGAGCTGGTGATAGCTGTTGTGGGTGAGAACAATTTTAAGTTCTCTCCCAAGAGGGAAGCTATATGATGAAGCTTGTTATGCAGGTTTCCATGGCCAGGAAGGCCAAAAATGATCCTATAATTTAAAGATAAAATAAGATCCTTAGTGACTGGGTAAGCAGTTGCTACCATGCAAGGTAGAGCCACCATGTGTTAACAGGGACAAAGATGCTTGACAGGTCTCCATGCTTCATGTTGGATGTCTTACACTTCTCTCATGGCTTTCACATAGTTGCTGAAGCTTTTTCTGCCCTCATAGTCCCTTTTTTAGGAAAGTCCAATTTTTAAACATTAAATGGTAGTAAATTCTAATTTAAATTGTATCAAAATGTCTTTACTCACAGAAAGGTTTACATTCACCAAACTTGAACTCATGGAACTATGTATACCTGAGCACAGCTATATCTCTGTAATTGAAGATACTTAATTCCATTGTAATGATAACATGCCCCCTGTACCTTCACTAAGCATAACTATATCACATCCAGCAATAAAATGCATGACTGTTTCCATTTCTTTTTTATAAAACATGCATTTGTCCAGCTCCCCCAAGAAACTACACCACACATCTTGGCATAATATGACATTTATTGATCAAAATGTATAAATCAAAAATGTTATTATTCACAGATTTATTAATCACAATTATAGTACATAACTTCAAACATAACAAAATGCAGTAAGCGGTGTCCCCACTCATCCCCTCTCCCACCACGATGTAAGCAACATTACGTCAACCGCCCACTTACTCACTTATTCAAACTTCCACCAGAAGCAGAACCTGTGTGTCACTGCAATAGCCAATCAACTAATTTGTAAGATCCATAACATAAACACCAGAGCAGGGAACAGAAGAGGGACATACCAGCCCCCTTTCTCTGGCTGCCAACCTACACTCATATGGAAAACTACACAACGTGCCAGCTGACAAGCAGGGATGGCAAGCAACATTTTCATGCCTAAATCTGATACCCACTCCTCAAAGGTACTGCACAAAACTAAGTTAACTCCTCGTTACCATTGCCTCACTTTCTCCCAGCCATCCCTTCTTCTTAACCCTAACCCTTCTTCACCTGTAACACTGCAACAACTCCTTCATTCACTTAACTCTCTAAAACTCCTCTGTTTACTCCAATATCTCATACCCCCACCCCCAATCCCACAGGCATCTCTGGACTAATTTGTTTGTGCCCAAACCTTCCTATCTTCCCCACTCAGCACCTCGCTCTGTGCTTGTTCAACCTCTCCAAAGGAATCTTGAACATCCACTCTACCCACCTCATCATGTTTCAAATGACTTCTGCTACTGCTCCCCCCAACAAAGTCTCACTCCCAGAAGACATTTATCCCATAATGCAGATACCTGACATAATATCATTACCTGTAACCACATACAAACTTGTTCCCCTAGCTGGCTCATTCTTAACTAAAGCAACTGCTGATTTCCTGGCTCACTTCCCTCTGTCAACAAGAGTCTTTCGTGTGTGCTGCACTCACATTTTCTTCCTAGTCCTACTGGCTCTTTCCAATGTAGGGGACCCCCCCCCCCCAACTGGCACTTCCCAAACAACTCCTCTGCCTTAGCCATGATAGCTGCTCATCTGTCCTTCAGAGAAAACATAAGTAACCTTGTTACCTAATTCCAATTTATTCCACATAACAATTCTCAACTATTCTGCCCTAAGAATAATTTTACAAGGTGCAATTTAACTGCCTCCTATCTAAACAGTTTTATAACATTAAAAAAAAAAACTCATCTACTCTTTGTAGAACTTTCCTATAACCTCCTTCCTTGTTATCATAACCTCCCCTGAAACTGCTTACCCTGCACACAAGTTAGTGCGTGACCAATACCATGGCTCTGATAGTAAAATCTACCTTTCCAAATGACAGGCACCTGCTGCCTTCACCATCTCTTCATCCCTCAACCCCCACCATATGGCTTAACCTACCTCTCAGCTGACTCATCCTCAACCTACTGCATACCTCTGGCCAAAGCCTAAACTAAGGGGAATAAAAATGCCCACCACTAAGAAATGATTTTAATTATTGTTCTTATAAACTCTGAACATTGCATAGTGCATATATCTGTCCAAGATATCTAAACAAAGCCTGAAGTAATGTGGGGGCAAAGGCCTAAAATAGGGATGGATTTAAACTGTTCTACTTATAAACCTAAGAAAATTATTTGCTTACCAGGATGTGTGTTGTAATCTATAATCTTAGATAATATGAAATGTCAGGTATTTATAACAAGAGACTTCAGCTATATGTTGGGTAAGAAGGGTAATACAATGGGGTGAATTTAATAAAGCCTACACAGACTTATTTTCTATGTAGGCATAGTGGCACACTGCTTACACAAAAGTAAGCAGATGTGAGATCCAGTAAAGGGAGTTGAGGTGCGTGCAAGCATGTGAACACGGAAGTGTCTAAGGCATATGGCATATGGCATGAAAATTACCTCATAAGCAGGTGAATGCATGCAAATGAGGCAGGCAGAGTGATCCAGCAGGCAGATAGGCAGTTGTATTGACCCTGTGTTGGTGTCTGTAATGTACAGGAAGGTAAAATGACACCAGGAGCGGTAAAAGTGGAGTTACAGTGGCATAAATAGTATAGAGGACTCAGATATGTGCAAAAGTAAGCACTGTGTGTCCAAAACCATATGGAAAATAATGAAAAATATATATTTTTGAATATCATGGGTATGTTTGCACTGTGCACCACAGTGCACAAACATGCTGTTATGGAAAAAAATTATTGTGAAAAACAGAATTTGTGAGTATGTAACAGTAATTCACTACAGGACCCTGTGTTGGGTATGTACACTGTAGGACTGCTGTGGTTGCTAATGAGGCAGGTCCTGAATCGGTGTAGTTACCAGGTAATGTGGACCGATCTGTTTGCAAATGAGCTGGGGTTACTAAATAGAAGAAATGGGTATCTGTGTCCCCAGATCCCATCCGTGTAGGCACAGAACCATGTTGGTGTCCATGGAAGAGGTAGCTGACATCAAAGGGGGTGTGTCCACAAACTTTTAAGCTCATTGGAGCTCAGCAGCACATGTTTGCATGGCATACCACTCTGCTTAGCGAGGGGGGTATTATGATGAATGCTATACTTTGTTTACCTTAGAGGTGTGTGTGTTTTAGGAGGTTTGAGCATGTTTGAGTGTGTTAGCATGGCGTGCAGCTGTGCTAAGCATGACTTCCATGGGGGTGTGTTTGCTCACTGCTAAGTCTTGTTTACCTCTGTGGTGCAGGTTTTCACAACATGCCTCAGTGCTCAGCAAGGAAGGCTCTCTAAAAAAAATTGCCCGAGAAAGCCAATGATGTATTAATTACTGATGAGCCCTGTTACACTTAAACTAGGGCCATTAATCCCCTTAATGATGTACTTGGCAGGTGGGATGCATCACAGCTATCCACTCAGACAGAGTACACCTATAGTTAAGCACTATAAAGTATGTATACACCCTACAATCTGCTTTTTCCTATACTCAGCACCACTGTAGTACAGACTTGGGAATTTTAACCTAGAGAATGCTAGGGGCTGCTGCAGGCCTGCTATATATGTATGTGCTGGATGCTGAGGTCAATGCAGCTGTTACTGCTGGTACTGACCATAGGCCTAGAGAAGGAGAAGAGTGTTCAGGCCCAGGGTAACCTACCAGGAACTACATCAGCTGGAGATTGTAGAGCAGTATAAGGTGGACAGGGATATACTACAACAACTCAGTGAGCTCTGCCGCCCTCAAATCAGACACAGAGCCAACAGAGGGAACCCATCCTAGTGGAAACAAAGGTATGGGTAGCCCATAGAATATTAGCTACTGGTACTTTCCAAAGAACAATTGGGGACATGATGGGGGCCTCATCGGCATCTGCTTCCAGGGTACTCCACCAGTTTCTGGATGCCATGCTACCACATGCCAGTGAGCACATTTATCTTCCCTACACCCCTGAGAAGAGGCACAGCAGTATGTGGCTATCCTACCATGTAGCACACTACCCTGAGGTACTGGGTGCCATAGATTGCACTCATGTACACATCAAGGTGCCACAGGGTGAAGAGGGTAAAATCTAAGTCAACCATAAGGGGTATCCCTCCTTCACCTGCAGGTCGTGTGCAATGCCCAGGGCATTATCACAAATGTGTGCACTGGCAGCCCTGGCAGTTATCACAGCTGCCATATCTGCCACATCACAGCTGAACCAGATGTCTGTTAGCGGGGACATTCCAAAGGCCATTTACTTGGAGATGCTGGCTATGCACTGAAACTGTGGATGATGACACCCATCAGATATGTGCACACACCCACCATGAAGCACATGCACAAACCAGGAACACCTTAGGGTATGTGTTTGGGCTGTTGAAGTCACTGTTCTGGTGCCTCAATATATCTGGTGGAGTCTTGCAGTACTCTCCAGCCATATGTGCACAGATGTTCACAGTATGTACCATGCTACACAATATGATCCTATGGAAATAGTTGCAGCAGGATCAGCAAAGGGAAGGGATACACCACCCCAACCAGTGCCTAGGTCACCACAGCCACACCCACAGAGAAACTCAGAGGAGGAACCCCCTGGGGCTGTCCCTGTAGGCGGTACAGGTACATGGTGAGGTACAGGTTATGTGGCCTGGCTGGCATAATTTTTAATGATATGTATGCTAGTTGGAGTATGGTGTCAGTCCCTATGTCCCTTGGTTGTCAGTGCATGTGCTATGCATTGTCTCATGGCCAAGGCCAGGGTATATCAGACAGACAGAGGCAGCCCCAAACTACAGATTTGTCAACTGCTGCATTCACAAGGTAGGTCACTCTCCTGTACACCACTTGTAAGGGGTACTATAATATGGTAGCATATATATGGACCTGCTGCGTGTATGCAATGGAATATAGCAGGCTATATATAGTGTGCTACTGGGCTACTTGCAGAGATCTGTACTGGGATAGTGGGCTACATGTACAGATCTAACAGACACTTGGGACAACAGGTACTCTGTTCACTAGTATGTGCTCCATATTAGCCACTAGGCCACATGGCTGGAAACTCTATGACAGTAGACCAGGGAGATGCCAAATAGTGGGGTCACAGGACAGTTGCATGACTGTCTATGCCAGAAGAGGAAAGACTGCTCGACCCCACCCCAAACACATCAGTGTTACCATACAACTGCTGTAACAGTAAGTTTGCAATGATATACCAGCATACCAGAAAATTCCCCTATCATGTTGATAGTGTGAGGAAGGAAATCTCTCTGTCTGGCAGCTGGTGTAGATCAATATTGGGGCCAGGTAAGTTAGCATGTGTGATGGTGTTGATGGTTCAAATCTGGCAGCATCAAACATAATTTGCATGTGGGGTACACATATGGTGGTAGTCCCACAGACTGGCACAACTCCTCAATCTGTTACTACAAGAAAGCTAAACAAAGACAGAGTCACTGGGGGCAGAAAGGGCCATACCTACAGACAGACATTATGCACGCTATGCATATCCTAGCAGGTGGCTAGTTTAACAACAGGATGCAGCAGGTCAGATTAGCTGCAGGATGTAAAGACCATCAGTTAAATGTGTCAGTAGGCACAACAAGTCAGCAACCGGTGTACAGTAGGATTGGGAAACCACAAATGTATGAGGAACACAGCAGAGATATGGGGCAAAATGCTGGACAGTCTGCAGAAAACATGTACAGGGAGAGGTATGCAGACTGTCACCCTGTGTGTTGTGTTTCACTATGTACCCCAGTCACATCATACCTCTCAACCTCTGACAACAGGAAATCTGTTGAAATACAGGTAATAAAACTTTGACCATGACTCACCTGCTGTCCATGGAGTCTGAAACTCAAATACCTGTCAGTATTAATTTATTTCAGTCTTGACTGATTTGCCATTAATTTGCCAGAAAACAACAATGTAATGTGAAATGGGCCAAAATATGCATCAAGAGTCTGGACAGTCTGTGAACCTCTCTACAATTCTGAAGTTTGAGTCTCATGTTAAGGTCAGCAAACAGACGGGGAATGCCTTGGACAATATCAGGCAACTGCAGTACTGTGGTAACAGGTGCAGCAGCCAATGGCCAGCAGCACACAATAATTCTGGGCTGGAGTACAGGCAGCTCAGTCCTGGAATCACCTTGTAAGTACTGACAAACACTGGGCATGCTCCTACACTTAGCTAACTTGAGCCCAAGTCTGTTGCCTCTACTGTCCAAAGACCTGCTATGTGGAAATATGTCTATACATACATACATACAGCCATGTATACATATCTGTCTCTCCCTATCCCCTCATGCTTGATTACTGTATCTATAAGTATGTGGCACACACACACACACACACACACACACACACACACACACACACACGCACACACACACACACACACACACACAATATATATATATATATATATATATATATATCACATGCTTGTACAGAACACATTTACATTACTGACACAGACCTTCATTTAAGGTGAAAACCTTGTTATACACCATTGATATAGATATGGGCAGGAATGTACGAATGTTCCCACGTACTCCTGAATGCTGGGGTTATCTGCACATACACATCACAACAGCTGTCCGATTACACCAGACCAAGGCCACAACAGTACATAATCCACTCACCCACAGAGCTCTCAGCCTGTGGGCTGTCACACTGCAGGCAGACATAGGTACACAGGTGGTGTAATGTATAATGGGTGCAATGCAATCCTTGAACAGGCCATATTGTCCTTGGCCATGTCTGCCTGTCAAACTGCAAACTGTCACATATGGCAAGACTGGTAAATGCATACACATAGCAGAGATATTACCAGGTATCCCACCACTAGGACACTAGATACAATAACAGTACCAAGCAGTATCACTCTGCAGGCCACACACGCTGTCTAACACATATGCACCTAGGGAGCCATGAACATATACTGGCATACCTTGTTGAAGACATATCTCTGCTGTGCTGTCTTTCCATCCTGTGCTCTGTATTTCCGCCATGTGTCCATAGTTGCACTGCTCAGACTCCTGGGATAAAAACATATACAGCTCTGTGACACACCTGTCATTCTATAACACTACCACCAGTGTACCATCAGGCAACAAAGATACACATTTGATATGTAGTCCTGACACATGGCAGTATACAGTATCTGTTGTGGTCCCCAACAACTGTCATGGCAAACACTACTGCACTACACAAGCACATGTAGAGTTATATAGTCACTCTGTGCATCAGACACATATATGCAGGTCCCCGCATCGATGGTATGGATGGCAGGGATGTAGCACAGGTTTCATAATATGCACAGGGTGTGGTGTGGGGGTGTCAGAGGCCTAGGCTGTGCCAAATAGTTGACAGCATGTGTGTGAGTCAGGAAGAGGTGCTGGTGACATGGGCCATGGAGAGGTGCTGTGTGTGTCTGAAGGTGATCTGCATTGGACTGTGATGTTGGAGTGTGCGTGTGTGTGTGTGTATGCACAGTCAAGCTCAGTGCTAGCCCTACATGTGCATATTATGGACATCTGTGGACCATACATGGTAGAGAGCACAGTTCACCATCTCTGGTCACAAACACGGGAAATGGATTTTCCATGAGTAGCACTGGCAGCAATCTTCCCAAGGTCAGATGTGGTGCTAGTACCTGATGGTGACTGGTGTCTGCTGGGCCTGTGTCCCCTATGGGACCACCCAGTACCACATGCCCATGACCTGCCACATTGTGGTGTGGACAGCATACCAGCAGATGGAGTTGCTGGCCTATGTCCACATGTCCAGTGCCCAACCCCAACCACATGTTCCAGCACAGACACCGTGTACTCAAAGACAGACACTGTCTGAGCCCATCATCTGTCCACTACATCAGTGAAACATTCCATAGCATCATCAATGTGGTGGAGGCAGTCATGGATGTCAGACTGTGCTGCATCCATAACCCTAAGCATCCATCTGGTGTTGCTTTCAGCTCTTGTTTGTGCCTCCATGATAACCCAAATATGAGGCGAGTGACCCAGGATGTGACACTTGCAACAGGAAGTGGATGGGCAGCAGTCCTCCTTCGAGCACCCCTGTCAATCTGACTGTGTGGGACCTCACCAGCTCTCTGGCTATGGCCAGTGTCTTCACTACGACACCATAATTCTCACACTGTTCTGTACTATGTCACCACCCTCTGGCTGTCCAATGTCTGTGGCCCCTGGTGACTGGGTATGTGCGGGCATACTGACTGTGTGTGGGGACAATGGGGGCAGAAGAGGGATGTCAACCTCTGGGTCAGATTCAGCCACTGACAACCCCACCTCTGCCCTGCTATGGCCACCATCATCATCAGAGTCCAATGAGACACTGATATCAGGTTGTGAGGGTTACAGACTCCAACTCCCCTGTACACCTATGAGAAGCAAAACAAAAGCAGTACATTACCACCTGCACTATTTTATATGGTAATCCACAAAGACTCGTACAGAAGAGGATCCACAACTGCATTACGTGTCCCACATCTTCTCATGTGTGATCCCATGCACAACACACACACCCACAATAACATGCACAGACAACCCTGGCCCTGTATAACATGCATGTCACCTTCATCTGGGTAACATTGTGAGTTCAATACACCTGTGATGTGTGCAATAAAACAGTGTATGTGACAGAACTACACATAAAACCCAGTACATCTATCTTGACAATATGCCAGTTGTAGTACCACTGCCTCAAGTATGCACCATCTCCCTCTTGTTTTTGAATTTGCATCTTGGAGAAATTGCCTTATGTATAGCAGGCTGTGTAGTTGCTCATAGCTATAAGTGCAACATGTTAATGTATATACAAATACACACCTGCCATTCCCTAGGCTATGCACTGTAGTTAACTGCTCTGAAATGGAACATACAATTATTCTACTCTAGCTAAAAGGAGCACTTGTGCAAAGGCAAAATGGCAGCCCTTAACATTCATAGGGTATGTCTGATCTGGCAAAACAACAGGATTACACTCACCAGGTACAGGACCATGAACTCTGGCCACACCTGACGTACCTGTGAAAAGGTAAGGGAAAGATATCATCAGAAACACCAAATGTTGCAGTGTTACAAGATAATATGTGTGTATATCCACATGTACAGTAGCTAATGTGATACTGGCTATATTGCTGACATTCTGATCATGTGTGCATAACTTTGCTGAAAAGCCAGTCCCCCCCATACAGATAGACCTGACACCACTACTACTACTCTGTAGAGGCTGTCACAGTGACTGCAAATGTATTATACTGGTGAACACAGTTGACTTAACCTGGATGCTCCTCTGATGTGGACGCTGTGGCACCCACCTCCAGGATGTATGCCATGATGTTCGGCTGCGAGCTGTGGGTTGATCCTAGGTTCACCAGGAATTATTCTGTGGCTGACAGTGGTTGTTCTGTTGCAGGCTATCCACTGGTGGCAGTATGATCCTTGGCAACAGCAGCTACCCTTTGACGTGCAGTATTGACCCTGTCTGTGTCAAACCTGCTTTCAAGTCCTGTCCTGTTGGCCAATATCATTAACAGCCCTCCTGCTGTTCATGACTGTGGTAACCCCTTGACAGCAGGATGTGATGGCTGAGTCTGACGGCATCCAGTATAGCACCATTTTCTGCAGATGAATATGGGGGATGTCTCCGGTGGTACATCATTCCTGCAAGACAAGTGGGGAACACATTACAGGTCAAGACACGTGGATATCCACTATGTACACACCCTACACACCCATAATGGCCTGCACTGTCCACTTCTCCATCACACATCATACCCCACAGTTTGGTGACACACCACATGTGTGCCTTTTACCAAGATAGTAGCAATGCTGGGTAATGTCCCTGTGTGCTGGGACAGATTCTGCTAAATGTCTCTACGGGCATCACTGCAGTGTACTATGGCAAATCCCCACTAATATGTGACACGGCCACTGTCAGACAAATAGCAGTGTGCCTTTCCAATAACTCTATTGAGACAGTGAAGCCATATCAGTGTACCATAATGACAGACAGCAATGCAAACCTGCTGTTGTATGTGTTCCCTGTTGGCATCATACATCTCAACTATGCAGATGTTTGCAGAATGTCATCATGTTTGGCTCATAGTTGTGGTCCATCTTGCACAAACTTGTGCATGTCTGACAAATGGTTATCCACTCATTGATGGTTAATGTTAGAAAAGTGACACAGAATCTGCCACCCATCAGACCCCTCAGACAACACTTATGCTACAGTAATAACTGTTACTCTAATCGCATTCTTACTTTCCATGGCCAATATGTATAGTCTGTCACTGGGTGTGGGCCTTTGTCCCCACATTAAATATGTCTTTGTCCTGATTTCTTACTGTAGGAAGTTGAGAGGTATGTTAGGCATAGCTCTCAACTAGACAAGGATGAATGTCTTTGAAACAGGGACTTAGACAGAGTACATCAGGGACATTCAGGGACACTTTTACAATGTTAGTACTATTTATGTGTGACATTGATAGACAGAGAGGCGGTGAATTACAGTCTATAGGTTGATGTTACAGGAGTGTACATCCTTACTTAGTGTCACTATATCTTAGGTATAATCCACTATCTTTACTATGACAGCCAACTGTTGTAGGACAGATGGACAGGGACAGAGTAGAGATGTGAGTAAAAGCAGGCACAATTGAGAGGCTTGCCTGTAGGTGTTGGATAGCAGAGTATCACTGACATGTCAGTATCATAGATCTAATACAAGCCTACTGCTTTAATACCTATTTCCTATATCTCCATCCTCCCATCTGCATCCCTTTTTATGGGGAAATATAGTACATACCTGTTAGAGTGTTGTATTCCTTTTACTGAAGGGTTCCCCTGCAAACTGTGTGAGTAAAACCACATACAGACCTGTTCTCCATAAACAGTCGCTTGCCTTTTGTAGCTAATGCTCATTAACAGGTAATTGCCTGTGCAACAATTTGTGGCTCGGAATTGCTAATTGCATCCAAAACAGCTGAATTGCACTATCATTAGCCAATGACATGGCACCACAGTGCAATATATATATATATATATATATATATATATATATATATATATATATATATATATATATTGCCTTCATGTAGGTCTTTGCCCCTTTCTATGATTTTGAGATGGACATTACTGAGATGTGAAGACTACACCATCGCAGAGGGTAAGTACAAATACTGTCCACTGTGGTGATGTATGAAGTATGTCCACAGTTTTGGCTCATATGTTTGCTCAGTGTACCATAACAGTATGGTCATCTGGCAGGTCACTGGCAAACATTGTAGGTTGAGGTCAGAAGGGAGAGAGAGAGAGACTTGAGTGTCACATGTCATTACCATCAGACTATGCATGATAATGCAGTAGGTACTATTCTATCCACTTACTATCTTTATAGGGGCAAAGTGTGAAACATGTACCTATCTCTGGGTCTTTGCCCCCCCCTTTATGTATAGTTGTGTCCGGATCCCTTGTTATAGGGGGTTGCGACATATGGTCGGTCTGTAGCAGCTACCTTAACATACAGTCATGTATGCTCCAGGCTGCAGCTGCTGCTGCAGCCTAGGACACAATGGGGGTGGGGTTACACTCTGGAGGCCTGCAAGCTGCACATGTAACTGTGGCGCTGTGGCATCCCTGCCATTACAGGAAATCCAGGGTAAGAGTACCCATTACAGTCTAACTGAGGCATGTGCTTAAGGTACATCTGTTATGCAACAGTGCCAATAGCAGGGTAGCAGGTGAGATATGGTTAGGCTGTCTGAATATGTGCAGTGTGTCCCTACCTGCAGGTCTGTGGCTTGCAAAACTGGGTAGCTGATAATACAGTGGCAATAATCTATGGGGATTAAAATTGTATGAGTCAGTCCTTACTTGCTGTGTTCACAAAGAATATTATTGAAGTGCAGCACACTGGATTCGAACCCAGGACTGTGTGTGGCAAAATGCTCTGTAGGCAAGTCATTTAAAAGCCTGAGCTGCTGAGTCAGTGCTGCAGCAGGTGTATTTGCCAGATATATGTGTATACATACAGCTGTGCTAATGTTGTCTGCATCCATTGGTATGTGCATGCCTTTCACAAGCAGTTGTTTTGCAGCAGGGTCCCAACTGAACATATGTACTATGCCACTGATGCACTAGCAGGTGTGTTTAAAGATGTAGATAAAAGGGAACATTTACTTGTTATCCCAGGCCTAACATACTGACATTATAATTTATTTGGCTGCCTACTTGTGTATTTTTGCATCAGAGTCCAAGGTACACTCCTATTAGATTCAACTGAAGTTTGTCAATGGCAATCACTATATTTTCCTGAAAACAGCTGCTTTATTTGAGATTTGTGTGGCCTAGTGGGTTACAGAAGCCTTACAGAAGGCTGTAATTGAAAGGGACCTGGGTTTGAATCGTGGAAGATTAGATTATTTTATACATGTGCCTAATATTGTGAGAAATAAATAGGATCATTAAGACAATTTAAAGCTCATTTAAACGGGTTTACACAGTTTTGAGCAACGCACCACATTACAGCACTCTATTTAGCTCTGCACAAACCCACGCTAAAAATTAAAAAGAAAAGAAAAGGGGGTCATACAACAGTGGTGAAATAGGGGCAAGCAGGGGGAAAAACATACTGAAAGGCAGGTTGGGATGTGCAGGATGGGTGCAGGGAAGGACCATAGCTTTCCATTTCTTGTACAGTCCCAGCTGTGCATTTTGACAGATTTTAAAGGGTGAGGACAACATAAATGTGTTGTCCGGCCAATTGGACCAAATTAGTTGCACCCAGTGGGCACATGTGCGAAATGCAAAGCTATGTATGGGACAATATTTTTTTTGTGGGAGAAGTGCCCATTTTTATTTTTTTATAAGAAGAGAGTAGAATGTTGGGGAAGGGATATAGGTACATGTGGGGAGGTAAGATGAGTAGGACAGAATTACACATAAAACCAGGGATGATGTGTGACAAATAAGGGGAGGTAAACACCTTAGATAGGGAGGGTGTTGTGGAATCTGAGGAGCATATGGCTCCAGATGGCAGCAGTATGACTAAGGTCCCCACCCATAGGCAGTCCACACTACTCCTTCACTGCCTCGAAGGTGGCTGTGTTGGAGGCTGGGCACCAGGGCCAGCAAGTCCCACCAGATTGTTGAGTCTGTTCTCAAGCTGCGTCAGGTGTTGTTCATAACTCCTATGAAGAACTCTGTGCACCATGATTGTTAGTCAATCTTGGGTGACTACTGACCCTCTGCCACCGCTCCGGGGGGTTGGACCCCATCCCCTGAGGCAGTTCCACCTAAAGGTGGTGCAGGGCCAGCAGAGGAGGCACCACAGGATTGGGTCCCAGACCTCCTGGTACCTGGTGCCACAGCTGGCTCAGGTAGGGTAGGCAGATCAGCAGGAACTGGCCTACCCTGATGTGCTGTGATTATGGAGGTGAAGCAATACATTTAGGTTAGTTATGAATGACACCATTGTTAGTAATAACAGCATAGCCAGAACATTAAAAATAACCCTATTACATTTCAATGCATATTATGTGAAACACAATAATGAATCAGCATATTAACAGCATGCAAGTAACAGTTATGACATATGGTCAACAGAATAGGTAATCAATAGAACATGTTAAGATAAAACCATTGTGATACATAACAGTAATAAAACACATGCCCCAAAATAAAGTTCATGGAACAACATATGTTAATTGTAAACAATAACCAATGCATAACAATAATAAATATTTAAAGATAAGAGGTGGGGAGAGAGAGAGAAATACAGTCCATTAATACCATTCTAGGCTATATAGTTGACAACAGTACTTCTATCAACTCTACAGATCTGTCCTTTTTTATATGTAAAAGTGCCCTATAGCTGCTGTAGCACATACATACCTCTCAAGCTATTCGCATAGAACAGTATGGGCCAAGCAGTAACAACTGTGGGTGTCAAAAAGCATAAAAAGCCATCCTGCGCAAGCAAATGACCCCACACAACTGTGCTACATCAAATACAAATGCCGCTAGTAATGAAAAATCCAAAATCCAAAGGCAAGTAAAACTATTTATTAACATAAAATATACGAATGGTTAAGCACTTTTGTCTTAAGCTGTAAGAGACTTCATCAGAACAAATACCACTAGTAACTGAATCCTTTATATAACGATCTGTTGCTAATTAGAATAATTGAATGTAGAGACACTTAAAGGTACAAAGCATAAAGGTCCTGTATCAGTTCTAAATAAAGTAAATCAAGCATGACAATGGTACATCATGTGATGAATATAAAACATAAAATCAATTCTGACTTAAAAAACATCTGTATAAGAGAACATACTGTATTTTCTGTTATAAATAATATCTATAAAGTAAGAGCACATTGTTTGAGCAGGGGGACAATAGTGCTGTTGTCATTCATACCTGGAGGTACCACAGTGTTTAATTTTGGCTGCCAATATAGTTCTCTGATCTCCAGGTCTAGTTTCCACCAATCTCCTCTTATATTGTCAAGTACAGTGTCCAAAATCCCAAATTTGAACTATTAATACCTTTACAAACTAAACTATGCTTATTAAGGGCTGTTAGAAAAATATGTATTTGAACATATATAAAGTGCTAGTTTAAAAGCAAATAGTATATAATGCATTTTATTCTATTAATAATATGGCAATAAGAATGATTTTACATGTAATTGCTTGAAGCTTTAAAACTGCAGTGTATTTGAACTCTGACCCTGGCAGTAGCCAGCTCAGCAAGCTTATGTTTTTTTGCTTTCGTCTAATATTCTACCTTCATTGGATATTACATATCCTAGGTATCTGACTTGTTTTTTCCAAAGTTGTAACTTACTTTTGTTTACTTTGTGTCCTTGTGCTGCTAAAAAATTTAATAATGCTATTGTATCCTCCCTGCATTGATGCTGGGTGGAGGCTGCTAGCAAAATGTCATCTACATAAAGTAGAATCTGACTACCTCCTGGTGGGGTAAACCCTGCCAGGTTGCTTGCCATTTCTTGTGCTAATATCGTTGGACTTTCACAATATCCCTGTGGTAGCCGAGTATAGGTATATCTTTTACCTTGAAATGTAAATGCAAACCAATACTGGCTATCAGGATGTATAGGTATTGAAAAGAAAGCATTGCTTATGTCTACTACAGTAAAATATTTTTGTTGCGGCTTTAAATCGTTTAACAAGGTGTGTCGGTCTGGCACCGTAGGTGCTCTAGTTATTATTGCATTGTTTACAGCTTGTAAATCCTGTACCATCCGCCATTCCCTGTTTGCTTTTTTAACAGGAAATAGAGGGGTATTACATGGTGAATCAAGAGATTCTACCAGTACTCCTTCCTTGAGTAATGCTGCTATTATTGGCTTGATTCCTTGCTCTGCATCTTTCCTCAAGGGGTATTGTCTTTTCTGTGGTCTAAATGCTGATTTTGGTGTAATAGTAACTGGTCCTGCTGTTTGTATAAGTCCTACATCTGATTTGCCTGTTGACCAAAGAATCTTTGGTATGTCACACAAGGCTTGCTAATCAGCTGTCTTCACTAGTTTGTAAGTGTACAGCTGGATGTGTCTGTGTTAGCCAATTCAATTTCTGTTTTTGTATTCCCTGCTCTGATAATTCTAAATCGGTTTGTTTTTCCCATCTTGTTACTTTTTCTCCTAAGTCTGTCCATTTCATATTCTTATTTTTCGTCAAGCTGACGTGGTAGTTGATTAGATTTGTACAGTGTCATGAATTCCTGAGGTAATGAACAGCTTACCACACTGTTTCCCTCAGTATCCCAATACAAGGTTCGTAATACTAATCTGTTAGCAGGATTTTTGAATAATTCTTGCTCATATTCTTTATCAGGTCCTGGCATGCTACAGTAGTATAGAGTACAGTGTAACAAATGCTGTTGGTCAGTGTCAAGGGAGGGGGCCTTACTGATGGCTACATTCATCAGTTCCTCGGTTACTGCCCCTGGACCAGTCGTGACTAGGTCCTGGCTGTACCAGTAAAAAGTCTCTCCCTCCGGTCGCACCACGAAAGTATCCATTTGTATTTGTGCCTCCATACCCTGCATAGTGGGAACTACCGCTATGCCAAATATATATAAAGTGCTAGTTTAAAAGCAAATAGTATATAATGCATTTTATTCTATTAATAATATGGCAATACAAATGATTTTACATGTAATTGCTTGAAGCTTTGAAACTGCAGTGTATTTGAACTCTGACCCTGGCAGTAGCCAGCTCAGCAAGCTTATGTTTTTCACTAATGATTATCTGCTGGGTCAGGAAATTAAATGTATAAAGCATTAAAAATCTTCTTCTCCTTCCTCTGGGACAATTGGCCTTGTAAATGTTACCAAGATAAGACACAGCTGTTGGAAGAATGTTGCAAGAAGAACAAAAAAGTGTATTACAAGACTGAACCAACTATTGTATTCGAGCAGGCCTGAAGCCTTGAAGGAGTAACATTTACAGAAAGACATTATAACTGACCAGGTGCTTTGCAAGGCTGTACTATTCCCAAGGGAAAGCTTTTTTAAAAAATATAACATCAGCAATTCTTATAAATAGAATACTGTTAGTAAAAGTGATGTAGATGCCCTGTGACTAACCACGTCAGTAAGGTGGGCAAAACCTAAATGTAGACACTATAAAATATTCTGCACTTCCTGCATCATGTCAGACAAAATTCTGTACTTGTATGGTTTTTTACCTCCTGGTGTACACTAGTAAACCTTTGCATCTAAGCCTCCTGTGTTGTTATATTTATTTTTATTTAACAAGGGCATTATTTGTATTGGCTTTATTACTAGCATAGAGATGTTCATAAATATGCTTCCTAAGGCTAGGTTCTGCTTTCCCTATATAGAAGTAACCACATGTGGTACACAAGACCAAATAAACAATACCCCTGATACCACAATTGCCCTTTTCCAACATAATTTTGAAAGGTACTTGTTCGAAAGCAACAGTCTAGTTCTCCATAATAAATGGGCACTGTCGACATGCCTCACATTTTGCTGTCCCTTTCTCTGGTACCTGATGGTATAATAACTCATGCTCGAATAGCCTTTTAAGTTTTTACCTGTCTTATAAACAAAACTGGGAACTTTTCCAATGTGTTCAAGAATATCAGGATTACATTTAAAGATTATTACATTTTTTCTTAGTGTCTGTTTCACTTCCTGACTACCCGTACCATAGAACAGTACCATACTGCTTTGGAAGATTGATTTGCTTTTGGGTACTTTATCATGTGTAGCCAAACTGCTGTTATTTAAGAGGGGTTTGCATTTATTATCCCATCCTGATTTTACATCCTAGACTGTTGTCCTTAAATAGTCTTGGGGATACCCTCTTTCTTTAAACATGTCTATGATAATATTTACTTCCATCAAAAAGCTATCCAAATCTGAGCACATCCTAGCTGCTCATATCAACTGCCTTTTAAAAATGTTTCTCTTCATATGTCCTTGGTGGCTATTCTGGTAATCCACGTAGTTGTTATAGAAAGTTTTCTTTAAAAATGTTTGAACCAAACCTTCTGTGGGTTTTATCTTTAAACAAAGTTATATCTAAAAAATCTATACTATTTTCAGATTTAGTTTCTGTAAAAAAGAAAGCGTCACCAACACTATTTAGATAATTTAAAAATACATCTATCTTGTTGGCAGACTTCCATGAAATAAAGCACCCATATACACCAATTTAGTCCTATATATGTGGAAGAAAAAAATGTTTTTGGCTCATAATTCCCAGAAGACTGGCTTGCCTATTATAAATACCCCGACAATGTCTTTATTTTATGGAAGTGGGCTGTTGTAGTGTTACTTTGCTATTTACATAATCATGTTGATAATACTTCTGTGACAGAGGGATTATGCAACAGTAATTACATTCCATGACAGTGTGACATGTGAGAGAAATGTATGTGTACAGTACAGCCAGTTAACTATCATGCCTTGCTTGGCAGGCATGGGGTTAGAACCCAATAGCAGTGACAGCAGTGGACATCTGCATCACATGTATTAATTGACTGCAGCTACCTTTAACACACAATCCAGGCATACAGCCATACCAGAGCTTACACATTTTATTTCTTTTATTTTATTATTATTATACTTATTTCCTGATTTTATTCTGTATTTTCACATTTCTGGTAATGATTGTAACAGTCTGTGACATGAAAACACACAATAATGTACCCATAATATTGGCTACCTCACCCATTTACCTATAGTTCCTGTGGAGAGAATATCTATGACTGATACTGTAATATTTAGACCTACATAGCACTGGATTCAAACTCTGGTCTGTGTGTGGCAAAAATGTACTTTAGACACAGCATTTAGCAAACTGAGCTACTGGTGATTACTGACTGACTGATATTTATTTGCCTTGACCTCACCGGGAACCAGAATATGACCTGCTAATAGTGGCACAATTTTATACTTGACTACAGTGACAGTTGAACACACATGCATGACATTCAAACATGACAGAGATACTAGGTAAAGTATATATGACTACATATAATTCAGGTGTAGACATTACGTTGTTAGTGCATTGAAATATCTGTGAAGTCAGCAACCAATATCCGATTATGGGTTGTTATTTTCAGTGTACAACTAGTAAACTTTTATACCTGATGACAGCACCATACTTCACAGCCTGAATGCTTGTAGCTGACATGCAATGGTGAAAACAAGACAATCCTGCTGTACACGTTTACCTTGGTGTTATTGCTATTGTTTCATGTGTTGTTGCAGACCAGTTGTCATAAGTGATTTCTCACAAACAACTCTGAACATATGCTTATTGCACAACTGACATTATTAGACATACCTTCATGCAGGTAGTAATGCTATTTCATGATTTTATTACAGAACACTTGTAATAATCTATTTCTTGCAAAACAGCCCTATCGCACAACAGACTTTATTAGACATACATTCATGCAGGTACAGATACTATTTCATGTTTTTATTGCACAACAGTTGTCATAATTGATTTCTTTCAAAACAGCCCTACTGCCACAGTCATTACACAACAGACTTTATTAGAGAAACCTTCAGTCAGTTACTGATATACTTTCATGTTTTTATTGCACAACAGTTGTCATTATGCAGGTGTTGCAACACAGCTGTTATTCCACATTTATTGCACTATTAATTTTATTGCATATTATAGTTTATTACAATTAATGGTTTACTCTTCCCTGCTTATGGCATCACAGTTGGCAGTCTGTATATCTTGCAGTACAGGTGTAAGTCCACATTCACTGCAATACGATCTTTACTGTATATACCTAATCACAGTTAATGCTTTACTCTTTCTTGCTTATTTGACTATAGATAGCAAAATACATCTGTATTCACCACACTCACAGGGCAACCTGGCCAAGCACCCAGCATGCTCCTCGATGTTGTGAGCCCTTTCCTCTGCAGCTTTTGGGAGAGAAGGACACCATTATGCATACCAGTTTAGAATGCATTCAAGTTTAGATATTGGTGAAACACAGGTAGTGCTACTTATATACATGTGGGACCTTTCCAGTCCAGAATTCTTTGAATCAAACCACTAAACACCAAAATTTTAAGGCAATGGACAATAGGCATTATGAGTGCATAGAAAAATTAACAACAATGCCTGTAACTAAGATGAAAACCTACTACAAAAAAATATGGTTCCCATTGAAAAGCTGTAGAGCAATGCTATAATCATTGGATTCCACTTGCCTTGCTCTAAGCTCAAAGTCTTCCAGTGCAGTCTTACCATCAGTAAATGACATGTTGCAAAAACTGTCTTGCACAGATACTCACATATTCATGCTTGCCTATCAAGTTAGATGATATAACAACCTTGTCTGTTCATGTTTTAGTGCCAACAATATAAGAATATGAAGAAATCATTTGTATTAATTTTGAAATTCTATTACAAATACTATATTTTAGTTTTGCCATTAATAATTTATTGTTTCTGCTGATGCAGAATGCCTTGGTTCTTTAGATGTTCCCATAGGTTTAATAAAATATGTTTAGGCATAGTGTAGAGCCTACAAGGAATGTTACCGTGTCTGTGTACATGGGTCCCCCTCGGCAGTTTGCCATGCATATTACACAAGGCATATTAATGAGGGAGAGCTGTGGGACATGGTTATTGAATCAGTGTAGGGAGTGTGGTGCTAACTGTGTCCACAGGTGAGTAACACACCCCCTGCACTGTCCAGTAGGAGTATACCAATGTAATTTATATGGTTCCCCTTCACAATCTCGAATGACTGAATGCTCGAAATTCAGTAACTCGAAACTGTAAAGTCGAACCAACAAAAATCCCGAAACCACAAGCACGAAAACAAAAAACCCCGATCATACAGAACACATACACCACACAACATGCACACCATACAACCCACATCACATAAACTATAAGCCCTACACTACATGCACGCAGGGGGCAAGCCCCCTGCACCCCCCATGTGGGAGGCTGCACCACCACACCCCCCCTACTTATATATTCTAACTCTGACATCTCACTAATACACAAAATAAAAAACACCACAGACATTTTAAACTGCCTCGCACACACACACAAATACAGACCCATCCAAGACTCACACTCATACTCAAACCTCCCTACCCTAACTCACACACACAACTTACAAAACACACACATACACTCACTTACCTTCACTTCCGTAAAACATCCTAACTCACACACTTCCTGTCCCATAGCTGACATACATAAGTGCGAATTTGAGATATTTGAATTCGCGCTTATGCAGATTCGCGCTTATGAGTTTTCGACTTTACAGTCCCGAGTTACTGAATTTTGAGCATTCAGTAATTCAAGATTGTGAAGGGGAACCAATTTATATATATATTTTTTATTTTATAAAAAGCATGCTTGCATGGTGTGGCATAGACCGCATTGGTACTATGTGGTGCCAAGACACCAGAGATCTAAAAATAGAATCCAGATGTAGTTAATTATATATGTAAAGGTCAAGTTTAAGTGTAGCTTAGCAGGTTTGTGTGGAGTGTGAGGTGCTCATAACTGCTTAAAGGCAGCTCAGAGGTAAATGTAAAGGTATAGGAAGATTTCAGACATCCATGTAGCTAAGTGGTTAGAGTTATGGCCTCATGCGCAGTAGGTGTAGGGTTTGAATACATGGAAGATGAAATTAGCATTTTTGTTGGAAATAAAAATTATGCAAATTAGATTTAAATACTGGCCTGCTGCACTCAGCTAAGCTGTGCTAAGACCTGCTAAGACTTTTTAAGGACTGCATAAACAAAGAACAATGGGTAATGATTATGCACTGCTTGGCACCACATGGCTGCTTTGGGCACTGCTAAGCAGTGCTAAGCAGACTGGGTTTTTGCAATGCTCAGCTGAGTTTGTGCAGTGCTAAGTGACGTGCTGCATTTTTAAATGCTGCCCAATGGTGTGTAAGGGTGGGAAAATGGGCTATATTAAGCACAATAGGCAGGAATACAGCATAATCCATCAGTGTTCTGACTCTGAAGGTTATAATGGCAGGCGCAGGAGAGGGTTCATACTTTCAGGCACAGAGTTGGAGCATTCAGGAGTCCCAGCATCATGGTTGGACTCCTTGTAAAGAAACATGAAGGCTGGCTAATGCAGGGAGGTTACCATGGCTCAGAGTGCAAGACAGAGGTCTGGGACCAGCTGGCAAAGGATCTCACCAGTGTAACTGTTATCCCCTGCACAGGTGAGCAGTGTCATCACCACCACGATGACCTGAAAAGATGGAAGGTGGATCTCCTGGACACCTGGGTCCAAGTATTCTGGGTTGGGAATGTCCCACATGTATGTAAGCACAATGACCTGTGCTTCATCAATATCTAAACTTGAATGTATGCTAAACTGGTATGTATAATAGTGTCCTTCTCTCTCAACAGCTGCAGAGGAGAGGGCTCACAGCACTGAGGCACATGCTGGGCACATGGCCAGGTTTCACTGTGAGTGTGGTGAGTACAGTTGTATTTTGCAATCTAGGGTCAGATAAGCAAGAAAGAGTAAAGCATTACCTGACATTAGGTATATACAGTACAGATTGTATTGCAATGAATGTGGATGTAGACCTGTGTTTCCATAACTGGCTACTGCTAACTGTAGCACAATAAGAAAGGAAGAGTTAAGTATTAACTATGCAAATGGATGGTGCAGTGGTGCAGCCATAGCATTGTTATCTCACAGCAAGAGGTTCTCCAGTTCAATTCTAGGTTGGAGTTCCTTCTGTGTGGAGTCTGCATGTTCTCCCTGTGTGCTTGTGGGTTTCCTCCCACGTTACAAAGACATACATCTGGACTGTCTCTCCCGGGGCCTCCGCTGAAAATTGGCTTTGTTCCAAGTTGGACTTTCCCAGTTAACAAATGTTTAATAAATTAAATAAGGTTTCTACTGCAATAACTGGAATTACAGCTATATTGCAACACCTGCATTACAACAACTGCTGTGCAATAAAAACATGAAACTATAGCAGTAAACGCATGAAGGCATCTCTAATAAAGCTGTGTTGTGGAATTAGGGCTGTTTGCATGAAGTCAATTATGACAACTATTCTGCAATAAAAACACAAAACAATACCAGTGTCTGCCTCAAGGTATATCTAATAAAGAGTGTTGTGCAATTAGTGTAAATTCACAGCTGTTTTACAAGAAATTAATTATGTCACCTGTTCTGCAATAACACATGAAGAAATAATAACACCCAAGGTATATTATGCATATCAGGATTGTCGTGCTTTAACCATTGCATTTCAGCTATATGCATTCAATCTCAGAGGTATGGTGCTGCAGGCAAGTATAACAGTGTAACAGCTGTAGACTGCAAATATACTGTCTGCAAATGTATAAGAGTGAGCTAGCCAACCCAATAATACAATATGTTTTGTAGACTTCACAGATATTTCAACCGACTAACAATATATTTTGTATAACAGCATTCTATGTAGTAATGTATAGTTTACCTAGTATTTCTGTCATGCTTGAATTTCATGCCTGTGTGTTGAACTGTCACTGTAATCTGCTATAAAACTGTGACCCTAATACCACATCATATATTGGGTCCAGGTGAGCTTAGGTAGATATCAGTCATCAACTAAGCAGCAGTGACTCAGCAGCTCAGTTTGTTAAATGCTGTCTCTGAAGTACATTTTGTCACACACAGACCAGGGTTTGAATCCAGTGCTCTGTAGCGCTAGAACTCACAAAAGCAATCACAGAATGATTACAGATTTTTTTCTCCACAAAAACTGCAAGAAAATGGATGAGTTAGGCCATAGTCTGTGTAAATAAGTGTGTGTTTAGATGTCACAGACTGTTAAAATCATTATCAGGTATGTGTTTATACAGCATAAAATAAAGGAAGTAAATATACTACTAAAAAAATAAAAAATAAAAAAATAAAATGTGTACTCACTGGTATGGCTGTATGCCTGGAGTGTCTGTTAAAGGTTGCTGCAGTCAATTAATACATTTGATGCAGATATCCTCTGCAGTCACTGCTATTGGGTTTTATCCCCATGCCTGTCAAGCAAGGTATGATAGTAGTATAGTTTTTGTTCTGTACACATACATGTCTCTCAAGTGTCACATTGTCACAGAAAGTAATTAGTAGTGCATAATCCTTCTGTCACATATTTGCCATCAACATGAGTATCTAACCAGGAATGTAACACTACATTAGCCCACAGTACACTTTGGTAGTTATATAGGTCCACCTGATTTGCAAGTGTTCTGTGTAGTTTACTACCTGCAGTTGTTACAACATGGCCAATTCTGCTCCATGTGGATAGCTTGAGAGGTATGTACGTGCCTCAGCATCTATAGTACACTTGTAAAGATAAAGAAAGGACAGACCTGTAGAGTAGATAGCAGTATTGTTCTCCATGAAATAGACTATAATGGTATTAAAGGACTGTTTATTTGTCTCTCTCCCCACCCCTTATCTTCATTTATTTATTATTGTTATCCATTGGTTATGGTTTACTATTAACATTTGTTGTTACATGGAACCTTATTTTGGGGCATGTGTTTTACTATTGTTATAATGGTTGCACATTAACATATCCTGTTAAATACCTATGTTGTTGGCCTTATGCCATAAGTGTTACTGGCATGATGTTAATATATTGACTGTTATGTTATTTATTGTTGTGTTTCATATGATATGCATTGAAATGTGATTGGGTTATTTCCAACATTCTGGCTTGCTTCTTAGTAACTGTCTCTCTTTATTCCTCCTTAAAACATTTATATTGAGATACTTTGTGTTAAATAAAAACAAATGATAACAACACAGGAGGCTCAGATGCAAAAGTTTACTAGTGTACACCAGGAGGCAAAAACCATACAAGTACAGAGTTTTGTCTGACATGATGCAGGAAATACACAATTTTAAATAGTCTTACATTTAGGCTGTGCCCACCTTACTGACGTGGTTAGTCACAGGGCACCTACATTAATATGGTCTACAATATTTTATTTATAAGAAAAAGCTGATGTTATACATTTTAAAAGTTTTTCCATGGGAATAATACAGCCTTGCAAAGCACCTGGTTCATTACAATGTCTTTTTGTAAATGTTACTCTTTCAAGGTCTCAGGCTAGCTTGAATACAATAGTCGGTTCACTCTTGTAATATACTTCTTTGTTCTTCTTGCAACTTTTACTTTAGCAGCTGTGTCTTATCTCTGATACATTCACAAGGCCAATTATCTCAGAGGAAGGAATAAGAATATTTAATGCTTTATACATTTAATTTTCCTGACCCAGCAGATAATTATTAGTGAAAAACATAAGCTTGCTGAGCTGGCTACTGCCAGGGTCAGAGTTCAAATACACTGCAGCTCCAAAGCTTCAAGCAATTGCATGTAAAATCATTCTTATTGCCATATTGTAAATAGAATAAAATGCATTGCTTTTAAACTAGCACTTTATACATGTTCAAATACATATTTTTCTAACATTTTCCTCCCTTTTAATACTTTTTATTCTATTCAGAAACATAAACAATGTTATATTGTCCCCTAGCCTTTTCCTTTGAGGACTTTCAACTAGGCAAGTCATTTAGTTTATATTTTGGAACAAGTTTCGTCTAGAATCAATAGTTCCAATTTAATGTTTTGGTACAAAGTTTCAGTTACAGATATATCAACAAAATCTTTGACTAATCTTTTTATACAGGGGATCCCACAACAGACACATGCTCCTAATAGGAGCAGACCAACACAAATAGCAATCAAAATATTTATTAGGATAGAACCCCACCCACCAAACAGACTCTGGAAAAAGTTCGTCAGTGGGTTTGGGCCTGGTTCAGTCATGGCCGATACCTGCTGTATTACCTCTAGGTGATCATTAATCAAGAGCCATTCGATTTTGTAGCACAACAGTTCTCATTGCATTTAGTTCATCAGTCACTAGTTTGAGAGCAGAAAAAGTTGCGTTACTCATTACTTCGAGAAGCTTCAACAGTTTTCTCAACTCCCAGATCGATTTGACTGCTCCATATGCTGGAAATATTCCAGCCCAGGATATAACACTGTCACTCAAGTCCATATGAGTCAATTTTTTTTTTATGTTTCACGGAATGATGGTTCTTCCAACCAGCTTCGATTTTTCCCATTGGATTTAAAGGTTTTCCGATAGGATCTTCAGGTTTTCAGGCTACATCTCTTACATTTCGTATCTTACCTAGAGGTAATTCTGCAGTATGCCTTATAGCTGGAACCAGATAACCCAAAAAACAACTGCCGGACCAATTCTCAGGTAGCCATTTGTATGCTTTTTTCCCCACAAATAAAATAACAGTTTTTTACTTTGGTACTGATGCGGGTTAGTTCTGAATGAAACATTTTTTTGTCTATAACAGACAATTGTTTATGCAAGACAGGATTTTTCTGCACTTTACTTAATGTTGTTTTCATTAAGCTCAAATATGAATCATAATTTGCGTTACAAATAGTGCTTTTATCTTTAGTTTTAATATAGCATTTATAAGATACAGTTATGTTACAGTTACTCCAACCCACTTGGAGTGTATCATTCTTATAGAAACATACAATTCCCCTCTGTGTAATAGGCAAATACAATGCAATTTTGTCCTGTGATCTTACAGAACCTGTATCAAAAAGCAAATTTTCCCAAGTCTCATTTATCCCCAAGGGGACAGCGGACATTAACAGTCCTCCATATGCTGTTGATATGGCAGTACAAACCCAGCAATTTGAAATGTTCATAGTCTCTACATATACACGCTTCATAGCTAGGTATGTGTTAAAGTTTGGATGCCAGTCTATAGACAGTTCATCACGTTTCTCCACTTTCACTTGTGTGGTTATATGTAGGAAGAACCACAACAAAAGGAAAGTCATCACAATCATAGTCAATAAATGCATAGTTAGCAAGATGATTAAACAATATCTTCGGGGTTGATCTGTATTTTTACTCATTTTGCTCTTGGCCATCCTGCCTTTGTTGTGTGTCAGTCACAAAATGTTTATCAAGCTGAAAATTCTTTACCGGTTTACAGTGCGCCAGGTGGACCCAGGACAACCTCTCAGCAACTTTGACTGCAGTAGACGTCGCCAACAGTACCTGGTACGTTCCTTCCCACTTTGGACTCGCCCAATTTTTTCTCTTCTTGACCTTCAACCAAACCCAGGACCCTGGGGTTAGCACTGCTTTCAATGGTCTGGTCTGTCTTTTATCTGAAAAAGAGTTCAACTGCAAAACAGTTTTATTTGTTATTTTTTCCCTTCACATTTGTTCAGTTCTATGAAATCCATACAGACAGTATGGAACGGATATGGTGGTATAGGAAAATTCCCTTGCTTGGGTTTGAATGCTCCTTGTGCATGATGTTTATTACAGACATGGCATGCTGCACAAAATTTTTGTGTGAAGTTTATGAATCCATATGTTTGGAATATTCGATTTACTAACTGTACAATCCCCCCTGTTGAGACATGGCACTGCCCATGGCTCAACAAAGCTGCATATCTAAATAAATTAGACGGCAATATTGTTTTTTTTTTTTTTGGAGATATACAGTCCATTTTCGAGGATTGCACCTCGTTTCTCCCATTTTTGTTTTTAAGCTTTTGTAGTTAATGTCTGCATTGTTTTTAACATTTCTAAATCTAAAATCTCAGAGGGTTGTAATTTCTCGGTTAAAAGTAAAGTTTTTGAGTCTGAGGCTGCTTGCTTTGCAGCTGCATCAGCTTTTGCATTTCCTTTTGAAATTGCATTCTGTTGTTTTGTATGAGCTAAACATTTACAAATAGCTACTTTAGTAGGTAACTGAATGGAATCTAACAAGTTTAAAATAAGTTGCGCATGATTAATCGGTTTGCCAGTAGATGTTATCATTCCCCTATTTTTTCATTGCTGTGCGAAAACATGCACTGTAGAGAAAGCATACTGACTGTCAGTATATGTGTTTACACATTTATCTTTTGCTAGAGTACAAGCCCGTGTTAAGGCTATCAGTTCTGCTGCCTGAGCAGACAGATTATGCTGTAAGGTTTGGGCTTTTAAAATCTCTGTATCTGTGACTACTGCATACCCTACTAGATTTTTCCCTGTAAAAATTAGTCGTTTCCAAGAAGGACATCATTTCCTTCTTGGTTGCTGGTTTGGGTGCCTGTAAAATCACTGTTTTTCTGTCTTCGTCTAATATTTTACCTTCATTGGATATTACATATCCTAGGTATCTAACCTGTTTTTTCCAAAGTTGTAACTTATTTTTGTTCACTTTGTGTCCTTGTGCTGCTAAAAATTTTAATAATGCTATCGTATCTTCCCTGCATTGATGCTGGGTAGGGGCTGCTAGTAAGATGTCATCTACATAAAGTAGAATTTGACTACCTCCTGGTGGAGTAAACCCTGCCAGGTTGCTTGCCATTTCTTGTGCAAATATCGTTGGACTTTCACAATATCCCCGCGGTAGCCGAGTATAGGTATATCTTTTACCCTGAAATGTAAATGCAAACCAATACTGGCTATCAAGATGTATAGGTATTGAAAAGAAAGCATTGCTTATATCTACCACAGTAAAATATTTTTGTTGTGGTTTTAAATCATTCAACAAAGTGTGTGGGTCTGGCACCGTAGGTGCTCTGGGTATTATTGCATTGTTTACAGCTTGTAAATCTTGTACCATCCGCCATTCCCGCTTGCTTTTTAACAGGAAATAGAGGGTGTTACATGGTGAATCAAGAGATTCTACCAGTACTCCTTCCTTGAGTAATGCTGCTATTATAGGCTTGATTCCTTGCTCTGCATCTTTCCTCAAGGGGTATTGTCTTTTTTGTGGTCTAAATGCTGATTTTGGTGTAATAGTTACTGGTCCTGCTGTTTGAATAAGTCCTACATCTGATTTACCTGTTGACCAAAGAATATCTGATATATCACACAAGGCTTTTTCTTCTTCTTCTAATAAGAATGCTAATCAGCTGTCTTCACTAGTTTGTAAGTGTACAGCTGGATGTGTCTGTGTTAGCCAATTTAATTTCTGTTTTTGTATTCCCTGTTCTGATAATTCTAAATCAGTTTGTTTTTTCCATCTTGTTACTTTTTTTTCTAAGTCTGCCCATCTCACATCCTTTTTCTTTGTCAAGCTGACATGTGGTAGTCTATTAGATTTGTACAGTGTCATGAATTCCTGAGGTAGTGAACAGCTTACCACACTGTTTCCCTCAGTATCCCAATACAAGGTTCGTAATACTAATCTGTTAGCAGGATTTTTGAACAACTCTTGTTCATATTTTTTATCAGGTCCTGGCATGCTACAGTAGTATAGAGTGCAATGTAACAAATGTTGTTGGTCAGTGTCAAGGGAGGGGGCCTTACTGATGGCTACATTCATCAGCTTTCCGGTTACTGACCCTGGACCAGTCGTAACTAGGTCCTGGCTGTACCAGTAAAAGGTTTCACCCTCCGGTCGCACCACAAAAGTATCCATTTGTCTTTGTGCTTCCATACCCTGCATAGTGGGGACTACCGCTATGCCAAATATCTGCATAAGATCTCTTTCCAGTAAGTTTACTGGATATTTTGCAGAAACTACAATTTTACTTTTCTGAGTCATGCCTGAAACAGGGTCAGTTATTGCTATATAATGGGAGAGTGGCTCCCTATATAGCTGTCCATTTGCTGCTTTCACTAATATATAGTCAGGTGATTTAGAATATTCTGGTAACGTTGAAGGGTGTATCAAAGTTCGTGACGCTCCTGAGTCACACAAGAATTTTACTTCCCTTTTTTCTACCAGAAGTGTAACTTCCGGTTTTGTGTCTGCCAAATAGAGCTCTAAGCTCAGTAATGCCAAATCTAAAATTTTACTTTCTTCATCCTCTACATCTGCTTGCACTTCCTCTGTTCCTTCCACTACATTTACGTTTGCCCTTTGTTTGTTTTTCTTCCCTGATGATTTTTGATTTTTATCACTATCATATAGTCAGTCCTCATCATCTTTATTTTCTGTAGTCACATTTTTATTTAGCCTGCAATCCCTTGCTAAATGTTCTTTTTTACTGCACTTAAAGCACTCACCTTTCTTTCTTTTTTTTTCAAAATTTTCTGACCTTTTGTCAGATTGTCTATTTCCTTGGGTATTTTTCTTACCCTTTTTACCTGACTGTACTACAAAAGACCTCTGCTCCGTCTTCAGCTGTGAAGACCTGTGTCTTCTTTTTCTTTTTACTATTAAAGTGTCTTTCAGCATGTCTGGCATATTCAAGTAAGGCTTGTAGCCTACTTGTTTGATGATCTATCATATGCTTTGTAATAAAGCTACTGATAGGTGCAATGCAACCTTTCAAAAATGCATTTTTCAGTTGCTGTTCATACGAGGTATCATGTGTCTGATTTTCAGGAATAGCCATACCACTATGGTTATTGAAACATTCCAATAATCTACCATAGTACCCATCTACAGTTTTATTCTCTTGCTGTATGCATTGATTAATGCAAGTCCAATCTGCTCTAGGTTTCCATTTTTTAGAAATTCGGTCTGTAAGACCTTTTACTCTGTTGTTTAATTCTGCATCACTATGTGGGAGTGGTTTTTACGAGGATTCCAGGTGCCACAAATCATGTGCCAGTCTGGACCCACAATTTGACTAACTACCTTTTCTACTTCTTCCCCATTCAAGTGGTAACTTAGTCTCATACCTTGTAAATCTTGTAAAAACTTTGTGTAATTAACTTTTGGATGAGGGATTCCCTCTGTAGCTTTCCGAATATCTTTAGGTGTCCATGGTCTATATACTAGAAGAGCTGGGTCCTGCCCTTTCTGTCCTGCCTGAGGATTTGGTACCTCGATTAGTGGACAGATTTCTTCCTCACTCTCTTCTAGTGTGTTTTTCCCTATTTGATATAAGTCTGTGTCCCCAAGTGTTTTACGTGTCTGGGACCTAGTTTCAATAGGATCTCTAACAAATGGTTTTAGTACTCTTGTAACTTCAGGATAACGTGGAGGTGGACCAGCTTGTCCTCCTGCTTTATATCCTGAAAAAGGCATTGGAGGGGGCGGAGGGGGAGGGGCCGTTGCTATTACTGTATTATTATCTTCTTTGTCTAAAAATAATGTTTTTGCATTTTTAGTTTTCTGTTCCCTTCGGTTTACTTCCTCAATCCACCTGTGTGCTTGAGGAATGCCTAATCACTGTTGTTTTTTTGCCTGACCTTCTGCATCAGATTTAAGCTGTTTTAAAAGTTTAACTAATGAAATCTTGTTTAATTTACCATCAAATCCGTATTTATTAACCCATTTTGTATAATACCTTACATTATCAGTCCGTTGTAATTGCATATATTTTGCGTCATCAGTTAGGGGCGGATCTCGTGATTTTTTAGTGCACTGATTTCCCATTCTAAAAAAAAAATGTTACGTAACCCTTTTCACCATGTGGTATTTCAGTTCCTTACACAGTTTATCTAGAATAACTGCCTACCTTATTCTGTTTCCCTGATCTCTGACAAAATATACAGTAATTTCCTTTTGTCCCTGATCTGTATAACAAATCTCTGACAATGACATTTACTGTAACCTAGTCCCTGATCTAAAACAGAAAAAAGGCAAATATTTTCCTACCTGAGCCTCCTGGGTCAACCAGTTCGAGACCGCTCTTCGGCCGCAGATCAGAAAGTGGCCAGCCTCTCAAGATGACAATTTAGTCGGAGGTCTTTGTGTTTCAAGAAGAACCATTTTGGTAACTTCTCCTGCGCAGTATTCGACCACCGATACACTCTGATCTGCAGCTTACCAAGGGAATTCCGGACCAAAGGACCAAACTGTTAAATAAAAACAAATGATAACAACACAGGAGGCTCAGATGCAAAAGTTTACTAGTGTACACCAGGAGGCAAAAACCATACAAGTACAGAGTTTTGTCTGACATGATGCAGGAAATACACAATTTTATATAGTCTTACATTCAGGCTGTGCCCATCTTACTGATGTGGTTAGTCACAGGGCACCTACATCACTATGGTCTACAATATTCTATTCATAAGAAAAAGCTGATGTTATACATTTTAAAAGTTTTCCCATGGGAATAATACAGCCTTGCAAAGCACCTGGTTCGTTACAATGTCTTTCTGTAAATGTTACTCTTCCAAGCTCTCAGGCTAGCTTGAATACAATAGTCAGTTCACTCTTGTAATATACTTCTTTGTTCTTCTTGCAACTTTTACTTTAGCAGCTGTGTCTTATCTCTGATACCTTCACAAGGTCAATTATCTCAGAGGAAAGAATAAGAATATTTAATGCTTTATACATTTAATTTTCCTGACCCAGCAGATAATTATTAGTGAAAAACATAAGCTTGCTGAGCTGGCTACTGCCAGGGTCAGAGTTTAAATACACTGCAGCTCCAAAGCTTCAAGCAATTGCATGTAAAATCATTCTTATTTCCATATTGTAAATAGAATAAAATGCATTATATACTATTTGCTTTTAAACTAGCACTTTATACATGTTCAAATACATATTTTTCTAACACTTTGCACTAACTTTTACAACTGGAACAAACTCAATTATTAACACTATGATACTTTTTCTACCCTGACATTTGACTATTGCTAAAACTGTGATACTTATCTACTCTGACATTTAACACTGGGATACTGTATCTACCCTGTTATTGATCATTGTTAAAACTCTGATACTTTATCTACTCTGACATTTTATTTTTTAAATTCTCTTAAACTCGACATCAGTATCTAGTAGATTCACAGTTATGTCTTCTTAGTACTCTGTGTAACTTAGAATTATTTTTAATATTTTTTGTAATACTGTTATTATAACTAGTTGTATTTTTTGTAATACTGTTATTATAACTAGTTGTATCTTTGGAGCTTTTCTCCCCAGGACTCCATTGAAAACGGGCTCCTCAAGGCCCAATGGACCACCCTGGTAAACAAACTACAAATAAATAAATAAATAATGCTGTTATTACTACAAATTTTGTTGTTTATAACTAACCAATACACATTGCTATACCTATATCACCACAGCATGACAGGGTAGGACGGTTCCTGCTGATCCATCTACCCTACCTCTGCCGGCCGTGGCACTGGGTACCAGAGCATTTGTGACCCAAGCCAGTGGTTCCCCATCTGCCAATGCTGCACCATCTTCAGGTGGAACCTCTTCAGGGGATGGGGCCTATCCCCCCCACTGGGAGCGGTGGCAGAGGGGCGATAGTCACCCAGGATTGACTACTGGCCATGGTGCTCAGGATTATTCATAGGATTTATAAACAACACCTGCACCAGCTTGAGGGCAGACTGGACAACCTGTTAGAGTCTGTTGGCCCTGGCACCCAGCCTCCAGCACAGCCACCTTCGGGGTAGTGAAGGAGCAGTGTTGACTGTCCATGGGTGGGGACTTCAGTTATGCTGCTGCTGCTGTCTAGAGGCACATGTTCTCAGATTCTACAACACCCTCCCCATCCAAGGTGTTTTCCCCCCACATGTGTCATACACCGCCCCTCTCTGCTGTTTTGTCTGTCTGCAATTGCATCACCACCTACCCAACTTACCTCCCCACTTGTACCTATATCCCTTCCCTAATATTCTACTCTCTCCTTAAAAAAAGGGCACTTGTCTCGTAAAAAAAAAAAAAAATTGCCCCATACATTGCTTGCCATTTCACACACGTGTCCACTGGACACAACTAATTTGGTCCAAATGACTTGACAACACATTTATGTTGTCCTCACCCTCTCTCTGGGGTTTGATAGTCCATCCACAAAATCTGTCAAACTGAACAGCTGTTGTTGTACAAGAAATGGAAAGCTATGGATCTTTCCTACACCAGTCCTGTACATCCCTACCTGCCTTTCAATATGTTTTCCCCCTACTTGCCCCCATTTCACCACTATCCTACCACCCCCTTTTTTTTAATTTTTAGCATGGTTTGCATGGAGTGCCGCACAAAACCGCACAAACCTGGTTAAAAGCACTTTAAACTGCCTTAATGATTTTATGTATTTCTCACAGTGTTAGGCACATATACAAAATAATCACCACTGGCAAGTCTTGAAACCAGGCCCCATACAACTACATCTTAGTGCATTAACCCACTAGGTCACTCAGCTTTTAAGTAAGAGAGGTGTTTCCAGGAAAATATACAGAGTGCCACTGACAGACTACAAGTACATCTACTGGGAAAAATGGGAGTGCCCTGAGACTCTGATGCAAAATGTATACCAGTACACAGACAAATAATAATGGATGTACGTGAGGCCTTTTATCAGCAACATCTTTAAACACACCTGCTAAGCAGCAATGGTAAAGTACATGTGTACAACTGGGACCCTGCTGCAGAACAACTGCCTTTGAAAGCCATGCATATAATGATGGATGTAGACAATATGTGTCACAGACTGTATGTATGCACATATATCTTGCAAATACACCTGTTACTACAGCACTGACTCAGTAAAACAGTCTGGTAAATGCCTTCCGTACAGTCCATTTTGCCCACTCACAGATCTGGGTTCAAATCTAGTATGTTGCACTTCAATTACATTCTTGTGAACACAGCAAGTAATGACTTGAGTTATGCAATTTTAACCCACACAGGCTGCTGCTACCTAATTAACTTCTACCCATGTTTGCAAGTCAAAGGCCTGGAGGTAGGGACACACTGCACATATTCATATAGCCTAACTATATGTCGCCTACTATTCTGTGATTGGCACTGTTACATAATAGAGGTACCTTAAGCACAGGCCTTGAGTGGGCTGTAAAGGGTACCCTTACCCTGGCTGTGCTGTAATGACAGAGCTGACACTGCTGTCTCAGTTACACATACAACTAGCTGTCCTCCATGCTCATACCCCCATGTGTCCTAGGCTGCAGCAGCAGATGCCACCTGGAACATACTCAGCTGTATGTTAAGCTAGTTGCTACAGACCTACCATACCTCACAACCCCTTAGAACAAGGGATCCAGACAAAATCATACATAAAGGGTGGACTAGAAGTTCAGTGACAGGGACATGTTTCACAATTTGCCCCTACAAAGACAATCAGTTGATAGAATAGCAGTTACTGCATCAGCATGCATATTCTGATGGGTATGATGTCTGACACTCACATGTCTCTCTCTCCTTACTGACCACAACCAACAATGTTTACCAATGAACTTCCAGATAATCACAATGTCATGGGACAAAAGGCCAGACATATCATGCAAAACTGTGGGCATACCTCATAAATCTCAAGAGTGGACAGTATTTGTACCTACCCTCTGTGATGCTGTAGTCTCCACACCTCACTAATGTCCATCTAAAAGACTAAGAAAGGGGCCAAGGCCTACATGAAAGCCTTAAATATTGCACTGTGGTGCCTTGTCATTGGCTAATGAAAGTGCAACCCAGTTATTTTGGATCAAAGTCTTAGCCACAGATTGGTGCACAGTCAATCACCTATTAATGAGCATTACCTACAAAAGGCAATCAACTACTTATGGGGAACAGGTCTGTAATATGTTGCTTTACTCACTAAACACTGCTCACATGAAAAAACTTTGTAAAAAAGAAACGAGCCGGCTTCAGGAACACAAACCACAATTTATTGCTGTTGAAACTCTGCATTTGTCTCCTTCAATTTTTCTCAACCTTCCATCTCCAAAATGAGGAACACTAGCCGTCATAATGTAGAACAAATGGTCAAAATAGGGAACACATACTAACGAGCAACTCCAACTAGAAAGCGCTTGTCTGAAGAAGTTGGAGTATCTACTCTTACAAAAGTACTCACAGTAAACAGCAATAAATTGTGGTTTGTGTTCCAGAAGCTGGCTCATTTCTTTTTTACAATGTTGCTTTACTCAGATAGACAATGGTTTTGCAAGCTGTTTGCAGAGGCTTTGGTCAAAATAGGATTACTTCACTCTACCAGGTATGTAATACATGTTTCCATATAATGGGATACAGATGGGAGGATGGAGGTATGGGGAGTAGGGATTACAACAGTAGGCCTGTAGTACATCTATGGTATTGACATGTTGTTGATACTCTGTCCAGCAGCTACAGACATGCCTCTCAGCTGTCTCTGCTTTGAATCAAATCACAGCTCTGCCCCTGTTACTCCCTCCTACAATGGTCAGCTGTTGTAGGAAAGCTAGTGGATTATGAGTTAGACATAGTGACTGCAAGTAAGGGTGTACACAGCTGTAATATCAAATGATGCACTGTGACTCACCTCCTCTCAGTCTGTCAATGTCACACAGAAATACTTTGAACATTGTAAAAGTATCCCTGACTGTCCCTGATGTAATCTGGCTAGGTCACTGTTTTGTTGACATTCACACTTCTTTGCTTGAGAGCTTTGGCTAACATACCTGTCAACCCCTTGCAGCAGGAATTCATATCACAACCATAATTAGTGGAGGGACACAGGCCCAAACTCTGTGACAGAGTATACATATTGGCCATACAAAGTAAGAGTATGAATAGACTAACAGATATTACTGTAGCATGTGTTTTCTGAAGGGTCTGGTGTGTGACAGCCAGATTCTGTATATTCTGACAACAACCATCAATGATTAGCCAACCATTTGTCAGACATCCACATGTGCGTGTTAAAAGGACTACATCTATAAGACACATGTTCACATTCTGGAAACATCTGTGTAGTGAAGAGGTATGATGCCTACAGTAAAGATATACTATAGCAGGTTTTCATTGCTGTCTGTGATTGTGGCACGCTGATATTGCTAGACTGTCTCTATATAGTTGTAATAGCACACAGCTATTTGTCTGACAGTGGCTGTATGACATAGTAGTGTGGCATTCCCCATAGGGGACACACCACAGTAAACTGTGGTGATGGGTGTAGAGAAATACAGCAGACTCTGTGATGGCACACAGAGACATAACTGGTATTGCTAGTCTCTTGGTGATAGCCACACATGTATTGTGTTGATAGACTATGGAGGTATGATGTGAGGAAACGGTAGGTAGTGCCACTTATTTTGGTTGTGCAGGGTCTGTACATAGTGGACATCCATGTACCTGGTCCTGTAATGCGCTCCTCTGTTGTTGTCTTGCAAGAATGACGTATCGACAGAGACATCCTCCATTTTCATCTGCAGAAAATGACACTATAGTGGATGCCCTCAGACTCAACCATCACATCCTTCTGTCGAGGGGTTATCACAACCAAGAACAACAGGCAGCATTGTGGGACAACCTTGTTTAGGGCTGTTAATGACACTGGCCAACAGGACAGGACCTATGAGCAGGTTTGACACCGGACCACAGACATGATCTTTGCCACACGTCAAAGGGCAGCTGCTGTTGTCAGGGATCATGCTGCCACTAGTGGAGGGCCTGCAACACAACAACCACTCTCAGCCCCAGAGGATTTCCTGGCAAACCTAGGATCAACCTACAGCTCCCAGCCAACCATCATGCCACACATCCTGGAGGTGGGTGGCACAGCGTCCACATCAGTGGTGCGTCCAGGTAAACTGCCTTTGTTCACCAGTATAATGCATTTGCAGTCACTGTGGCAGGCTCTATATACCAGTAGATGGGAGTCAGGTCTATCTGCATTGGGAGGAGGGGTTTGCTTTTTATCACAGTTGTGCATACATATTCAGTATGTCAGCAATATAGCCAGTATCACATTCGCTACTGCACATGTGGATATACACACATAGTACCTTGTAACACTGCAGCATTTGGTGTTGCTGACAATACCTCTCCCTCACCTTTTTGCAGGTACATCAGGTGTGGCTGCAGTTTGTGGTCCTGTACCTGGTAAGTGTCATACTGTTGTTTTCCTAATCAGATATACCCTATGAATGTTAAGAGCTGCCATTTTGCCTTTGTACAAGTGTCCTGCTTAGCTAGAGTAGAATAATTCTATGTTCCATTTCAGAGCAGTTAACTACAGTGCATAACGTAGGGAATGAAAGGTATGTATTTGTACAAACATTAAGATGTTTGCTGTTATAGTGATGTCCAACTACGCAGCCTGCTATACATGAGGCAATTACACCAAGATGCCCATTCAGATAAAATAGGGAGAAAGTACACACCTCATGCCATGTCAAGATAGTTGTACTGAGTTTTATGTGTAGTTCTGTCACATACACTGTCATATTGCATACCTCACAGGTGTATTGAAGTGGTAATATTACCCAGATGTAGATGACATGCATGTTATACAGGGCCTGGGTTGTCTGTATATGTTGTTGTGGGTGTGTGTGCTGTGTATGGGATCAAAGATGAGAAGATGTGGGACGTAATGCAGTTGCGGATCCTCATTTGTATGAGTCTGTGTGGATTACCATGCATAATAGTGCAGTTGTTAATGTACTGCTTTCATCTTGCCTCTCACAATTGAACAGCAAGGTTTGAGTCTGTTCCCCTCACAACCTGATGTCAGTGTCTCATCGGACTCGGATGATGATGGTGGCCATAGTGAGGCACAGGTGGGGTTGTTGGTGGCTGAATCTGTCCCATATGTTGACAACCCCCTTCTGCCCCCCCTTACCCCTGCACACAGTCAGTATTCCCACACATACCCAATCACTGGAGGCCACAGATATTGGACAGTTAGAGGGTGGCGACATAGTACAGGACAGCTTGAGAACTATGGCATCAGTGAGTGTAGACCCTGGCCATAGCCAGACAGTTGACGAGATCCCACATAGGCAGATTGACAGGGGTGTTCAAAGGACGACTGATGCCCATCCATGTCCTGTTGCAGGTGTCACATTTCAGGTCGCTCACCACATGTTTTGGGTTATCATGCAGGGACAGCCACAAGCTGAATGCAACGCTAGATGGATGGTTAAGGTTATGGAAGCAGCACAGTCTGACATCCATGACTGCCTCCACCACATTGGTGACACCACAGAACATTTCACTGATGTAGTGGACAGATGGTGGGCTCAGACAGTGCCTGTCTTTGAGCACATGTTGTCTGTGCCAGAACATGTGGTTGGCGTTGGGTGGCAGACACATGAACATAGGCCAGCAACACTATCTGCTGCCAGTCCACATGGCCGTGCACACTCACATTCCCATAGTGGCAGCACCTCTAGTGCTACAGAGGCAGGTGTGCTGTCCAGACCATGATGTGGCAGGCCATGAGCACATGGTCCTGGGTGGTCCCATAGGGGACATAGGCCCAGCAGATAGCAGTCACTGTCAGGTACTAGCACCGCATCTGACCTTCGACATGGTGCTGCCTGTGGTACTCACAGAGGAGCCAGTTCCTGTGTTTGAGACTGGAGGTGGTGAGCTGTCCAGTCTACCATGTACAGTCCACATCTGTCCACCATATGCACATTTAGGGCTAGCACTGAGCTTGACTGTCTACATGCACACACTCCAACACCACTGTCACATTCAGGTCACCTACAAACTCACATGGTGCCACTCCATGACCCATATTACCAGCACCCCTTCCTGACTCACATGCCTGCTGTCAACTGTTTGGCAAAGCCTGGTCCTCTGACACCACCACACCAAACCCTGTTCATGTGATGATACCTGTGCCACATCCCTGCCATCTGTGCCATTGATGCGGGGACCTGCATATATGTATCTCATGCACAGGGTGACCATATAACTTTACATATGCTTTTGTAGTGCAATATTGCCATGCCATGCCAGTTGTTTTGGGCCATGACAAGTACTGTATGCTGGCATGTGTCAGGAGTAGACATCAAACATTGTGTATCCTTGTTGCCTGATGGTACACTGGCAGCAGTGTTAGGGAATGACAGGTGTGTCATTGAGCTGTGTATGTTTCTGTCCCAGGAGTCTGAGTGGTGCATGAAGAGTTACCAAATAGCTGGGTAACTACAGCAGAGCTAGTAAGGGAGATTGCTAGGAAGGTGCTTGTTGTGACATCTGGACAGAGGAAGGAGGATAAGGAGACATGGTGGTGGAATGAGGAAGTACAGGAGAGTATACAGAGGAAGAGGCTGGCAAAGAAGAAGTAGGATTGTCAAAGAGATGAAGAAAGTAGACATGAGTATAAGGAGATGAGGTGCATGGCAAAGAGAAAGGTGGTGAAGGCTAAGGATAAGGCATATAGAGAGTTGTATGAGAGATTGGACACTAAAGAGGGAGAAAAGGACCTGTACCAATTGGCTAGACAGAGGGACAGAGCTGGGAAAAATGTGCAGCAGGTAAGGGTGATAAAGAACAATGAGGGAAACATACTCACAAGTGAGGAGAGTGTGTTGAGTAGATGAAAAGAGTACTTTGAAGGGCTGATGAATGAAGAGAATGAGAGAGAGAGAGAATGTTGGATGATGTGGGGATAGTGAATCAGGAAGTGAAGCAGGTTAGCAAGGAGGAAGTAAGGACAGCTATGAAGAGGATGAAGAATGGAAAGGCTGTTGGCCCAGATGACATACCAGTGGAAGCATGGAGGTGCTTAGGAGAAATGGCAGTGGAATGTTTAACCAGATTGTTTAATGAAATTTTGGAAAGTCAGAGGATGTCTGAGGAGTGGAGAAAAAGTGTTTTGGTACCTATCTTTAGGAATAAGGGTGATGTGCAGAGCTGCAGTAACTACAGAGGGATAAAATTGATCAGTCACAGCTTGAAGTTATGGGAAAGAGTAATGGAAGCTAGGTTAAGAAGCGAGGTGATTATTAGTGATCAGCAATATGGTTTCATGCCAAGAAAGAGCACTACAGATGCAATATTTGCTCTGAGAGTGTTGTTGGAGAAATACAGAGAAGGTCAGAAGGAGTTGCATTGTGTCTTTGTGGACTTAGAGAAAGCATATGACAGGACGCCTAGAGAGGAGTTGTGGTATTGTATGAGGAAGTCGGGAGTGGCAGAGAAGTATGTAAGAGTGGTACAGGATATGTACAAGGGTAGTGTGACATTGGTGAGGACTGAGGTGGGAGTGACAGATACGTTTAAGGTGGAGGTGGGATTACATCAAGGATCAGCTCTGAGCCCTTTCTTATTTGCAGTGGTGATGGACAGGTTGACAGATGAGATTAGACAGGAGGCCCCGTGGACTATGATGTTTGCAGATGACATTGTGATATGTAGTGAGAGTAGGGACCAGGTTGAGGAGACCCTGTAGAGGTGGGGATATGCTTTAGAGAGGAGAGGAATGAAGGTCAGCAGGGCTAAAACATAATATATGTGTGTAAATGAGAGGGAGGGTAGAGGAATGGTGAGGATGCAGGTAGTAGAGTTGATAAAGGTGGATGAGTTTAAGTACTTGGGATCAACAGTTCAGACTAATGGTGAGTGTGGAAGCGAGATGAAGAAGAGAGTACAGGCAGGGTGGAATGGGTGGAGGAGTGTCAGGAGTGATTTGTGACAGTCGGGTACCAGTAAGAGTGAAAGGGAAGGTCTACAAGAGGGTAGTGAGACCAGCTATGTTATATGGGTTGGAGATGGTAGCACTGATGAAAAGGCAGGAGTCAGAGCTGGATGTGGCAGAGTTAAAGATGTTAAGATTTGCACTGGGTGTGACTAGGATGGACAGGATTAGGAATCAGTATATTAGAGGGTCAGCTCAGGTTGGACAGTTTGAAGACAAAGCAAGAGAGGCGAGATTGCATTGGTTTGGACATGTGCTGAGGAGGGATGCTGGGTATATTGGGAAAAGGATGCTAGGATGGAGCTGCCAGGTAAGAGGAAAAGAGGAAGGCCTAAGATAAGGTTTATGGATGTGGTGAGAGAGGACATGCAGGTGGTTGGTGTGAAAGAGCAGTGATGCAGAGGACAGGAAGAAATGGAAACAGATGATCCGCTGCGGCGACCCCTAACGGGAACAGCCGAAAGAAGATGATGAGTCTGAGTGGTGCAACTATGCATACATGGTGGAAATCCAGCGGCACAGGATGGCAAGGCAGCACAGCAGAGATATGATGTCAACAGGGTATGCCAGTATATGTGCATGACTCTGTAGATGCATATGTGTAGCACATTGTGTCATGGACAATAGGGACAGTCAGCATCATCATGCTTTCATACCCTGTGACACACACTACTACCATTGATACATGTCATCTGGGTAGTCTGCAAATACAACTGTGAATGTGGTGGACATCAATTATGCTTATGTAGAGGAGAGCAATTTAGTGCCGTTGTCAAATTATAAGGCCATAAAATGCATAACCAATGCACAGGGGTAGGCCACATGGGCATGTCTCTAGTGCTGTCAGTGGACATATTTACACACACACAAATTGGATGCTGTGAGAGTAGAATTCCTACTTACCTAGTATTACACACTATAATTTGCAGTATTTATTGCATGTGCCACACTGTTTATCTGCTACTACACTATCGGCCAGCGCTCTTAAGGTGGATGACATTAACAGGCCTTGTACAGGAAGAAATATAGATGCCAGTCATAGGGCCAACCATTGCACAGAGACAGTGCATATGAGCATGTCCATAGTGCTGTGAGGAGATATGTTGATACACACACACACACACACACACACACACACACACACACACACACACACACACACACACACACACACACACAGACACACACACACACACAGAACTGGAGGATGTGAGATTAGAAATCTTACCTGACTAGTATTACACACTACAGCTCACAGTATCTATTGCTTAGGCTACAGGTTACGTCTGTTGTATATGTTTCTGCAAGCACAGTACTTGTGGAGTATGCTAAGTGGTCTTGTGTTAGATAGCATGTGTGGCCTGCAGAGTGATATTGCTTGGCACTGTTATTGTATCTAGTGTCCTAGGGTTGTGATATCTGGTCATATCCCTGCTATGTGTGTACACCTACCAGTCTGGCCATATGTGGTTGTTTAGAGTTTGATAGGCAGATGTGAGTGGAACAATATGGCCTGTCCAAAGAATGCATTGCCCCCATTGTACAGTACACCACCTGCATACCTATGTCTGTCCGCAGGGCGACAGGCCACAGGCTCAGGGGTCTGTGCATGAGTGGATTATGTACTGTTGCTGCTATGGTCAGGTGCCATCTGATGGCTGTTGTGATGTGTGTGTGCAGATAACCCAAGCAGTCAGGGGTATGTGGGAACATTCATACATCCCCACCCATATCTATCACAATCTGTGTAACAGGGTTGTCTCCTTAAATAGTTGTGTGTATCAGTAATGTAAATGTGTTCTGTAGCTGTATGTGTGGAGTCTATGTATTGTTGTACTTTATATAGCTATATATACATTTTGTTATCATTTATATATATATATATATATATATATATATATATATATATATATATGGAACTTACTGATAGAGACACTAATCAAGCATTAGGGAGATATGGTGAGACAGATATGTATACGTAGCTGTATGTCTTTACAGACATATGTCCACATAGCAGTTCTTTGGGCAGATGAGGCAACAGACTTAGGCTGAAGTTAGCTAAGTGTCAGAGCATGCCCAGTGTGACTGTCAGTACTTACAAGGTAACTCCAGGCCAGGCCTACCTGTACTCCAGTCTGGGATTTTGTATGGTGCAGCCAATTGGCTGCTGGTCCTGTTTTCACAGCTCAGCAACTCTCTGATACTTTCTCCAAGACATTCCTTGGCTGTTTGCTGACCATAATATGTGGCCCACACCTGTCAACTGTACAGATTGCAATGGATTGTGTAGAGTTTTGCATCATATTTTTGATACTTTTACATAGCATTGTGATTTTCTGCTACACTGGGGCAAAACATTATAGATGACGTTAGGATATGATGAGAGACATTTGAGTTACTGACTCCATGCACATCAGGGGATTCATGCTAATGCAAAACCTGTTATTCTACCAACTTTCCACATTTGTCTGCTCAATAGTTAATCCTTCTCGTTATAATTGGGCCTTTGTCCAACTATTGTTTATGGCTTTGTCCAGATTCTCTGCTGTAAGAGGTTGAGAGGTATGATGTGACTGGGGTACATGCTGTGACACCACACACAGGGTGGCAGTCTTCATACCTCTCACTGTACATGATTTTGCAGAATGTCCAGCATTCCACCCTGTATGTCTGCTCCATTCCTCATACAGTTGTGTTAATCTGGTAATATACAGTCCACAGAATTGTTGTAAGTCGACACAGTTATGTGATGGCCTTTACATGCTGCAGCTAATCTGATCTGTTGCAACCTTCTGTTATACTAACCACCTTCTAGGTTACTCAGAGCATGTATCATTTATTTATTTTTTTATTTATTTAACATTTGTTTACCAGGAAAGTCCAACTTGGAACGTAGCCAATTTTCAGCGGAGGCTAGGGTAGAAATACTCCAAATGCATGTCTTTGTAATGGGGGAGGAAGCCCAAGCACCCAGAAGAAACCCACACGAATATAGGGAGGACATACAGACGCTGCACAGAAGGCTCCCCAGCCAAGAATCGAACTTGCTGTGAGGTGACAGTGCTACCGCTGCACCACTGAGCCGTCCATGTCAGTAGGTTTGGACCTCTGTCCCACCATTTCCTCTGGCTGTGTCCAGCTTCCTTGCAGTAACAGATTACAGTGTTATGACAATCTGTGAGACCCCATCATATGAGTAACTCACATGGAGGTGTTGTAAGTGCGGCCAGCTTTGAACCATCAACACCATCAGCCATGCTAATTTCCTTATCCAATTGAGCCTCATGAGCATCCAAAAAATGAGGTTTAATTCCTCACACTATCAACAGCATACAGACATACACTGTGACCCTTGTGTTTTTTTGGAAAATACAACATGTGGCCAGGTTCTTTGTGACAGCCCTGGTATTGTTTGGTCTGCTGATATATGCTTGCAAATATAAAGTTACTGCAGTTGTATGGGAATACTGATGTGTTGGGGGTAGGGGACTCTGGCATTGACAGTCATGCATCTGTCCTATGACCCCACTGTTTGGCATTTCCCTTGCATAATGCAGTGGGGATTCCAGTCATGTGGCCTAATGCATATTATGGGCACCCAGTATTAGACAGAGTACTATTGTCCCAAGTAGCTGTTAATTCTGTGTAAGTAACCCAGTAGCCCACTCTATTCCCTTGCATACATGCAGCAGGTCCATACATATACCATAATCTAGTACCCTGTAAATTTGTTGTATAGGATAATGACTAACCTTTCAAATGCAACAGTTGAGAGACCTGTGTTTCAGGGCTGACTTTGTCTGATGCACACAATACACAGCCAACACATGGTTAGGTACAGGTTATGTGGTCTGGCTGGCATCCTTTTTACTATGTATGTGAGTCGGAGTAAGGTGTCAGTCCCTAGGACCATTAGGGTGTCAGTGCATGTGCTATGCAGTGTCTCTTGGCCAAGGCCAGAGCATACTGGGCATGCCTAAGTCTGCCTATAGGGAAAGCCTCAGGAGGTTCCTCCTCCAAGTCCCCCTGTGGATGTGGCTGTGGGGACCTAGGCACTAATGTGTGGCTGTGTATCACTTCTCTCTGATGATCCTGCTGCAGCTGTTTCCACAAGATCATATTGCTTAGCATGGCATGTACTGTGAACACCTGCACACATTTGGCTGGACAGTACTGCAGGGCTCCAACAAATATATCTAGACACCGGAACTGTGACTCGAGCAGCCCAAACACATGCTCTATGATGTTCCTAGTTCATATGTGTGCTTCATTCTGGCATTGTTCTATGGGTGTGCATTTCTGATAGGTGTCATCATCCACAGTTTCAGTGCATAGCCAGCATCCCACAGTAGATGGTCGTGCTGGATGTCCCCCCCGGCAAACATTTGGTACATCTGTGATGCATGTCAGATATTGGAGTCATGATAACTAGTAGGGCTGCCAGCACACACATTCCTAGTAATGCCCTGGGCATTGCACATGACATGGCAGTTGATGGAGTGATACCCCTTGCAGCTGATGTAGACTCTACCCTCCTCACCATACAGTACTTTGAGGTGTACATGAGTGCAGTTTATGGCACCCAGTACCTCATGGCAGTGTGCTACACAGTAGAAGAGTCACATACTGATAGTCCTCTCCTCAGGGGTGCAGGGAAAATAAATGTGCTCACTGGCATGTGCTAGCATGGTATCCAGCAACTGGTGGAGTGCCCTGGATGCTGATGCCTGTGAGACCCCCATTATGTCCCCAGTTGGTCTTTGGAAAGTAGCTGTAGCTAGTATCCAAAGGGCAATACATACCTTTCTTTTCAATGGGATGGGCTCCCCTCTGTTGGCTCTAGGTCTGAGTTGAGGACAGCAGAGCTTGGTGAGTTCTTGTAGTATGCCCCTGTCCACCCTGTAGTGCTCTACAATCTCCAGCTCATGTAGCTCCTGGAAGGTTACCCTGGGCCTGAACACTCTTCGCTTTCTCAGTCTAGGCCTATTTCCAGCATCAACACTGACCTAAGCATCTAGCACATACAGATGTAGTAGAGCTGCAGCAGCCCCTAGCATTGCTTTAGTTAAAAATCCCATGTTTGTACTCCACTGGTGCAGAGTATGTGGGTGAAATCAGATTGTAGGGTGTATGCTACTTTTCTAGTGCTCTGCTGGAGGTGCAGCCTATGTGATTGTGCTAAACCGTGTTAAACCATGCCGCAGATATAAACAATTCTCAGCACTCAATGGACACAGCCTCATAGACTGGCATGCTCCGCATAGTGATGAGCTGCACAAACATGCTCAAACTAGTTAAAACATGTGCCCCAAAGATAAATAAAGATTAGCAGGCACTGGACACACACCCCTGCTCAGCTCAGCAGCATGGCAATCAAACAGGTGCCACTGAGCTTCAATGTGCTTAAAGAAATACAGACACACCCCCTTTTGATGTTAGCTATCTCTTCTGTGGACACCAACATGGTTCTGGGTCTACACAGATGTGATCTGTGGGCACAGATATCTATTGTTACTATTCAGTAACCCCAGCTCATCACCATACAGATCTGTGCACACAGCCAGGAAACTACACTATTACAGACCCTGTCTCCTTAGCAAGCACAGAGATCTACCATTGTACATACTCCATGCAAGGCCCTATAATGCATTATTGTCACATATTTTATATTTTACATGTTTACACTTTTACACTTTTAAATATTTTCTTTTTGCATAACGGCATGTTTGCACACTGCTGTGTGCCACACAGACATAATATTGGTATTAAAAAAAATTATTTTGCATTATTTTCCATTACTTTTTGGACACACAGGACATAGTGTCAGCTATGCTATTTCTGTCCTTCTAACTGGGCTTTTACAATGCTTGTTCACTTTTTTATCTCATGTGCGCAAAATTTTTCCGTGTACACTTTGGCCACCAACACGGGGTCTGCAGGGCTACCTATCGACTTGCTGGATTACTCCAACACCCTCATTTGCATGCACTTCACCTGCTTATGAGGTGATTTGCATGCCACAGATACTTCAGTGTTTGCACACTCATGCACACCCCCAGCTCCATTTACTTGATTGTATGGCTGTTTATTTCTGTGTAAGCTCAGTGCTACAATGCCTACATGGAAAATTAATCTGTGTAGGCTTTATTGAATTCCCTCCCAAAATGTCTTCTTTTCTGCAAAATAAAGAAATAAATATGAAATAAAATAAAGTAAAATAAAAATGATTTGGGTCGTTCCGAGTATTTTAATACATGTATGGTGTATACAAGCTCTAAAGGCTTTGGTATACTGGCCGGACATTGGGCTATCCTTAGCAGGAGATCCCTGAGGTTAAGACTACTGCAACAGTGATATAAAAGGACATCATACATTCCATATAACATAATCATAGGAGGACCTTTATCTTAATTTTCATTTAATATGACTGACACCATGATATGCTAAACTTTGTATAAATATACCATGGGCTGCTGAACTCATCTTTATCTCTTCCTCTTTGAAGCCCATCCAGGTTTATTTTAATGCATTGCATTCTTTCCTTGTTATTCCAAAGTAATCACTGCACACTAAGATGAGACTTCCAGATAGTATGCATTTAGTGCAACATTTCAGTTTCTTATTAGAGTAATTCTATTTATTGTTTCCACTATCCGCTAATGATCGGTAGTGGATTTTTACGTACTGGGTTACCAGCCCTGACGCACAACCTTCAATGAAGGCACGCCCCATTCACGTATACCTCCACACAGAAGATGCTCTAGCTGAGAATCGAACGGGACAACGTCTTGCTATGAGGCGACAACGCTACCGCAGCACCAATTCTATTTATAAATTGTAGTAATTTGTTACATACATGGAAACAGTTTATAAAGTCTGCTGTGGCAAACTGTAAGTGCTGCAGTAGTATGAGAGCTTTTACTCATAAACAGATGTTTAAGTTGTGTTAAGGATTTAATTTATCCACAAATATTTAATGTGTTAAGCTTCACTTTTGTACTGAAAACAATGCTAGCAAATGAATGTTTGCACAAAATAATTTTAGAAAAAAAATACACATTTGGCTTATTTGACAACTGCAATTTACATTTACACCGGTGCATAATTGCTTTTAACTTGCATTATGAATCTAAGCATATTTATAACTGTTACATCAGCAAATATATTTTCAATAATTGTTGATTCTGGAAGATGGTTGCCTGTGTTCTCTTTGCTGCAGCCACTGCTTTCATTTCCTTTTTCTTTCTACTTAATTAACTGACAATCTGTGGTTAGATAGGAATCAAAATGAAACTGTATGTTAGACATTTCTAAAGTAGATAAAGTCTTAACTTTTACTTTACTTTCATTTGCAACATTTTCTGAGGTCTAAAGTCTTGAAATGTAATACCTGTACTCTTGTATAAACAACTCAGTGCAACACTAACTTGTTTTGGTGTGCTATCATAAAATAAAAAAAAAATCAACTTGATTAAATAATATTTGCACATTTCATGTCAACACTGATATGTAAATGTGGTGCTGAATAGCTTGAGAGATTATATTTTGTTGTAAATGGAAAACTGACGTTAATCTTCCATTGGGTCTTCCTTGTTATTAGCTCACTTTCCCAAGTAATACAGATTTATTTTGTGATGTTTCTAAAGTAATTCCATCATAGACTTTTAGCTATTAACTACAGAATTATGATGTCATGTAACAGTAGACAGCAATCTAAATAAATAGCATTTTACTAGCAGAGCTCTATGATAGATTGGTATGAAGCCCTGAGTGTGAACTGGATGGCCCAAGTTCTGTTAGTGGCATGGACATTTGGAGAGCCCTATGGGAGACAGGAAATTAGTGACTTATGTCAGCTCACCCATCTGGAGGGTGGGGGCCTTGGTGTGGGGTACTTGCTCAAGTACACCTTTGCAGTTCAACCACGGGTGGAGACAGACCAGGATCAAGTGTGAACATTGACTGTAATGGAGAGATGGCTTTGTTTAGTCATATGGTAAAGCACAGCCAACTACACAGCAAAGCCAATTGCTCACCTCCACTTGTATGCTGTAGGTATACATGGGATGGGGTGGGGAAATCAGGGTAAGGCATAACAAGGAAAAACACTGACAGATGCCTAAATGAAAGCCTCACAATCTGCTCTGACCATAAAGGAATATATGGCTTTGAATCACCTCTCCCCTAGCAAGGGACAAGTGGACCACATAGGAGTTAATGGTTTGCAGGCATCTGAGATCAAACAATTCTATACATAAAAATAAAATAAACAGCATTCTTGCATTACAAGACAGATGAAATCTCACTTCTCTTAGTTAATTTTGCTTTTCTGTTTTATGTTAGTCAGTGGAAAGGGTAGAAAAATGTTCTTTTTCATCACAACAAATTATTTTTTTCTACTTTAGGGGCAGGAAGACCATAACAAATAAGACATAAAAATCAAAGAAGGCAAGAGTGTAAGGCACAGTAAGAAAACTTAGCTAAATAATATAAAGATATTTAGTCAATGTGTATATATATATATATATATATATATATATATATATATATATATATATATATATATATATAAATAGAGAGAGAGAGAGAGATTAAATGTATATCTATATTTTATTTCATTTTGATGTTGTTTGCTTGACAAAGATTTTGAATGTAAAACCAACAGCCCATGGATGGCTTCACACATCACACTGGTTGAATTCAACCTTTGTATAGTGTAGGTATGTAGGAGGGTGCAGGAAAATGAACAACTGACTGAAAAGGTGGTGGTTGTCAAAATGTGAAAGATTGGATTATATTAGTCAGTGTGTATGTGCAAGTATATGGGAGTTAGGGTTAATAAGGGGAACAATTTTGTGTTCTGTTTTGTGTTCTGTTTGTCCTGTGTCCTTTTTGCTTCATTAACAGAACTGCAAGGAAAAGGGTCTTTAGTATCAACAGAGGCAGGGGTGGGTGGGTTAAGATTAGCATTCATGAATAAGGCAGTGTGGAGCGGGTCCAACTCTTATTTTCTGATGAAAGCTGCATGCATTGAGGTTAATCTGAAAAACCAACACTTTCAGGCTCTGAAGACTACCTGTCTAAAGGCAATTATTTCATTTTTATTTTTTAGTTATATATCTATCTGGCTATCTATTGACATGTTTCTTAACCAGAGTAGTTGACTTATTCAAGGGCAGCCCATTTCTTCCACAGCCTGGAAGTTACAGCAAAATATGAAAAAGAGAAGTTCAACAGTACAATAAAAGAGAAAACAAGGTTTTTATTAAGTTTTTATTAAGTGATTTAGAGAATGTAAGAAGATGCAAGACATAGAACAAAAATGCAGAAGAAGATCTGCATAGTATTTATATTATTTTCAATGTCACAAAATTACCTGTGTTTATGTTTACTTCTTTTGCATTCTGAGGATTCTATTGGTGTTGTGATGAAGGAGATTCAGATCAGTGAAACATCATAAGGTATGTCTATCATGATTGCAGTAGTGTTAGCAGAAGGGAATCACACTCATATGCTGTTGAGCAGTAACTCTTTCACTGAAAGACTAAATTGAGCAGAGGCATGTGTTACCACAAAGAAAGCAATTCACTTATAATTAATATTTTCAAACATACATGAGTTTTTGAACAAAAGCTACAAATCTGCTGATACTTAATGGGTTGCCTCTCTTATTTGGATAATAGTGATAGGGCAATAACAGAGATGGCAGGAAGTACAAAAAGTTGAGAAGCAGAATGCCAAGATGTTATCAATATATGGCTTTGTGTCTGTTGTCATGAATGAACTGGCTAGATGGTGGATGCACTTGAGAGAAAGGTGTGGGAAGGATGGGAGTAAATGACTACTGTTGGAAGTGTGGAAGACCCAGCTTATCACTTGAAAGACATCTGAATAGAGCACTGAATATTGCACCTGTAGAGATCAAGCATGCTCAGTGTACCCTGCTCAAAGGTAAGTCACACTAACTAGGGAAGGCATGAGTGGGTTTACAGATGCTCCTGTAAAAGGCATTGGAGCTGAAGAGACTTTCCAATGGGTTTAGGAATCTCAGGGGGTTGAAAAGGAAACATTATGGCTGTCTTAGAATGTCCTGCTTCAACTACCTGACTCACACTTCTGTGGGGAATCAATGAGCTCATCAGACTCTCCAGCCAGAGAACGGTTGGCCATATGGATTTTTATAGGTCTGGAGGTGGTAGTGGTGTCTGGCATTCTCCCCAGGAGAGGAATAAATGGGTCAATAGGGCAAAGGAGGGATAGCCATTGGGCAAGACTCAGAAGATTTGGAAAATGGATATTAAGCTGAGGACAGGTGTATTATTCACTGATAAGTGAGATTGGCATAAAAAATGATGATCTGACTTGCACAAGTACATTAGTTTACTTGTTTTGATAAACAGATATCCCACTGGATAATGCTGCCTCTGTTAAGGAAGTGACCAGAGATCACTGCCTATTCAAGAAATTAACCTAGAGTCAAACAGTGTATATGCGAATGATGAGGGAACCACAACCAAAACTGCAGGCAAAGTTTGTTAGCATTATAGCCTTAAATCTATGTACTAAACTGTCAGATATTTAATGCCCAGCAATTTTGCTTATCATCTCCAACACTGTTTGTGAGACATCAGCATAGTGTTAGTTCTGTGCAATTCTGGTAATTACTGCAGGGGTTCAAAACAAACTTTGCTGAAGGCATAATGGTAGATTTTACCATTGAACAAGTATCAGTTGCCATTGGACAAGTATCAGGAATACATTATTCCTTTTGTGAATGGATGAATGCCACTTCTCAGTTATTGCAATAGTCTATTCCTATTTATGAAGAATACACTGAAAATGTATGTTATGTTTGGGGAAACAACAAGAACAGCATGCATGCGAAATTTAGGGAAAAATGCATTAGAGTCATTAACAATACTATACTGATCCTGGATAGCATTTGGTATACATCTTCACTCACTTAAAGAGATATTATAACCTAGAATGGTGCTTGAGAAGAAGACACTAGCAAATAAATAAAGAAAGCTGATGTTGGACAGGTCAGAGTTTAATTTATCTAAAACTTTACTGATAGTCAGCACATTGTTGCATCTAGTTCCATTTTGTAATATGTTATTTTGAAGAAGTTGATTTTCAGTGCTTATTTATCTGTTTTGGATCAGAACATTTTTGAATTTTGAATAAAGAAAACAAGTTTCCTTTGCAGCAACCACTTGCTCCATTCTTTAATAGGTGCCTGCAGAGCTACAAGTGGTGTCTATATTTACCTGATTACAGAACTTCAAAGCAGTGTGCCCTTTTCCTCCTGTCCTTAAATAGCAAGAGGAAGACAATTTAAATATTTTGTGTTCTAGGCCCAGGTTAAATATCTTGGATACAGAAAAATTCTTTAGGGATGTTATATCATAAGTTGAAAAAAACATTGATTTTGTTAGGAAAATATTTTATTAATCAATAGACATTATGCATTTTGATACTCTAAGAGTAAGGAATAAATGAAGGATCATGTGGATTGCTAAATACAATACACCGGCAACAAACCAAAGATTAGATTAAAAATGTTATGAAAGATATTCTGTGTAGATCTCAGGAAACCTTGCACTGATGACCCTTTCATTCAGTGACAGAACTAAGACTGATGGATAGATTGGTTTGTTTAGTGATTAATTACAATATAAATACTTTAGCGAGCAGGAAGTAGGACAAATTCTGTGCCCTAGCCAGGTAAGGGAAGTCATTATGTAGGAGTATGATTTCATTAAAAAGAAACTCTTTATGGAACTGTCCTGTTTAAAGATAATGTGCTTGTGTCAAACAGGTTTACAGAAGGGTACGTCATAACTTTTGATGTTTTTAATCTTATTGTGTTAAAACCTTAAAACACTGGTTTACAATTATGACTATGACTAACTCTTTGAAATTCAGTTTTAAGAGTCATACCTAACTAGTCCAATACACAACTCTTACTCTGAGTCTGATCAGTATATAAACCTTAATGAAATGTGGAAAGGAGAGAATCATAGGCTTGAGCAACGAAAATGTTGACAGAAATATTAAAACAATGAGTGGCCACAGAGGATTTCAGCTCAGTAAATGTATAGGCTGCCTATATCCATGTACCTGCAGGGAACATCAGTGAGGTATGCAGGATATGGACATCTGTCAGTGAATATATTCTGAGAATGTGCGGATATTATGATGAATAAGTAGAAAAGAAACGTGAAAAGAAACCAAGAAATATTGTTTAAGTTTTAAAAAAAGTAACGTGAGGTAAAAAGTTGAGAGGATATAGATATGGGAATTCACTGAGGAAAGTAGGACAAGGACAAATTGGAAGACTGGTATGTAGCTCCTTGTTTACTTCCTTAAAAGGATACACAGATTGGGATATAAGAAATAACAAGATGATGAGGTTTTGAGCTTTGAATTGAAACTGATTATAATAATAATGATAATGATTATAACAAAGATATAGGAAGGGAAGTCTAGTACTTGGTGTGATAAAGGAAGCAGCCATCACACTGAAGGGGGAGACAATTAATATTCAAATCAGTGAAATTAAATTTGGGGACCATGGCAGAAATTGCATGGAAATAAGAAGACAAAGTTCTAGGAAAAAAAAGCAAGGTACGGGAAAAGAAGAATAATAGATGCAATGTACAGCAGTGAACAGCAGAGGAAACATACAAGTATCAGCAACACCTAAATTGGTGTTTGTCAAAATATACTTTATTTTCTGGCTATAATATGGAGCAGGTAGAATATAAAATACTAGAAACAGAGATCTCATGTGAAAATGAAAAAGAATTAACATCAGAGTGCCTAGATAATGGATAACTTCCTTCTTATCATGAAGAAAACTAAAAAGTTCAAATTTATCACAAGATTTCAAAGACATGCATCTAGAGCATTTCTCCCTGGGTCTCTACTGAAAATTGGCTTTGTTCCAAGTCAGACTTTCCCGGTAAACAAAATGTTAAATAAATTAAAATTTTAAAAAAGTTGCCTGCCACTTTAAATGCATCTGTTACTTACAGCTGGATGGAATGTATTTATATAATTTCTGCTTTTATATTTTATTTAATATTTAACACTTAATATTTATGGTAGTGCTATTACAACTGATACAGGAAATAGGACTATATTGGGCACTATAGTTGGTGAATGTTTTTTATTAAAAGATGTAACATCAAAAAAGTCTGGACTTAAGATCATAGGTAGCTGTCTGCAGCTTCTCGTGAAGGCAGATGTGAATGACACAATATGGAGGAAATGCATTAATAGTTCTGCCTAGCTGCCACTGATTGCTGTGTGAGTAAATCTTGCATTTTTGGAAGGTGGGAGTAGAGGTTATATAAATATTTGTTTATTCTTGTTTTCTCTTTTTCTGTTGCAATCTTAGTTTATTTAATGAATTGTCACTGAATGTCAAAAGTTTAATTTTTGTGACTTCTAGGGAGGATTAAATGGCTAAAAATTATTTGAAGATGTGATCATCATAATTAAGGGGAACATCATAGGAAAGCTTTCTTGAACTAGCTGCTAGAAAAGGTCACATTGTGCATAAATGTGACTTTCTCTAGCTTATACACATTGCTCCTGTTGCATTTGGAAACTAAATACTGGATCCATTAATGGCTACAGTATGTGCAGCAATCATGATCATGTACTAGGCACTCTGTGGACATGATAAATCACTATGTGTCATTCATTAAACTACTCTACACAGTGCAGCACCCAAAACAAAGGTAAATAACAGAATATGATAATAGATTCATAGACAGTTACTAGGGTAATGACCTATGTGGCCTTTCTAAGCCTAGCCAAGGTTTCCCAAAAGAATAATGATGCCCTACATCCAAATAGGGCATTGAGGGCCAGGCATTTATAAGTTACCTCTGTCCATAAGGGACATGGGTGCCAGGCCTGGTGTAAATTTCCTATCCCCCATCAACTTGTCTAGGGGTTTTATACTAGATTGGCAAAAAAACTTTTCAACGAACAGCTCTTTGCCAAATACTCACTGTTAAAACCTTGCTCTATCGAATGGCTGTTTCAACAAATTTTTTCCAAGTGGAAAAAATGCTTGGCCATCATCATGAATTTGCCCTCTTCCCCACTGCAGTGCAATCTCAGAGTTGGTATATTTAGCTAGGGGGTGTGGGGGACACAGCTCCCCACATTGGGGGTAGTGTAGGACAAGGCCCTCTACTTTGGAGGGTATTACATTTTGCAAAGCTTTACAGTGGCCAAGAGTTTTTCCCCTGGGAAAAAAATAACTGAAATGACCACTCACTGGAGCAAGGTTTCAACAATGAGCATTTCACAAAGAGCTGTTTGCTGAAAAGGGTTTTTACTGATATAATATAGACCCTGTCAAGGTTGTACTTAAACTGGGTAATAGACACACTCAGCTTCACATGGATGGAAAGCCTTTTCCATAGGGGAGGCAGTCTCTGATACACATATCTGTCTCTCCAGCATGTCCTGTTTAAGTCAAAGACAAAACTAAGGTCCCTAGAGCTTATATTTCTGGTACTCTTTGACTTATAAATATGTAGGAGATTAATAAGTATGGGCTTTGAAGATGCCTTGTAAGCCAGGTGTAAAGCACCCCTCAGCAATCTATAGAAGACTGAGTAGATGGAATGGGATTTAAGGTGCTCTTCATAAGGCCGGTTTGTTATTCCTTGTATTTTTTTTAAGGAACCTTTGAAATCAGTCTAATTGCTGCATATGCCTGGTCAGGTGTATAGAAAGGGAGCATTGTGCCCTACGGTTGGTCTGATAAGGGCAGAGTAGAGTGGGATAATGATTTATTTGGACCTAGATGCCATGCTCTTACTTATAAGTTATGTAAAATAAAAGTACTTTCGCACCTATCTGGCCATGTGGTGATTGAAGGTAAGTCTAATGTCTATGTGCAGACCCAGATCCCTGACCACTGCATTGACTCTTAGGGGTGTATTATCAACATGGTAATTAGCTGGCATGGTTGATTTCCCAAAGTGTACAATTATGAATTTCTTAGCATTGAGTTTAAGACCATGGCTTTGGCACCATTTGTTAGTCAGAGATAGACTTTCTTGAGAATGCTAGTGTCTGCAGGGGAGATGATGATAACCCCAAGCTTGCAATCATCTGCAAACTTAGTCAGCCATAAATCTTCAGCTTTTGCTAGCATGTCAGAGAAACAGGTGCCAAAAAGGAGATGGCCCAGTACCATGCCCTGGGGGGACACCACTAGTGACTGGACTGTTGGTGGTGGTGGCCTCACATATTTTGACCTCCTGGGACCTATCAGTGAGCCAGTTGGCTATCCAGTGGATGATAAAAGAGTTTCTACCTAATTTAGTGAACTCGTCTATAATGGCTGAGAGGGGTATTGTATCAAAAGCCTTGACCAGGTCAAGGTAAGCTGTGTGCACAGTCTTAGCTTCATCCTGTGTTTTGTTGACTCCCTCAAAAACGTCTAACAGATTTAATAGACATGAACTTCCATTAACAAGGTCAAACTGTGATGGGTCCATCATTTGCAGGTTACATATATCCTCATTTATCATGTCCATTATGATTCTTTCCATGGCCTTACATATGAGGCTGGTAAGACTTATGGGCCTATAGTTACCCATATCACTGGTTGGACCTCCTTTGTGCAGGAGAATGACTGTAGCTATCTTCCATTCCTTGGGCACAAAGCCTGAATGAAGGCTGCTGTTTAAAAGTGATTCAAATGGACCATAAACGTCATGTTTCATGCTATTTATCAAACATCCTGGGATCCCGTTAGTCACCATCTTCCTTATTAGAGCAGAGCCTGTGGTCACTACATGTGACCTCGATATTGCAGGAACTCTGTCACAAAGCCTTATAGTTACAAGCTTACTGAGACTTTTGTCATTATTTCTTAGCCTGCGGTCACTTTATCTGACCCTGATATTGCAAGACCTCTGTCACAAAGCCCTACAACTACAAGTTTACTGAGACATTTGTCATTGTTTCATAGCCTGTGGTCACTACATGTGACCCCGATATTGCAGGAACTCTGTCACAAAGCCTTATAGTTACAAGCTTACTGAGACTTTTGTCATTATTTCTTAGCCTGCGGTCACTTTATCTGACCCTGATATTGCAAGACCTCTGTCACGAAGCCCTACAACTACAAGTTTACTGAGACATTTGTCATTGTTTCATAGCCTGTGGTCACTACATCTGACCCTGTATATTGCAGGAGCTCTGTTTCAAAACCCTACAGCAACACGTTCCTACAGCAACAAGTTTGTTGAGACTTTTGTCATTGCTTCATAGCCTGTAGTCACTATATCTGACACCAGTATTGAGGAGCTCTGTCATAAAGCCCTACAGTTACAAGTTTGCTGAGACTTTTGTCATTGCTTCATAGCCTGCAGTCACTACATCTGACCTCAATATTGCAGGAGCTCTGTCACTAAGCCCTACAGCTATAAGTTTACTGAGACTTTTGTCATTGTTTCATGTAAGCATATTTGTCATGAAAAACCTTGCTGCATATTAATTTTAATCAGTTAAATACACTCCTGCTCTGTGAAATAGTAGTACCACTTACTATCTCCTGTTGCTTGACCGGTAGACTATACTCCATTTGCCAGTATTTAGTCTCAGTAAATGACAGAAAACCTGTTTTACATTCATCTCTTTGTTAATTGGTTTGTTCTGGTTATAAAATTATTGCTCACAGTTATAAATTGACATGAGGATAGAAGGCCCACTATACTCTGCTTCGCTTTGCTGTTCTACCCTATTCCCCAATTCTCACCCATTCTGTCTTACTCTAATATTATACTTCCTACATACACATTTCTCTTGTGACCTTTTTCCAAAGCTCTCCCCAAATCACCTCATTGCTTCTATACATATACTTCAGTTTCTTGTTTTCTACTTCCTTATTTCTTCTTAAGTTTTAGACCCATTCCCAACTATTTTTCTCCCTCCCATATTGCTTTGTACTATATCCATTTTAATCTCACCCTCCCTAATAGTAGCTATCTATTCCACATTGTATCCTTTGCTTTTCCCAAATAAACCCTAATTTCTCTTGTTTTGACTGCATCATTATACTCTAGATCATAGTACTCCTCTAGTCCGTATATTCCAGAGAAGATACTAGGACAACCTACCAGTCTTCTTTTATTTTTTATTTTTATAAACTTATACTCCCTCCTATTCCAACTACACTCCAATCAGTCTACTACACAACATACCACTCCCACACCTCAGCCATATGACTCTAACCACACACCTCATTTTTCAACAATACCATCCCACAATATTTTCACTTATACTCTACCCCATAACAATTCCAACAGCCCTAATTCCCCCTCTACTTCCATTTAAGCTTTCTCACTCTACACCAATCATGCTGTTTTACTCATACCTCTCATTTCTCTTCTTTCATCTCCTTTCTACCATAACAACACCTCCAGCAACCCTGTTACAAAAGCACACCTCAACTACTACCTCATCATCACCACTCAATCCCTCCACCGCAAGATTCTCCCAAATAACCCCAACACTGATCTCTATATCGATCTTCTTCTTCTATTCCCATCATAAAGTCCTAAATGCTAACCACTACATCGGGAAACTAATACAAATACCCAAATTACTTAAAACTCCTAGAACAACTAGACATTCTTTCATAGCCTTAAACTTGTGTGGGGAGTCGGTCATTCACCCCAACCCAGTCTCATTCCTACTACACAGACAAAAAAACTTAAAACTTATCACTCTTAATGTTATCAGCATGTGCAATAAACTGACACTCTTTCATGCCTGGTTAACACAGTCTAACCCAGACATCCTTGCTATTACAGAGACTTGGCTAAAACTAGAAATAAGGGTACTTTTCCGTTATCGGGGCAACAGGTCTAATGAGGACTTGGAATCTTATTTATCCCTAATTCTGCAACTACTTACTTGACAATGGACAGCACAGCCTTCAAACAGACTTTTTAATAATGTTATCCAGGTTTTCATGCTGTTATGCTTAAACCAAACACTGAATTTCAACCAACATATTTTTAAAGCTTGACTCAGATGTTTTCCTTTGAACTGCTGTCTCCCAAAAAAAGGATTCATGACCTACACAAATCCATCTACAACCTCCAGCCTTTATATACCACTGGACTACTATCCAGCAAGCAACATGAAATAGCACCCTCTCCTTAAATACCGACAACCGCATTTAACCAAATGGCACTAACATCACTTCTCCAGTTGTGGCATTGCTCACAGTGCATATAGTTCTGTGTCAGGGTACTCGCAACCATCACCAGCATCTTTGTCATTTCTGGCTTTCTCCCAGGTTCACAAAAGTAGAATTAGACAGCTTCACTGCAGCACGCTCAAAAGCTCTATCAGTACTACTACCCAGTAACAAGCACTTCCACATTGTCATCTCTATTTGAAAGCACAGCTAATATTGCACTGCCCCCTTGCCACAGCTAGCTGCCATACAAAAGCTTTCGGTGTACTAATCACGTCCCTTAAACATAATCAGACCACTAAGGCCAAAACTACCTCGATGGGTGAACAATTTAGCGACCGTAGAAAAGCTACTCTCAGTACAAAGCTTGTGAAAAAACATAAGTTCATATGCGTCTGCGGCTACAAATTGAGTAAGCTCAGCATGTTTTCCTCCCTTCTTTTTTTTTCCCTTTTTTTTTCTCTCTCCAGCTGACAGTCTGTACTACCACAACACCAATCCTGGGCACTGGGTATATTTAACAATACTGGACAACTAAAAGGGAAAAACTGCTACCTAAATAACAAACAAGTCTCAAGTTATTAGTTTGAGAATTATGGATTAAGAGGATTCCAAGTGCTCATTTGACCTGTTGCCCTGATAACGGAAAAGTACCAAAATAAGAGATACTGAAATTCTTCCTCCTGGTTACAGCATTATCAGAGTATCAGAGCACATAAAAGGGTGATGGAATAGCCCTAATTTCCCCTAACAACTTGATAGTTTCTCCATACTCAAATATTATACCAAAATTCTGCACAGCCAAAATCCTTAAAACATTTCTAAAACTTAACTCATCTAAGAACATCCGCATAGTTGTTTTGTACATCCTTCATGGGCAAAACATTCCCATTCTATAAAATATTCTAGCCTAGATGTCTGAAACAATACAGAATGAAACCATTATCCCAGGGGATGTTAAAATTGACTGGCAGAGACTAACCTCATACCACTCAACAATCAGTATAAACCTCTTTGGCCTTTCTCAGCTTATAAATGCTCCTACAAATATAGCAAAAATAACATCCAACACTGCACCTGGACTGGATAATAGTCTCAAACCCTTATAACTTTACATCCTCAGCACATTCCCTGACTCCTTAAGTGAACACCTACCAGCCTATACTCACAGGACTATCATGCAACTCACAAAGTAACACAAGTTGATGCAGCACCTTCCTGAGCATTCTTAACTTCCTAGCCCCTCAGCGAACAAAAAGAATAAAAAATAACCATACCCCAGGACTTTCCAAATCATATAAAATTCTAATTAAAGACAGGGACAATGCATGGACTGCTTGTATAAAGAATAAAAACATTAATCTTCAGTTATACAGACAACTCCACAATCACACAAAAAGCCAAATATTGCATGACAAAAAAAAAATCATATTATCCTTACATTCAAAATAACCACAAAAAACACTCTAAGAAATTCTGGTCCTCTGTAATGTCAACCCAGGAAATAAAATAATCCCAATCCATATCCCAAAATACCACCTATTCAAACAGCCACCAAATTCAACACAGCTACCAAATTCAACACATACTATATAGAGTCCTTGTTTGTGTCTTTCGGCTTTTCCCAGTTAGGGGTTGTCACAGCGGAACTCCAGTCCGCTAATGATTGGCAGTTGATTTTTACATACCGGCTTGCCAGGCCTGATGCACAACCTTCAACAAAGGTATGCCCATTCACGCATGTTTCCACGCAGAAGATGCTCTAGCTGAGAATCGAACCGAACAGCTTCTTACTGTGAGGCGACAATGCTACCGCAGCACCACCACCGCAGGTGTAGAGTCGTTATGCACCCTAAAAGTAAACCCAACTCATTCACTACTTCCATTAATACCAACAATACTAAACTCTACACACCCCACACATTACAAACACAGAACCAAACCCTCACTTATAACCAAAAACTAAACCATCCCCAGCTTACTTTTCAGCTCTTCCTTTTATTGCAAATAAAAAAAAAACTACTACAAAAACTGAAACTTTGCTCAACCTCAGCAGACAACCTCCCACGATACCTAAAGATTGCCACAGAGGGCATAGCATTCCCTGTTAGTTTCTTAATTAATAGATCTATAGCTGAATCACATGTCCCTAAACTATGGAAAAGATCACGCATTATCCCTTTACATATAGGAGGTAACTCCACTCACATCACAAACGTTCATCTTATTGCAATCTTGCCCCCCCCCCCCCGAGATGCTAGAAAAATGTGTGCACCTACAACGTCTCCACCATAGTACACACAACAACCTACTTCCCCACACATAGCATGACTTTAGACCTGAACATAGTACCTCAACAATCTTATTTTCTTTCATGGACTCTTGTCAACAAAGCCCATGACACTGGCAAACTTGTATCTGCAGTATTTCTAGATTTGTGAAAAGCATTTAACATGGTATCTCACCCCAAACTTCTTAAAGCAATTTCCAGCCTTGGTCTATACTCCTTCTCACTTCAGTGGTTGTCTAGCTACCTAGCTGACAGGCAGCAAGCGGTAAAATGGCAGGGCTCTATCTCCCCATATCACATCACCCCCACAGGTGCACTTCAAGGATCCATCCTTGGCCCATTACTATTTAATGTCTTCATTAATAACTTGCATACATCCTCCTGTGACGGCACTCTAATCCAATATACAGATGATTCCACTATCATCTGTGTATCAGAAGCATTAACTCACCTATAGCATATTACACAAGTTTTCTCTTCCATAGAAACTTTGCTCTGCAATGCTAAACTCCTACAGAACCCCCAAAACAAACTCCTTCTCTTCATCCACAAAGCCCATAGCTCCAACAAAAACAAACTTCAAGATCTTTTCAGCCAACAATACTGAAATTGAATTGATTCAGCATACCAAACTACTAGATGTCACAACTGACAATAATCTCAAGTTTGACCTACACATACAAAACAGTATTAAAACAACACCAAAAACTAGGCATGCTATACATGAATAAAAACTTCCTCACAGCAGCTACCAAAATTACCCTGGTCAAAACCTAAATCTTGCCCTCACTGTTATATAGGGCCCCAATTCTAACTAGCTTGCAGATCTCCCTAAGAGAAAAACTAGAAAGCTTGCACCTGCTAAAACTAAATGACCAATTCTGCCATAAATGCAGCCCGTCTAACTCATTACTGTAAAGCCCTACATTCCATAAGATGGCTTGAACCCCCCCCCCTCCACCTCCAATACGTACAATGAACTATGGTATACAAAATCATCCACAAACCACTAGCTTGTCCTGCTCTTAGCCCATTAATCAACTTTTATATCCCAAATAAACATATAAACCTAGCAAAAATCCAGGCCTAAGCCTTTACCCCTCTGTGGCAAAACTATGGAACTCCGTTCCTTTAACTATCAAAACTGCTACTAATCTACACTCCTTCAAAATGTCTATAAAAGAATAGTTCATCAAAGCTTTGATTTGCTCCTGTAATAGCCCAGGTTGAGGTACTCATACCTTTTTCTACTTCTACTCTCTATCCCTACTACTAAGTTATCCTACCCTCCCTTCCTCTATACATACTCCCCTAAGGTTACAATTATACCTTTTTCACATCTATTCCTATTATCCCCCTCCATCACACACTCCTTCTCTTCTTCTTCTTTTGGCTTTTCCCGGTTAGGGGTCACCACAGTGGATCATCTGTCCGCTCATGATTGGCAGTAGAGATTTATGGTGTTGAGTTGCCAGCCCAGTGCCGAACCTTCCATGGAAGGCATACACATGCACACACTCACACCTAGGGCTAATTTAGAGTGTCCAATCCACCTACTGCATGTCTTTGGGATGTGGGAGGAAACTGGAGCACCCGGAGGAAACCCACAAGACCACAGGGAGGACATGCAGACTCCGCACAGAAAGCATCCCAGCCGAGAATCGAACTGGAGAACCTCTTGCTGTGAGGTGACAACGCTAACCGCTGCACCACCGTGGCCGCCCTCCACTCTTCTCTATTCATATTATTTTATACCTTCACCAGTATAATCTGTTACCGTGTTTCATGACATCTAAAATATTAATAATCGTTATGATAATCATCTATTATGCAAATAATGCTGCATCTTCCTATTATCAGGTTTTCTATATAATTTATGCTTGAACACTTTATTATGTCTGTTGAGTTTTATTCTGACAAAATAATGTGTAATTTTTCAAATTTTGTGCTTAAATATTATGACTTTATTATGTTTGTTAAGTTCTCATTCTGACAAATTAATGTGTTGTTTTTCATATTTGTGCTTGAATTTCTCCCTGGGCCTCTGCTGAAAATGGGTACCTCATGACCCAGTCAGACTTTCCTGGTAAACAAATGCCAAAAAAATAAGTAAATAAATGTTATCAGGGCCCATCGATGCAGTGTTTTTGTTCTTGGAAAGTGCATTAATGACCTGTTCTCTAGTAATTATTGGGGGGATTTTATTATGTGGTATTTCCTTTGGACTACTGGCGCGGTGGGGGGGGGGTGTCGGGGGGGATTTGAGTTGGACCTGTCAGCAAAAGGTTGGCAATGGCCTCCGGTTCAGTGTAGGTGATGCCATTTACAATAAATTCTGCACATTGTTGTGTATTTCCTCTGAGGTTACAGACATAGCTGTAGAGCGCTTTTTGTCTGTCCTTTGCCTGAGAAGCTATTTTTTCGTCCAATTTAGGTTCTGAAGTATTAATTAACCCTCTTAGCTGCCTGTTTAGATTTGTCAGGGGGATTTTAGTATGTATGGCTTTGTTCCTCCTACCCTTGGCCCAGATATGTTTCTTTTGTTGTGTAACCGATTGATCATAGGATCATAGGAAGTTACTAGGCTAATGGACCTAGGGCCCTTACAGACCTAGCCAAGTTCTTACCCTTATTTCATGATCAGCACCTATTGCCCCTGTCCAAGAGGAACACAAGTGTGAAACTCCTGGTGTGAATTTACAGGCACACATCCAATCATCCAGATTGCATCTGAAGACGGTCAGTGAGATGCTCTGTTTGACATGAAGTGGAAATCTGTTCCAAAGGTGTGGTAACCTCTGAGAGACAAATCTGTCCCTTCAGCAGGTTTTATTAATGTCACATACCAGGTTAAGGTCTTTAGAGCAAGTAAATCCATGTACCATTTGACTTTCGGATATAATAACAATAATGCAGGGTCAGATATTGCCTTATATGCAAGACAGAGATCACCTCTGAATAGTCTGTATCAAAGAGAATAAAGTGACAGTTATTTCAGATGATCCCCACAGGACAGATGGTGAAGACCTTGAATTTTCCTTGTGAGGAACCTTTGTGGTTTCTCCAATTGCTGCAGGTGCTTAGAAAGGTACATACCAAAAGGGGTGTTGCAATCAATTATTGGCCTGATTAAGGAGTACAGGGAGGTAATAACTTCTTTTTTTGCTGGAGTCAATGCCCTTCCTTATTAGATGAGCAATATAGAATATCCTTCTTTCCACTGTGGAGACATGGTGGACAAAGATAAGGTTGCTGTCAACCTACGTGCCCATGTCTCTCACCACTGAGTGTGTACTTAAGGTGTTGCTATTGATGTGATAGTTAGCAGGAACATCACTTTTACCGAAAGGAGTGATAATACATTTTTTTTGCATTGAGTTTAAGGACATGACTTTGGCACCAATTGTTTGTTTATGTAAGACCCTATTGTAGGATGTTGACATCATTTTGAGATTCTATGACCACTCCCAGTTTGCAGTCATCAGCAAAGTTTGTCAGCCACAGACCTTTAGTTTTAGCTTGTACTTCAGAGAAATAGATTACAAACAGTAGAGGTCCCAGGACTGATCCCCATGGAACACCACTGGTCACAGGTATGCTGTTGGAGGTGGATTCATCCTATTTTGACTGCATGAGTTCTATCAGTGAGCCATTTAGTGACCCATCTAATGATATAAGGGTTGATACCTAGTTGGGTGAGTTTGTCAATGACACCTGAGTGGGGAATAGTGTCAAACACCTTAGCTAAGTCCAGGTAGGCTGTATGAACAGGTTTCCCCTTGTCTAGGGCCTTGGAGACTGTCTCAAAAAAGTCTACCAAGTATAACAGGCATGCTCTCCCTTTGAGAAATCCAAACTGAGTAGGGTGAAGAGTTAGGAGATTACCTATATCATTGTTGATAAGATCCATGATGATTCACTCCATGACCTTGCAGATAAGGCTATTCAGGCTAATATGTCTATAGTTCCTGGGGTCAGTGGAAGCACCACCTTTGTGTAAGGGAATAATGGTGTTTTCCTTTCAGCTGGTACAAAGTTGGTGTTTAGGCTATGATTGAAAAGAGTACCCAATGGTGTTGTTAATTCATGTTGGAACCCATGTAGGATGCAGCCTAGGATGTTATCAGTTCCTATAGATGCTGTGTTTTAGACCTTAGAGAGGGCATTTACTACCTACTCTTTAGCAATACCAGGTAAAGGAGAGGTGGAAGAGATGTCATGGGGTATGTGTGGCGTGAACAGGGGAGTGAAGTTTTCACAGAACCTGTCAGCCAACAGGTTAGCTTTGTCCACAGGCTCAGTATATGAGGTATCATTAACTACCAGTTCTGCACAGATCTGGGCCTTTCTTTTTATGTTTCAGATGTAAGTATAGAATGCCTTGTGGTTGTCCTTTGTTGAAGAATCTAGTTTGGACTCGTAGTTTGCTTTAGAGGACTTCGCAAGAAGTTTTATTTGCTTGTTTAAGTTGAGGAGAAAGTGTTTCCAGTTTAGGATGGTTCACTCCCTCTTACTCTTAAACAACAATTTCTTCCTCTTATTGTAAAGCCTGTTAATGGCAGTTGTCCACCAGGCAGGTTTGCTCTTCCTTGAGGAGATATTTTTTATTTCTTATCAGGTATGGCCGAGTCAATGCAGTTATACAAGTATGATACTGTGATTCCATTAGGGTGGCTTGTCTTTTGAGTTTGTCTTGTTCTGAATATGAGTAGGCAAAGCTCACTTTATACATCTATCTATATGACTGTATAGAGATTTTGTAAATAGCTCATTGTATTCTATGGTATTTAATGGGTTTGGAGTGCTTGGAATTTAGCTAAGGTGTTGCTTAGTAGAGAGAGGCTTATTTGGAATAGCTCCTGAAGGGTTTTGGTTTCATTTTGTCCCTGGATTTAGTTTTTATTTCAAGAAATACCACCTTATGGTCAGATCTGATGAGTGACAATATTACATTGTTTGAGGAACATTGGCCCCTATGTTCATAAGTAGAAGGTAAAGGATGTTTGCACCCCTTGTAGGAGAATCGACCAAGTTTTCCAGGACTTTGGTTTTAATAAACTTTAGGAATTGCTGGGCTTATGCATTAGAAGTGGTGTATGGTTTCCAAATCATTGTGCAGTAGTCGAGACCTCCCCATGAATATAGTATTGGGTTGAATGGTGAGGGACTCCAGTACACTGAGATAAGTAGCATCAGTGGCGGCTGGTGAGTTCAGATCGAAGAGGGGCTGCAGGAGACAGCTGAATGGGTGGGGCCAATGGGACGGGGTGTGGTTAACTAGAAAGGGGAGGGGCTATGCTCAAAACCACAAAACCTGGAACTTTAATTAAATACGCTGCCCTGGGTGCCAAACCGTCATTATGAGAGTGGAATCAAGACAATGTGAGGTGTAGAAGAATATTTCAATGCATTAGCTGCATGACAGCTTACTTAATATCTAGAGGGAAACATAAAGACTGTGAGGCATGAAAAAATAAATTGCTTTTTAAATACATTAGTCAAGTGCTGCGGTGGTGGTGCTGCGGTAGCGTTGTCGCCTCACAGTAAGACGCTGTTTGGTTCGATTCTAAACTAGAGCTTCGTCTGCATAGAGACATGCATGAATGGGCGTACCTTTGTTGAAGGTTGTGCATCAGGGCAGGCAACTCGGCATGTAAAAATCTATCTGCCAATCATTAGTGGACTGGAGTTCCACTTTGCGACCCCTAACCGGGAAAAGCCGAAAGACACAACAACTGGAATGCCAGTCAAAATCAAGTACAAGAAAAACAAGCAGCACTCAACTCAAACCACTTCTCCTTGTACTCCAGTTCTAATTATAATTTATATTCAGCTTTATTAAAGTACCAAGTAGCATGCTGAAAGTAGCAATCTCTGTGATACCCCCACTTGTAAAAATGTTTCTTATCCAAAAAAGACCTGCTGCCTGACAACAACTATCTACTTGTTTCATGGGGAAAACATGATCAAAGTAAAAAATGAAAAGCAAACAAGAAACAAGCTCAAGATACATTGCTTAAAGGATTACTGTACAGGTAATGGACCACACGCGATAGACTGGCATTCTGTTTGGTTTACAGGTAAAGCCTGCAAAGATGACTGCAAATCTCCAACAAATGTAATGAGCTTCTTAAAATAATAATGTAATCCTATCTTTTATTACAAATACCGTCATGTGCATTTCAATACCCAAGGCTTATACATTATCTAGTTATGCAAGTATTCTCTGTATGGCAACAGAAAGGCTTTCACTGTTGGCAATTCTTTAACAGTATGCTTATTAAAGCTTACTTGCATCTTACAATCTCAGACAAGCTTACCTGATGGTCATTAAAGCAGTGCTACTTAAACACAGAGCAACAGGCACTTTCTGAGTAATAATAAATATAAATCAACAGTATAAAAATATGACAAACCCAAACATTCTACAAAATCAAGGACAGAATAAAAGCACTACTTGTGTCTATCTTGGATGGGGGGATACTCTGCACATTTACACTGCATAACTGCTCCTTGTCTTGCTTGGACACATCCAGAGTCACACTACATGAGGCAGTGGGGTGCAACAAGTATGTCACAATTTGAAATGTCTCTGGCTGACTGTGATGGCCCTGACACATTTGTCATACCTCTCAACCTCAGAGCAAGAAATCTGGACAAAGCCATACATAGAAGTGGGACAAGGCCCAAAAATAAGGACAATTTTAAATATTGCTCTTATAAACTTAGAAAGGGAATAGAGTAGTAGGTCTTGCATTAGTATGAATTTCTGAAGGGTATGAAATCTGAAACACAAATGTCTGTCATTATTTTCTAACTTCAGTCTTTAATGATTTGCTACTAATTTGCCAAAAAAACACAATTTTATGAAAAATGGACGAAAATGTGATGCAAAAATATAAAATAGCCACACAATACAGCTGGGAACCTGTCAAAGAAGGGACACCTTTTTAATATTAGTACTGCTAACATGAGCAGCTGACAAAAATAAAAGAAATCTGTTGCATTTCTGAAATAAAAGTAATATATAACTCTGATTATTACAGTTATTTCTTAATTGTAAACCCTCCACGTTTTCTTCCAAAATTGCCATTTTGCGACGGGATTATTAGGGGAAGAGCAATATTTTGAGCCAAAATCGGGGGCAGTTCAGAGGTTTGGATATGCCTAATTCTTTAAAGCAATTTATTTGCACATATCTCTCAACCTGTTAATGCAGGAAATCTGGACAAGGCCAAATATACTTATAAACAGTACAAAAAAGTGTTGTATAAACTGAGACAGTTGATAGAATAACAGGTCTTGCTTTAGCATGCATTTTTCTGAAGGTTTTGAAGTCTGAAACTCAGTGTCTGTCATTATTTAGTGACTTAATTCCTAAATTATTTGCCAGAAAACCACACATTTAATGAGGAACAAACCAAAAATAAGAAGCAAAAATCTATTCATTCTGTGAAAATCTGGGCAGTTGAAAGGTTTAGTTCAGCCGAGGCTGTCTTTGAGTTTGCCGCCCTTCCCCCTCACAAAATCGTGGTCAAATGGAGCCTCCCCCCTTCAGCTATTCCAATGAACCATTACCTGGCTATTTCATCCCATTTACCATAAACACTAATGTGAATACTGCTTTACTTCTACAATGATTTGGAATTCATTTGAAAGTTTTATTTTGCATTTTACAGCACAAACAGTAAGACATCTGCTAAACAAAGCAATGCACTCTCACAATGAAAACAGACTTAGCATTAAAACTTCTCTGCCCTTGAAACTCACATTCATTGAAACAGCATTGAAACCCACATTCAAAGAAAATACATTTTGCCAGTGACAGGCAAAGATTAACTTTGGGCTGTTTTCAAATCATAGGCCCCTTGCACATGAAACATACACGTAGTCTTTGATACACCTTTCTGATTTTATTAAATTATATTCCTTGTACAATATAGTACAGCTGTAGAGGGCATTTTAAATTTGTTTTGAATATTTTTCCAGTAAACAATGAAACAAAATGCATGCACCAATAATGACAAAACTGCCCAATTCAAAAAATATTTCCAGTAAACAATGAAAAAAATATATGCATCAATAATGACAAAACTGCCCAATTCAGAACATTTCTATCATAAAAGTCTACTCAAACTTCTACAGTCCACCAGTATAAGTAAATATGCACAATCTCTGAAGAAGTAAAAGTAATCTAAATAATTCCACATTAAAGAAATCTGTAACTAATGAAGAGGTTGCTGCTAGCAAACAACTTTATATGTCATTGTTTCATCTACAAATAAAGTGTCTGTTACACTTGAGGAATAAATTGCCTATGTTTCATTAAAAAATGATAAGCCTGACAACAACTATCTACTTGTTTCATGGGGAAAACATAATGAAAGTATCAGTAAATATGCACAATCTCTGAAGAAGTAAAAGTCATCTAATAATTGCAATAGGGAATGGATGGCAAACTGATAACAGGTTCAGAGTTACTACGTATCTTCACCAAAAAAGACTGCAACATCCACCCCCTTTACAATACAGTAAAGTATCAGCAATGCATCTACCTACTGCGGGAGTAGAAACCACAGCCTTGTGCATCAAGAGCAAGTACACTACCGGTTGTGCTATTAACAATGCAAGCAGACTCAGCATAAACATCACTAAACTTTTGTTCCCCTGAAGCTCTCAGCTTTTTGTAAAATCTACTTGGCACTGAGCTGTATCTCTGAACTTTGCAGCACAAGAAATCTGGATAAAGCCAAAATCTGGGGGGGGGGGCAAAACACCAAAAAACAGGGACACATTTTTAACATTGCTTGTATAATGTTGGAAAGTTCCTAGAATAAAATGCTGTGTTACCACCATACATTTCACTGCCAAGCATTGAACCCAGGACCCTGGGCAAAACAGTCACAGCAACATACCACTATGCCAAATCAATCATCTATTTTATGAATGAGGAAGACTGAAACTTAAATGGCTACATTCAGTGAATTCAGTTCTCACCATAGCTGTCAACATCTTAACACAAAACACCTGAACAAAGACAATTATGGGGGAATACAGCCCCCAAACATATTCAGTGAGTTCAGTTATCACCATAGCTCTCAGCCTTGGCACAAAAAACTTGGATGAAGACAAAAATGGGGGAATATAGTCCCAAAAATAGGGACAAATTTCAAATATCCATCTTATAAACTTATAAACTTGCTATAATAATAGATTTTGTGTTACCATGTACTTTCTGAAGAATACGAATTCTGAAATTCCAATGCTTGTCATTTTTATTTATTTAACATTTATTAACCAGAGAAGTCTGAACTGGAAGAAAAGGCAATTTTTGGCAGAGGAAGAAGCACTCCAGACATGCCTTTGTAAGATGAGAGGACACCAGAGCAAACCGACACACACACAGGAAGAACATGCAGACTCCACATAGAAGGCACCCCGGCCAAGAATCAAACCAGACAATATGTAGCTGTTAGGCAACAATGGTACCACTGCACCACTGCACAACTGGCTGTACTGAGAAACAACCATATAGAAACCACAGATTTTATGAGGAACAGAACAAATATGAGGCAAAAATCTGCATTTTTTTTTTTACAAATGGTGGTGGGTAGGGAATTCAGGCTCTTGCCATTTGGGCCCAAGGTACAGGGTTCAAGCCTTATTCTCTACCCACCACCATGTAGTGACTGGGGCATTTCACACATGCACACACACACTCCTCTTACCTGCACGTCGGAAGCTTTGTTGTATCCTGCACCATCATCGCCGTGCCTGTGGAGCTGTTATCCTGTGAGAGAACCTAAGGTTTGCTCTCTCTCTCTCCCGCGAGACCACCCTGCCTGTGGATGTTGCAGTCTGATCCCCTTCCAGTCTATGCAGTTAGAATTACTGCATAGACTATTGGGTAAATGTGGAGGCACATGTTGTAATCTGGACTGCTGGTAGAGACAGTCTGGATGCTCCAGACTGGTTCACCAGCAGTCTGAGTATTGGAAATGCCATGCATGTGTGATGTTCTGGGACTCGTGGTTCATTTTATTATTTTCTTTTTGTTATTTTTATTTTATATTTTGTTTAAATTTCTTATTTTACAGCTGGGAGGGCTGCAGTCCTGCAGTCCAATAGCACGGGCTGCCCCTGACTAGCATGGTATGGGTTTCCTGGGCCATGAAGGAGGATCTATACATTGCAAGGATATGGTACGACACCCTGTTTATGGTGAGTTGCGCATGTATGAGTTCCAGTGGGTCATACACTTTAACTAGTCTGGATGTGAGATTAGTCTTAATATAGACTGACACTCCTCTGCTTTTAGTTCCCTCCTGTGCAGTAGCTTGTCTAAAGGTGTAAAAGGCATTATAACCTTGCATTGCTGGGGTACTCTCTGCAACTTTAAACCATGTGTCTGTTATTACACAGATGTCTACACTCTCCTGGGAGAGAGAGCCTTACAGGGAGTGGAGTTTCTTCTTAAGACTTCTAGCATTGAGCAGTACCACCTTCAGATATTCCATCATAGGTTCAGTTAAGTTGGTAGGTTTATCAGTTTGGCATTGCCTAAAAAAGGCACTATGGAGGTAGACAAGGTCCTTGCCAATATCCTAAATCCTAGAGAGGATAAGTCAAGACCATCCCTGACAAAGCTGCGTGGTTTGTCAATCATGTCCTCTCAGGGCATAAAGTATTGTACTCCCTTGGAATGACAATATAAGCTAAGCCAATTGTTAAAAGCAGTCATTTTCTGTTGGCAACATGGCTTCATCCTTGGAGAAGGTAGCATGCTGCTCAGTGCTAGGCTGATACCTGCCTGCGACACATAATCAGTGAGCATGATCATGTCTCACTTCATGTAGTCAAGGCAGGTATGTCTCAGGTCATTAACACACACATGGACTATGACAAAGTCATAGTGGTACCTGTGGTTCAATGACCTAATCACCTGTGTATCTTAATGGATCCTAGCCCTGGAAAGGCAGCAGACCATTACTGTTTCCTTACTCAGTCTGATGAGGGAGATATTGTGTTCCTCACCATGGAATCACCAATAATCATGAAATTTGGCTGTGAGCTGGTTTGCCTTAAGGACTTAGAAGTGGAGGCATTGGATACAGTGCTACTATGTGTAGCGATGGGTGGAGATTTAACAGAGAGTTTACATGATGGCTGAAGACCCTTTCTTTGATTGTACTGTGAAAGAGGTCTTAGTGTTTTAAGAAACTTACCTGTAAGAGACTCAGCATAAGTAGTTTTATGTATAAAGTCTTTACCTTGGGTAGTGGGCATGGTGCAAATGTCCCTGACAACCTCTATAGGATTAGTTTTGGTTGCATGAGAGAGTTTTGCCTGAATCATTAAAGTGTATTTACACCTCTCACCTACAATATCTGTTTTATTAAGGATAAGTGAGTTGTCAATGTACATGAGGCAGTTGCTACAATGCCTCAAAATACCAATCTCAACCCGAATGGCCATGGAGAGAGTCGGGAGTTGCATATCCATGGCTACTGATCTACTAGGGAGGAGTGAGAAATACTTAAATATTGAACAAGTCATGACAGCTGAAGTAGCTGAATTACATACTAATTAACCAACCCAACACGGCAAAGCAATTAAGGAACCTATAAAGCAATTGTGTATACTCAGTGTGGCTATTACTGTGAAATCCAAAACTTTTTAGATTACAGCCATCGTTATACTTAGAAAAAAAACATATGTTAGCAGTTGCTGGTGCTGTCATCAACCTGTATGTACAACAGGCTTTAATTCAAGGTGCTGCTGCTGCTCCTGCCAGACCTGGACAAAGAAGAATAAGAAAGGATTTTGGACCCTGTTTGACTTACTATGGACTTCATGACACAGAAATTGTAGAGTAATACTTTGTGGACAGGAAAACATTAGGGGAAATATGCAGCCTCTGATGCCCTCACTTGAGGCCCCAGGGAAATTGTGGAGAACCCATCCCAGTGGAAAGAAAGGTATATGTAGCATTATGTATACTAGCTAAAGGTACTTTCCTGAGACCCACAGGGGATATATTAGGGGTATCACAGGCATCAGTTTTCATAATGCTACAACATATAACATATATAACATATTCTAAAGACATGCTTCTGGAGCATTTCTCCCCGGGCCTCCGCTGAAAACAGGATCTGTGGAACCTAGTCGGACTTTCCCGGTCAACAAATGTTAATTAAAATAAAATAAAAAAATATAAGGGATAATATCTGTTTCCCATGGAACCCACAGGAGAGAGCAGGAACCATGCAGGAACTGTGTGCAGTAGCACACTTCCATGAAGTTTTAAAGGCTATAGATTGCACAGATATAAATATAAAGGTTTCACCCAGTGAACAGGGAAGGAGGTACAGCAACAGAAAAGGATATCACTCTTATAAATTGTCATGTTGTCTGTAATGTCCAAGGGATCATCTACAATGTCTGTGAAGGTAACCCAGACAGTTTTCATGACTCACAAATATGGCACACCTGTGAGCTGTACATAAGGCTTGCTGGGGGTGACTTTCTGCAAGAACATCTAGTGGAGGGGTGTAGGTTTTATGCTCTGGAACTGTGGTGCGTGATACTTATGAGAAACATACATCACTCCACTGAGCAAGGATACAATGATGCCCATGTTCGAACTAGTAATATCACAGAGCATGCATTTGGCTTGCTCAAATCCAGATTCTGGTGTCCAGACACCTCAGGAGGTGCCCTGCAGTGTGACCCAGCCACCTGTGCTAAAATGCTTACAGTCTGTTCCATGTCACACAATGTCATTCTCAGGAGACAGCTTCAACAAGGGCATCTAGTGGCAGTACAACAATTACCTCTGCCACTGTAAGGCCAGCAGCACCACCACATACAGAAGAAGAGTCTGAAGGAGAACCACCAGCTGCAGATGTTGCCATCAGATGTATGTGTGTACAACATGCCATGGCCCTGGCTAAGAGGCAAAGGATAGCACAAACATTGAAAATCTAAAAGGAAGAATACCATCATTAGAATATATAAATATTACAAATAAATGCCTGGCAAACTGCACAGTCTTTACTTAACCATGTAATAGTTGTATTCTGTTAGGATCAGACTCAGGCAACCCACCAAGGAGACACCTCACATCTGCATTATTAACAAGGTGCTGGAACATGTATAGAAACACTTATACAGTTATATAAATGATTACTGTGTTATGCAAATTATCCGATGTCCCTAAGGTGAGACATGTCCCAGATGTACAGTAATGCCAGTAATACCTTATGACTGATGTTGGCAGTACACACCTCTAGATTTTGCCCTTTAATATGCATAACAAATTTCAGTTTGCTGCTTATATAAACCAGTGATCAGGTCAATGTTTCCATCACTTGCACAAGTATAACAGTAAGGAAGACTTAAAGAGCTATTTTGATTGAATGAGTAACAGCAGTAACATAAATACAGTGAGAGTCAACAATTACAGAAGCAATCACTCACTACTCATTATGAACTATGCATTTATTCTTCAATACATTTTTATTAAAGGAAAATTATGAGTAAGCAAACATTAGCAATCGACTTTGTGCATCAGACATATATGCAACCTAATGTGCAAAGGGCAGGGCATAGCCATAACCACTTGCAGAGGGTGGAGGATGGCAAGAGGGTAAGCCTGACACCAAAGAAGCAAGTATGTGTAAATAAAACAAACTTTTTTCCTTAGGTATCCAATTTGCAGGGCCAATAGCACAATATGTATGTTCAGCAGTTAATGGTACTGCTTAGATAAGTACAGAGTGTGCAAGTGTGTGTGTGTGTGTGTGTGTGTGTGTGTGTGTGTGTGTGTGTGTGTGTGTGTGTGTGTGTGTGTGTGTGTGTGTGTGTGTGTGTATTTGTTGTATGTGTGCATGTCTGCATGAACACAATCAAGTACCGTGCTAGCACTACATCCTGGCATCTTGGACAGGTGTGAGCCATGTATGATAGATTAGTCAGTTCTGCTTCTTCACCCCCGGCCATGAGAATGACCAGTGCCCGAGTTGCACTGCTAGTTCCATGACACTGGATAGAATTTGGTGTACTACCTGACTGTGACTGATGTCTGCTACTTGAGTTTGCATCATTACTACATCCGGGACCATGACCCCATGGCCTATCACATATGGGTGCAGACAACGCAGTCACTGATGGACCAGTGGAAATAGTGGCACTATGGAAGTGGGATCTTGTGCAGCCATATCGGCTATCAGCAGACAAAGTAGTGGCTTTACAGCCACATGGATGCTTACAGTCTCGCAGCAGATGTTTCATTACAGACACTTCCCAATTCAGTGTGTCATTCATCCTGTCCAAGGAGTCACCTTTCCCACATGTCAAAACACACAATGTTTAATACTCTCACCATCTCTTCTGAGGCCCTTCTGGAACATACCTGTACTTCCAAGAAAGCCCTTTACATATGTTGTGTGGCACATACTGATACACCAACATTAACAGCAGGGTGAACAGCAAGCCTCCTCTCAGCACCTCTTACAACCCATCTGTGTAGCAACTTGACCTCACAATGGGCTATGGAGTGAATCATACAGTTCTGCAGCTGGAGTAATCACACTACCCTGATCTACTGTGTCACGTTCAACCTGTCCTATGTCTGAGGTCTGTGGGTTAGGGGTATGTGTAGACATACTGACTGTGTCCAAAATAAGGAGTAGGAGATGGAGGCACAACCACAATGTCAGACTGACCTTCAGCACTCCTAGACTGCGCCTCTTCATCACCACCACCACCACCATCATCATCATTATCAGAGCTACTGATACTCTGACATCAGGCAGCAGGGCTTCCACAGTGCCACTAGCATGATAACCTATGATAACTAGTAAACAACCAAAAAAATAAAATGAAAATAGAATACCAATGCTCAAACCTATGTAATGTGAAATATATATTATAAATTACAAGATGCTAATGCAATGAAGTGAAATAACTTTCAGTTACACATACATTTACGTTTCAGATCTTAATATGAATACAGAAGGTGTGATTACCATGTGTAGATGGTTGGACAATAGCAGAGCCAGATGTCCCTACATATAAAAAGTAGAGATAAAACATGGATGATAAGCATCACCAAGCAAATGACAGAAGGAACGGAAGCTGATTCCCTTTGCAGGTGCAGAATAAGACAAATCTCATGGAAATCTTTGCTGTTCACTGATCTACCCTCCCATTCCCCCTCCGTCTCCCCCCATGTCTCTCACTCTCTCTCTCGCTATATACATACATATACATACATATATATATATATATATATATATATATATATATATATATATATATGTATATATATATATATATATATATATATATATATATATATATATATATATATATATATATATGTAATCTATATGTATTTATATATATATATATATATATATATATATATATATATATATATATATACACACATATATATATATATATATATATATATATATATATATATATATATATATATATATATATGTATACAATGGCAATAAATACATATTAAATATTAATATAGCACATCTGGAGGTTTGGTAGTAGGTACAATTGGAGTGTCTTCTACATCAGCCCCAGTGTCAAGGATTCTCTATAAATCCTGTGAGGAGCTGTTGGGATCTCTGATAGTAGACAGGAACTACTCTGTTTCAGTCAGTGGTGGCTTGATAGCTGGACACTCCCCCCTCGTAACCATATGTTCATAGACAATTGCAGCTGCCTGACATCTGGCCACCATAATCACATCACTGGCTAATAAAATAATAGAAATAAAAAAATAATATCTTATCTTAGATGTATACTCAAGGAATTGATTTATAACAACCAGCGCGACTACTGTATTCTCCACCTCAGCATGTACACACAAGAAGAAATGAACCTTATAACTGTAGTGTCATGCACATCAGAAAAGGACATGTTTTTGCTAATAACTTATTTGTACCCATAGTAATGGGGTTTATCACCTAAAAACTTGTAATACACAAGCACATGTTGTATAGTCATGTAAATGCTAAAGGGCAGTATAATAACACTCAGCATACAAAACTGACAAAGGGCAACGCAGATCTGGTAACTTTACAATTTCAAGATTCCCATTGGTAACTGGCACACTTCTCATACATTGTTATACTGGGCATGCTCACAAGGAATTATGGGACACTGTAATATAACAGCAATTCACAGCACCAACGCACAAAAAAGTGTCATAACCGAGGCCAAATCACAATTTCTGATGATCTGGCTGCATGCCATATATTAAGAAATGTTTTATGGATGCCCTTATCTGCTATAAAGCTGTATAATGTGAATGAAAGAACTGCAGTAACAAAGAATTGCTTGGATGAAGACATTTAATACAGACCATACTTATTTCTCAAATAAATAATGCCTGTGAGGAATGAATGGCATAATAAATATTTGCATCTTGTCATTTTTGAACCCATGCCATGCCAGGTAAGAGAGAGATGTATATCAATCATGGTCAACATAGAAATACACATATCAATTGTGTCATGATGAACACCCTTAAAGTGCTTACAGCACTTTCCTATCATAAGGGGTATGGATGCCGTACCTTGTAGGACAACACCTGCCATAATGCTTATGTGTGCACAGGACAACACGTTGTGTTACTGTGAGGGACATGCATCTGTTTTACAATATGGGATGCCAAAGAAAATCACAGTTGTAAACCTGTGGATTATCAATCAAGCATTCTTGCCACTTCATTCTGGGATGATTCCACCCTTGTCTTGTCTCATGCTTGCGCAATGTGCATTGTCAAGACAGACACTTCCTGCATAGGACAGTGCGCTGCAGAATAACAGGGATGGATTATGTGTGAAAACATTATCCAACATTGTAATGCAGTTGCAAGTGCAACCAGTAGAGTGCAGGTGTTCATTAACAGACTGACTTAACTGAGTCATCATTTATTTATTATTCTATTTATTATTTATTTTACATTTGTTGACCGGGATTGTATGACTGAGCTGAAGAGCCCTTTTTCAGCGAGGCCCGGAGAGAAAATCTCTAACATATTATACAATTTTCATTATAAATTAGCATTAAACAGCAATGTTACAGGATTATCACAAGGCATTAAGTAGCAATACAATGTTATACAGTGTCAATAATCAGGATTATAGCATAACTATTTCAAGATGTATAAAAATAAATATGTCATTAGGCTGAGTATAGTTTTTGGGGTAAGTGGTTAAAAAAACCCAGATTTATCATGATGTAGTTGCATGAAGGCAAAACAATTACAATAGAAGGTTTATCTGAGGCAATTTGCTAAATAGATTTCAGAAGACAGTAGAAAGAGTAGTCAAGAAAGATTAGCGAGAGCTAGTGAGAAGTGTGAGTTAAGGGCAGAAAGATTAAGGTATGAGAAGTAGGGGATGTTTAAGGAGGGAGAGGGCAGTGGCAGGACCAGTGACTTTTAAAGTGCTCTTTGGTGGCTTTCTTAAATTGTTTAGGATGTGTAAGGGTCCTGATTTCTAGTAGGAGCCTATTCCAGGCAATAGTGTGGTGATAGCTGTACATGTTGCATCCAAATTTAGACTTGGGTTTGTAGATTTGTAGTAGGTCTTGGTTAGTGCTTCAGAGAGGTCTGGAGGGATAATAATGGGAGATGAGAGGGGATAGTGCTGGACAGTAGGAAGGCTGGTATAGGATAGAATGGATGATCTGGAGCAGAGAAAGAAGAAGCTGGTGGGGTAATTCAAGCTAGTTTAGGTGTTTTAGAGAGACAGTGATGGGATTTGTAGGTTTGTTGGACGGCAAATCTAGCTACCTTGTTGTAGGTAGATATGAGTTTGGTCAGGAGTGCTGAGTTAAGATTTGTGAGAATTTGGGAATTGTACATTAGACTGGGTAGAAGGCAGGTAAGAGAGAGAGAGTAATCTTGGCTTCAGAGGTAAAGGACCATCACTCTAAATCAAGATAACTTGTCAAAACTCAGTACAAACATGTAGACATTCTGCAACCTAAATCTAGAATTGTTTGTTGTATACACACACACACACACACACACATATATATATATATATATATATATATATTATATATATATATATATATATATATATATATATATATATATATATATATATATATATATATTTTTTTTTTTTTACTTTACTCTCTACCCGAAGAATAGCACTGCAAGTTCAATTGTGTTGCTGAAGGCAAAGTGATGATGCATGCATAATCATATCTTGATGTGTTTAACTTAGAATGGGAATTAGCAGTGGTCTATGGGGGTCTTTGATGGCTTTCTCTCAAATAAGTATTATTTGTATACAACCATATCTGAACCTGCTGGCATACAGAAGAGCCATATGTTATGGTCATGTTTCAGGTGTAATGATTTACACATTTGTCAAGACAGTTGCATTTAGTTAATCCTTACATGAATTTATGGGTGTATTATGAAATACAGGAAGGACTAAACATGTTATTGCTATGGGAAACATGGTTTATGGAAATATTTTGGAATCAAAGAGGTTTATCAGATGACTGAGAAGTAGTAAGACGAGGTGGATAGCTGGCGACAGGAATAAAAATGCAGACATAATAAAACATTAGTTCATGTTTCTTTTCTGCACATATTCATGTCATGGTACTGTTTGCTTTATCAACATGAGTATTCAGGGAACTTCTGTGCAAGACAGGCTTCACAACAGGATACAGGCACAATAATATAATGATAGGATAATGGTGTGTTAAGGGAAGGTGTAGCCAACAGCATAGCCGGTTTTAGGCACCAGTGAACCCTATGCCCCGTTCCCTTGGGGCCCCCAACCACAGCAAGTTATCTTACCTTGATATTTTGTCACATGTCTGTAAAACCAATGAAAGCTAGTACAGCAGTCTTGTATACTTAATAAACCACAATGGTAATAACTCCTATTTATATCTCCCTTAAAATTCTGGTTGTAGTAACAGTGTTTTGTCAAGTAACAGGCATCAGAATTCCATTAAATATTTTACCACTAACATAGTGCCCCTGGCTTAGTTAAACCCTGCTTTCGGACATTTTCTACACTAAAACTAACTACATAGCCAGCTTTAGGCCCCTGCAAAACCATGGCTGCAGGGGGGCCCCCTTAATCATCTTTGACATTGTGGGGGCCCCACAAAAGCTGCTGCTAGTTGGGGAAAAATGAGGAAGAAAAAATGTATTGATTTCCTAAGTATGCTCTTTAACACGAACAGGGCCGAGTTATGGCCCTGTTAGGATGGAGATCATAATGAACATGAACAATATAAGCACTAGAGGGATCAGCAGCTCAGAGTAACTTACCTCAGTGCAAACTTTGACTTTAAGAAGAGCTTATGCTTCCGATCATCAGGTATAGTTTCTCTTTTAGGTAGTTTTATAAATAATACCAGAACACCAGATACTATAACTATCAATGTATTTGCTTAAGAATTCAGTACAATCCCAAAGATAATAGACTAAAGGCTCAGAATCAGGAATATGTTTAAATATTACTCTAATGCACCTAAAAAGTTACTAGAATAACATATTTTGCATCAACATGTATTTTTGGACAATACGTATAAAACTCAGATACCTGGATTGATTGAATGTTTGTAATTCTGAATGATTTACCAGCAAATCAGACTTATTATGAAGGATAAAGCAAAAGTATGAACAAAATCAGGGAAGGTCTGTGAAATCAGGAACAGTGACAGGTATGTGAAATAAGGGACAGTGACAGGTATGTGAAATCAGGGACAGTGACAGGTCTGTGAAAGCAGGGACAGTGACAGGTCTGTGAAAGCAGGGACAGTGACAGGTATGTGAAATCAGGGACAGTGACAGGTATGTGAAAGCAGGGACAGTAACAGGTATGCATCTGTCCTCAATGAGATAAATCTTACTCCTTCTGCTGTTTGACGACTGCTAAACAGCAGTGACTGATCTGGTGTGACAGTACCAGTGTTGCACAATCTGTTGCTGTTTGCTGAAATTAAGTACAAAACTCGTACTGCTGTGGCTTGTGTGTGTGTGTGTGTGTGTGTGTGTGTGTGTGTGTGTGTGTGTGTGTGTGTGTGTGTAAAAAATATCCCTGATTTTATATGTGCATGCACCCAATAATGCCAGGACACAAACATTATTCTTCTGGGTATCAGTAAAAAATATACCTAACAAGTAATTAGATTTCAAAAGTAAGACATAACATATATCACAGAACATTCAGACACTTACATATTCTTGGGGTCTGGTAGCACCCACTCACCAGACTGTCTAAATGGATAATGGGGACTCCCTTAATCATCACTGAATCTGTGGAGGCCCCCACCAAAGCTGTTGCTTGTTGAAGAAAAATGTATCAATTTTCTGAATATGCTGTTTAACCTGAATGGTGCTGAGATATGACCCTTTTAGGAAAAAGCTGATAACCTCTGTTTACAGCCACACCCATTTTAAAACTAGGTTTACCTTTAAAACCTCGAATCACACTTTTGCGAGTGGTCATATCCTTGCATCGTAAAATCGAAAGTGGAAAAAGTGACAGTTTCTAATGTTTGAAAAGCAGCAAACCGAACAGCCGATTCGCTGTTTTTCGAACATGAATATCAACAACAAAAGTATATGCCGTGTAATGCAGGGGGGCAAGCCCCCCCCTTCTTTATTATTCTAACTCCGAGATTGCACTACAGCGGGGAATGGAACCATTTCCAACTCCCCACTATAGTGCACTCTGCCCCTAAATGTCGAATGTGCAATGAGCGACTCTCACTGTGTATTCGCTCATTGCACATTCGAACCGTCTTCCGTTCAAAGTTTTCAGAACTTGAAAACTGTCTTTCGAACATTTGATCGCCCGTGTCACACATGTAAAGGTAAACCTTAAAACTAGCCCTGCTTAAATGTGTGTGTACAGAAAGCTGCTACAGGTTATGAGGGGCTGGAGATTGTGTGGTTATTACAACTTTAATTTTCATTACGGTCAAACCTTAGAGGTGTGCACATGAAGTTATTATAGCTTGTGTTTGAGCTGAGGGCAGTGTTTCTCACAAACCTCAGAGGTGTACAAAGAAGGTTACTTTAGCTTGTGTAAGAGAGGTGTACTGTCTAGGAGCAACAAATTTGAATATATTACTGAAATCATTCTCACAATCATGTATTAGGCACATATGTGTCTGCCTTTGAGGGCTAGGGGTGAAGAACATGCTATGTATATGCAAATCAGCAGTCACTTGAAATATATGACAAAGGCAATTTAAATCTCTGCTTTCATCCCAGTCTAACACCAGAGGGATGCATAGGCAGTGACTGTCTTTTGTAGGGGGTTATGGAGGTAGGCAGTATTCCCAGATAAGACTTCTCACAACTACTGGCTTGTTAGTTTACTGTAAACTAAAATTTTGTCAGCTTTGAAAATTAAGCCTTGGGCACAACTTACGTCTTCCTTGAAAGAAAAAAAATCAGACTGAAATTCTTTTTTTTGTCATGATTTTTGTTTAGGCCACCATTAGAGTAAAATGTTGAGAAAATGCTCTAAAATGCATCCCAGACCATCTATAAACCTGTGGCTTCTTGGGCCCTGGCTTGAGTTATTTCCTAAATGATTATTACTGTGCTGTCTTGTTCAGGAAAGGTGTGTTGAAAGGATGCAAGGAAAACTAAAGCTGAACCACAACAGTGAATTTCTTTCCTTAATCATAATTTCTGTTCAAGCCATTATTGGATGAAAAGGTTGTGTAAAATGCATTTCAGAGCATATAGAAAGTTATGGCTTCTTGAAAAAGCTGAGAGTAAGGCAGAATGTGAGATAAGGAAGAAAAAAGTAACATGCATGGTATGCCAAAAGGAGTGCAAATCAGAGGAGAGGACTGGATTGTGTGTGTGTGTGTGTGTGTGTGTGTGTGTGTGTGTGTGTGTGTGTGTGTGTGTGTGTGTGTGTGTGTGTGTGTGCATGTGCGTGCGGGGAAATGTCAGCCTAGTCATCATTTCACTTTAAGTCCAGACCTGTACATAGACTTGCTGCAATGTATCATTGTTGCAACTAAGTGCCAGTAACTGTAACTGACCCTTTGTTAGACAGGTCACCATAGTGATAGTGTGGTACATAGGTCTGTTGTAATGTAAGTGCTTGTAGCTGCAGGTCTGTCTGTGGCTACTATTCCTAAAAGTTTGCAGCACGCAATAAAAGGCTGCTTAGGATGGATGGCATTGATAGGATGATACTTATACTGGAAGTGCCTAGGGGCCCCCAACTTGACATTTGCTGGGGGCCCCCAAAATGCTAACACCGGCCCTGGCCAACAGTTGCAACTACAGGAGTTCCACAAAACTTTCAAAAACAGTTTTGCTTACATACACCTTCATTTGAACCTTGAGACCATTCCAAGAAATACCTGCAGATCTGAGTGTTATCCAAAAACACCACATAGGAAGTCATATGTCACAAAGTTCCCGTGTAACATCCGATTGTAGAAAATGAGAATAAGTTCATAGGTTCATAAATGTGTACCAGGCTAATGACTACAAGGGTCTTTGTAAGCCTAGCCATGCATCCCAAATCTCTGACAAGTCCTAGTAACCTTGATAAGTGTCAGCAGGGATTGGGGAGTGCAACATTGACAAGCAGGGGTCTGGGAGATGAACCATTTACAGGCTGCCTGTGTCCATTTGAGACACAGGTGCCAAACCAGAGATGAATTTCCTGTTCCCCATCCAATTGGACAAAATTATACCTGAATTGGATTAGGGAGGAACTCTGCTTCATACAGCTAGGGAGCCTGTTCCAGAGAAGGGTAGTCCCTAGGATATATACTTGTCTCTCCAGCAGGTCCTATTTATATCACAGGTAAGGTATAAGTTTTTAGAAAGGGTAATTCTGGTGCTGCTTGTTTTGTGGATATTCAAGAGGTCTATCAGAGTGGGATCTGACAATGCCTTGTATGCCAAGCATAGATCACCCCTCAACAGTCTGTAGGAAACAGAATACAGGAATAGGGCCTTGAGGTGGTCTGCATAGGACCTGTTAATTATGCCTTGTATTCTTTAAGTGAAGAACTTCTGTGGGCATTGCAGTTGTTGAATATGCTTGACTAGGTACATACCAAATGGGGCATTGTACTCAATGATAGGTCTGACGAATGCTGAATTCAGTGGAACAATGACTTATTGTATGCCTAGACATGATACCTTTGTTTATAAGTTGCACAACACAGAATGGGTTCCTCACTACTGTAGATACATGATGTTGAAAGGCTAGATTACTGTTTATGTGTGCCCTACAAGTCCCTGCCTGCTGAGTCAGTTCTTAGGGTTGTGTTGTCTATATGATGGCTTCCAGGGGCAGATGACTTCCTGAAGGATTCTATTATGCATTTATTGGCATATTAGTTTTTGTCCATGGCTCTGACACCAGTTGTTTGCCTGTGTCAGCCCAACCTGTAGAACATTTCTGTCAATGGACAATTCAATGACAGCTCCTAATTTGCAATCATCTGCAGATTTAGTCAGCCAGAGGCCACTGAAGTTGTCCTTGACTTCAGATAAGTAAATGCCAAGAAGGAGTGGTCCCAGGACCGATCCTTGAGGGACTCCACTTGTGACTGGGCTTTTTGTAGAGGTAGACTCCCAAATTCTAACTGTATGTATAACTCTTCATTACCCCCTTGACAACTGTAAGCTGTACATTCAGATCTTTTACTTGTTGAAAAGTAGATGAACTGGACCATACATAGATAATGTCAGCAGCGTGAAGGGCAGCAGAGTAATACAGTAAAAGTTAAAAAGTGAGAATATTTTGTCAAAAGCTCTGGGCTTCCATTTAAACTCAGTTGCTTTTGTTGCCCTGCACTGTGCATATACAGAGGGGGAAGGCTAATGACACAAAAGAGAGAAGATACATAGACTGCGGAAAAGGGAGGCAGGGGAAAAGTAGCTTCTGACATAAGCAGGGTAAATAACAATATGTAGGCAACAGCTACACATAACATAGTTTACTAAAAACAGCCAGTAACACTTAACTTATGCTGGATTAGAACCTCGAAAGTAGGTCTGTCTTTAAACATGAGCATTATGTTATTACACCACAAAGGAATTCCTGATTCATGTGCTTTAAATAATATTATGGAATGACAGTGGTAACTTACTGAAACAGAAGGAATGAAGAGATACAGAGAGATGGAGGGAGGAATAGCAACAATTTTTTTTGGTGGGAGATTTAGGACCATCTTTATGGAATGCTGCTCTTACCTATTACCTCATCATGATGATCTGTACAGTAAAGTGTTTACTATAGGGAGCAAGAAGGGATAGGAAAGAACAACCAACATTAAGCCATAAGAAGATTAAGGGCAGCTTATTAAGTCTCCCTGTTGGGGCTACAATGCTGTTTGCAAATGATGTCTTACTGCACTATTCAAATTGTATGTTAAAGAAATGTTGTAAAGGGAAATACAAATGTTTGCAGTTAACTATATGATAGGATAGGAATACTAAATGTCATGAAATAATAATTTGACCTACAGCTGTAATCTAACCTATGAAACTATCCAAAAGCATCAGCCTACAAACAGTAAAATTAACTCAACATGTGACATAGGAACTTAAGTTCATTAAGTCCAGCAGCCTCATAAATGTTACAGTAACAGTTTCACAGTGGTGCCTTTAGTCTGCCTCTAGTCAGTATTCCAATAGTATAGCACATCTGATCAAAGGTAACCAGACTACTGTGGATGAAATTAAATTCTTCAGATTTTGCCATGGGAAGTTGAAAGTCATTTACCATCACTCAGCACTGGTGCACAGTGCCATCCTTCACACAAATACTGAGGACAAAAAAGTGAAGACTTTTCGATGCACCATTTCTGGCCAAGTGTGTTACGTATGAGATTCTGTTTATTCTGTCCTGATTAAACATATGAAAAAGGAGTTGATAGGACAGTAATGAAAATGGGGGGCAAGCAGAGGGTAGTGTCTGGGAGAAAGAATACAGAAATTTGCAAGAGGATGGTGGGAGGGTAGCATAACTATCCACTTCTTCAGAAAATACATACAGCATCGTACCAAAAATTTCATGACTTTGGAGAGTCACCAGACCAGCGATGGGTGACAACAACAGAATAATGATATATAGTCAATTGGATCAAATCAAGTGTGTCAAGGAGAAATATAGGTGAAGCAGAGAGCTATACATGGGGTGCAATTTATTTTGATGGACAGGTGCCCATTTTATTTCTAAACAGTGAGGACTATTGGGGAAAGGGCTTAAGAATGTCAGGATCAGGTTGGTTATGTAGGTTAGGAGCAGGAGCACACACTATTAGTTATTTTGTTTTTGGCATCAAGTTATGCAAGCAGAAGAATTTTAAGAAATATATATATATATATATATATATATATATATATATATATATATATATAATGTATAATGTATGGGATCTGTACAGTTCCCCGATGGCACTTTCTTCTGCTGAAGCAGAAATCACCGAACATACTTAACCGAAAGTACTGTTCACTGAAGCAGCACTTTCAGTTAAGTATGCAGGCTGTGCCGGTCGCACTATGGTGAAGTTAAGGGAGAATTCCCTTTTACCTACTGTAGTGCGACCCGATGAGAATATAAGGGGGGGGTGCAGGGGGGCTTGCCCCTCTGCATAAAAGAAGATTTATTGTTTTTTTTTTTTTTTTTTTAGAACGCACTTTAATAGTCCAAGATTCATATATATATATATATATATATATATATATATATATATATATATTTATATATATATATATATATATATATATATATATATATATATATATATATATATATATATATATATATAAAAATGGGAGGGACAAAAATATAAAGAATTAGATATATGGCATGTCGCATTATTTTATTTTTCAATACATTTTCATAGGTTCATAGTTCATAGCTATATACTAAGCTAATGACCACCAAGGCCTTAATAAGCCTAGCCAAGCAATCCAACCCAATTGTGTCCCTTTGTGTCATGGGCATTCATTAGGACTGGGTATATTAGGAAGTTTCTAGAGGTTATGTGGGCTAGATACCCTGCAGTGTAAACCATGACTCTAGAAGATTGTTGCTGTTCAAGTGACACCTTGACCCCATGTGAAAAATGGGAAAAAGGGATTGTGGTTGGATGGATGGATAGATGGATGGATGTGGGCTTGTATTTTAGTTTGAACATTACTGTCTGCCACCGTCTAACAGAGCTACATGGGCCAGACCCCGAGTGAATTTCCATTTTCCTATATGTTGGTCAAGGTTATGCTTAGATAGGATAAGGGATAGGCTCTGCTTTACCTGAACGGGGAGCCTGTTCTAGAGCATGGGGATCCTCTCAGACACATTTCTGACTTGTCAACGTGTCTTATTTATGTCACAAGCAAAATATAAATCCTTGGATCTAATGATTCTAATACCATTCATTTTGTGGATGTGCAAAAGGTCCATTAGACATGGATTCGAGGATCCCTTTTAAGCCAGGCATAGAACACCTCTCAGTTACCTGTAGGAGACAGAGTATAGAATAGGGCTTTATAGCGATCCATATAGGGCAATGTGTTTATACCCTGGATTCTTCTGGTAAGGAACCTTTGTGGGTGGTCCAACTGTTGCATATGTTAGATTAGATACATGCCAAAGGGGCATTATACTCAATGATTGGGCTGTATGTAAGATTTTATGCCCAGTTTGGTGAGTTTTTTAACTATACATGAGTTGGTTATTGTAGCAAATGCTTTAGCCAGGTCCAATTAGGTGGTATATACTGTTTTCCCCTTATGTATTGCCTTAGTGATCTTCTCAAAGAAACCCTCCTCGTTTAATAGACATAATCATCCCATGACAAAGCCTAACTGGATTGTACCCTGTGTTTGAAGGTTGCCTATGTCTTTGTTGATCATTAACATGATAATTCATTCAATGGCTTTGTATTTTAGATTAGTCAGACTAATCGGTCTGTAGTTTCTGGGGTTAATAGATGGCCCACCATTGTGAAGTTGGATAACCATTGCAGTCCTCCATTCTTGTAGTACAAAGCCTGCTTTGAGGTTATAGTTGAAATGTGATTCAAGTGGTCCTCATAAGTCATGTGTCCACATATTTAAGAGGCATCAGAGGATATTGTTTTAATCCATTGAACCTATACTGTGGCCTTAGTGAGTGCCACAAGGACTTGTTCCCTGTTAATATTTGGTGTGTCATGCTAGTAGGTATTTCATGGATTGAGGCATGGTGAGAGTGGGGGGAATTTAGAGCTGAATTTGTTCCCTTTTGATGAAGAGCTTATATCTCACACCACTGAGTGTCTTGATCAAAAGGCCATAGTTGGATGTAGCTCTGTGATAAATAGAGTGAAGACAAAAAGTTTACACACCCCTGTTAAAATGCCAGGCTTTTGTGAAATAAAAAAATGAGACCACAATAAATCATTTTAAAACTTTTCCCACCTTTAATGTGACCTATAAGCTGTACAATTCAATTGAAAAACAAACAAATCTGTTAGGGAAAAAATATAAAAAATAAAAAACGTACAATATGCTGTTTGCATAAGTGTGCACACCCTTAATCTAATACTTTGTTGTGTGTGCACACCCTTAAACTAATACTTTGTTGAAGCACCTTTTGGAATTGTGGCAAAAAAGTTAAACATTGGTCTCATCAGACCATAATGCATTTTCCCACGTGCTTTTGGGAGACTTGATACATCAGTATTGTTTTGCAAATTTTAGCTGGGCTTTGATGTTTTTCTATGTAAGAAAAGGCTTCCATCCTGCAACCCTACCCCATAGTCCAGACATATGGAGAATATGGGAGATTGTTGGCACATGTATTACACAACTAGTACTTGCCAGAAATTCCAGCAGCTCCTTCAGTGTTGCTGTAGGTCTCTTGACAGCCACCCTGACCAGTTTTTGCTTGTCTTTTCATCAGATTTGGAGGGATGTCCAGTTCTTTGCAACGCCACTGTTGCCCCATATTTTGCCCACTTTTTGATGACTGTCTTCACTGTGTTCCATGGTATATCCAATGATGTGGAAATTTTTTTGTACCCTTCTCCTGACTGATACATTTCAACAATGAGATTCCTTTGATGTTTTCTAAGTTCTCTGCAAACCATGGCTTTTGCTGTAGCAGACAACTGAGTAAATGTCAGGAAAATCCTACTAGAACAGCTGAACTTTATTTGGGATTAATCAGAGTCTCTTTGATGGCAGGTGTGTACCCAAGAAGACTGAATGTTGTAATTAAATCAAAAGGTGCTTAAACAAAGAATTAGTTTAAGGGTGTACACACACAACAAAGTATTAGTTTAAGGGTGTGCACACTTATGCAGCCAGCGTATTGTATGTTTTTTTATTTTTTATATTTTTTCCCTAACAGATTTGTTTGTTTTTCAATTGAATTGTACAGGTTATAGGTCACATTAATGGTGGGAAAAGTTTTGAAATGATTTATTGTGGTCTCATTTTTTTATATCACAAAAACCTGGCATTTCAGCAGGGGTGTGTACATTTTTATATCCACTGTAGCTGAGTTGCTAGAGAGTAAGCCAAGCAATTAAAGCCAACACTGCAGCTCAAGTCCCATGGTTAGAATTTCCAAAATTTGTAGCTTACTGCCTCAGTGGAGGGCGGGGCAAACTCAAAGAACAGGGGGGAAACAGTAGCATGGTTAAACAGAAAGGCACTGTAATGCAACCTTAAGCAGGTATATACAGCTATAAAAAGTACTGAAGCACAAATCATGGAGCTGAATTCACAATATTGCCCCTTCTTCAAACCCACCACAGATTAAGGCACCAGATTACCAGAATACAAGTTTAAGCAAATATACACAGCTATAAAATGAGCTGAAGCACAAACCTTGGAGCAGAATTAACAATACTGCCATTACTGCAAACTTCCCACAGACTACAGCACTAGACCATGCAGATATTCACCAGTAAAACTGTAATAAATGACTAAATGAGGCTCAAATCTGGCACCAGATCATCAGATCACAGTCCTGCCACAACTGTGAAAGACGCTATAAGCATATCTCTCAACTGTACAGATTTTTGCAGAATGTCCAGATTTTTGCCTCATATGTTTGGTCTGTTTTTCATAAAGATGTAGTTTTCTGGCAAATTAGTGGTAAAGCATAGAACTGAAGTTAGAAAATAATGACAGACATTTGAGTTTCAGATATTATACTTTTCAGAAAAGTCATATTAATGCAAAACCTGTTATTCTATCAACTTTCTAAGTGTGTAAGAGCAATATTTATAAATTGTCCCTATTTTGGGGCTTTTGTCCCACTTTATTTATGGCCTTGTCCAGATTTCTTGTACTAAGAGGTTGAGAGGTATGGGCTACAACATTTCCAGACTGAGTTAAATGTATATAGATATATCATTCAACTTATGGAAAAAGAAGTGCAGTGTAATGTACAAACAATACTAAAATCTTGCAGTAATACAAAATCTTCTCACAACTACAAATTTTATTTATTTATTTTTTATTTATTTATCATTTGTTTTACCAGGATATACCCGACTGGACAGCAGGTGTTCATTTTCAGTGGAGTCCTGGGGAGAAAAGTAATGCAAGTAATAATGTGTTAACAATTGAGTTAAAAAGGGAGAGACTTGAAACAAAAACAACATATTACAGTCAGAAAATCACAGAGATAACAGTGATAGTACAATGACTGAAGCCCAACTTACTGAGAATAAAAAATATCCATAGTTTGCAATATTTACAGTTAAAAAGCATGAGCAGGACTCCTGACATGTTTAGGAGATTCCACGTCTAACATTAGAAGTAATATATAAGCATGAAGTATTCAGAAGTAGGTATATATTGCAACACTTAAAGAAGTATGGTGCATCTAGTTGGCAGTATCATGTAGGTAATAGGGGCATTAGAACTTGGCTGTTCTGTAGACTGTAGGGGTTTGGGGGGGTCTTTGCAATAGCAAAGAGTGTTAGCATAGAGGTGGGTTTTCAGGAGGTTTTTAAATATGGTTGTCTGAGTTTGTGTCCTAAGGTTGGGTGAGAGAGAGAGTTCCATGCTTTGCCACTCTCATAGGAGAATAGAGCTGCTCCTGAGCTGTTCTTGCATGGATTGACCTTGACCAAGGATTTGTTGTTTGAATGTAGTTCCCTGTTGGAATTGTGGAAGTTTACAATGCCAGCCAGGGATGGGTTCTCTCAGGTTGGTATAGGATTTGATGTGCAATGATGAATTGGTGGGAACTTAGCAAGTTTGGGGAATTCTAGACAGTGCAGTTTAAGTAGTGATTGACAGTGGTGGGAACGTGATTTATTATTGGCAGCAAACCTGGTTATTTTATTATAGCAAGTGGAGAGTTTGTTGGGGTCAGATTTGTTTATTTTGGTTAAAACTGAGCAGGCATAGAGCAAAGTTGATAAGAGATGAATTCTGGCTATGGTAGCCCTAGTCGTGGGGGTGAGGAATTTTTGGTACGATACAGTTATCTTACTTTTTATGGACTTTGGAGATGGTTTGGGCTAGGTGTTTGTTATATTTAAGCTGTTGGTCAGTGGTGACGCCTAGTAGCTTAGCTTCAACTACTGGGGTGATGATGGTGTTTTTGGTTGAAAGATGGTGAAGATGGGATTGCACTGTTTAGGTGGGTGGAATAGCATTAACTGTGTTTTTTTCAGGTTTAGTATCAGTTGGAGGTTATTTAGCCAGTTCTCTATCTCAGTGAAGGATTCTTGGACTTTACTCTGTAGTAAGTGCATGTTGGATGCTGAGCATATTAGGGTTGTGTCATCTGCATACAGAACAATATCAGCTTAGGTAGTTGCTAGGTGGAGATCTTTAGTAAATATATTAAAGAGTATGGGGCCTAGGATTGAGACTTGGGGGACACCACATGTGATGGGGAGTGAGGGGGCTAGTCTGTTGACCCACTTGACAGATTGTGAAAGGTTACTTAGGTAATTGTTAAACCATTGCAGGGAGGGGCTATCGAGGTTGAGCTTGGAGAATCAGGTCAGGAGTTATAGGAAACTGTGTCAAAGGCCTTTGATAGGTCTAGGAAGGTGGTGGAGACCAGTTTCTCTTGATTCCTGTATGAGTTTATTGTATTGGAAAAGCTGATAAGGGCTGTGTTAGTGTTATGGGATGGTCTGAATCCATGTTGGGTTTTGGATAATAGATTGTTGGTTAGTAGATGGGTGAGGAGCTGGTGGTGGATACATTTTTCTAGAGTTTTAGATAGGGGTGACAGGATTGTAATAGGGCAGTATTTGGAGAGGTCAGTGGAGGGACCACCCTTATGGAGGGGGATCATATAGGAGGTTTTCCACAAGGATGGTATGGTGCCTGTGGAAATGTACCTGTTGATAAGTATGGAGATGGGGAAGGCAATGGCCTTGGATGCAATCTGGAGGTATTTGGCTGATAGCTGGTCAGCAGCGAGGGTGGTTGGTTTAAGCTTTTCTAGGAGTTTTTGGATGGTTGATGTTAGTACTGGCTTGAGTGAGAAGGGGGAAGGGTTAGACTGGTATTTTAGGGGTGGTGGTTGGATAGTTGATGACATGTCATTTACTAGTTTCAGGACTGAGGAGGTGAAATAGTTATTGAAGTTTAAGGATATGTTATGGTCGGGGCCTTCAGTGTTTGGTAGTGGGGGGGTAGCTTTTCCAGGCTGCAGGATGTTGCTCATTGTGGCCCAGAATTTTCATAGGTTGTTGCTGTATTTACTTTGTATGGAAATATAGTGGTTTTGTTTGTCTGACCTGATCTGTTTTTTTTTTGTTTTGTTCCTGAGTTCTGTATATTTTTGTCTAGTCTTGGGTATTTTGTGTTGACACCAGATTTTCCATGCTTTGTCCCTATTCTTGAGTAGGATTTTAGTAGATTTCTCTAACCATGGGGCAGGGTTGCTGCACACCCTAATTGTTTTGAGTGGGGCTATTTGGTTTAGAACTTCGAGGAATGTGTATTAAAGTATTCCACTGCAGTATCCAGGGGGAGGGATTTTAGTCGGGACCACTTGCAGTATTTTAGGTTTTCTGAGAATTGCTCTGAGGGGAAGCTTCTTTGGGATCGGGTTTGAAGTAGGGAAAGTGGAACGGGATGTTTAATTTTGTGCCGAAGGTGAAAAGTTTGATTGTGGTCATTGAGGGAGTCAGATAGTGTCCCACACTGGTGGGAAGTGTTGGATTGGTTGGTGAGGATTTAATCCAAGATGGATTCTCTTTTAGTGGTCTTATCGATTCTTGTGGGTGAGTGTAAGAGTGAAGTGAAGTTATACAGGTTTATGTGGTTGGTGGTTTTTGGTGAGTGTATGGTGTTCCAGTCAATGTTAGTGTTGCCTAGAACAATGGTTTCCTGGGAGAGGGAGTGGGAAGCCCAGTGAAGTATGGATTCTAGGGTATTAAGGTTGTTTCCTGGAGGAATATAGATACTGAGTAAGTTTAGTTGTCTGTGCTGATTTATTATGAGTTTGGAGAATAGGGCCTCTGCATTGTTGAATTTTGGAGCCTCTTTTTGGAGGAGCTGTATTTTTAGGTTGTATTTGTAGAGAAGGGGAATGCCACCTCCTCTTCTTTGTGGTCTATCTACTCTAAATATGTCATAGGTGAGGGGGGGGTATAGTGTTGTCTTTGATATGGGGCTTAAGCCATGTTTCCTTAATGACCATTAATTAAGCTTCAAGAGTAAGGTTCCACAACAAACTAAAAAGAATGCAAACAGATAAATGGAAAAAAGCAAAGAAGTACAAATAAGTATCACCGTGCAGGTCACTATGAATGTGCCTTAAATATTTAAGCAGAATTTAAATAAAAAAGCTGTTTTATTTCCCTTTTGATTAAAAGAGTGTATATCACACTTCTCAGAGCTTGAACAAAATTATTTTTAAATATGTAAATGGATATGATAAATGACTGTCAGTACTTTTGCCACATGCAAATATGATGGGAAGGTATTATTGTGCCAGAAAATAAACTAATCACTGCTAAGATATATAGGAAAAACAGCCTTTATTTCACTATGCTATATATGATATATGCATTCACATGTAATAATTGACTTACTATAAATGAATAGTTCATGACATCCATTATTGTTTTTAATATTTTAGCAATACTATCCTGTAATAAAAGATAATTGCTGCTTTTGGGTTTTGAACACACACACACACACACACACACACACACACACACACACACACACACACACACACACACACACACACAAACAGTGAAGCTGATGTTATTATTGCTTAATGCAAACAAGAAGAACTACTGGAGAAGGCATGCATGCATGCTTGATATTAAAGTTGAGGTATGCCTGCTCAAGATGATAAGGAGTGAGGGACTAGAAATTCTTATCTGGCTTGCATTTGGACCTGACGCATACTTAACCTATGCCTCTCTGTGGTGAGTTAATCAGTCCTGCTACACTTCACAGTTTGCTTCTATCTCCTCTGTAGCTGTACAGTAGAGAAAGACAAAGGAAAGGAACACTAATGAAAGCATAATAAATAACTGTCTTGGATGACTAATACATGCCATATCATTGATTGTTGGATGTTATACTTACATAACTGAGGGCTAAAGTGCATTCATGTGACACATTCATCCTTCTCACATCTTGCAACATCAGAAGTCTACTTTTTTGAACACATTATCAGACTTGCAGTTAGTGACAAGTAATATAAAAGTGGACAGACAACAGGTCACGTGTTGTTAGCATTACTGCAAATATTGGAGTTTTACATAACTACATAGTGATTTAAAAAAATGTGTGTAAATATGTATTCAGAACCTCCTGAATTTGAACCCTGCATCACTTTGTCTTACTTCCCTCAGCTCACTTCACTTATACCTTGTACGATTGGGATAGTTATCTGAAAACTGGAATTTATTCACTAAGTACTATCCAAAGCCCTGCGTGCACGCACAATTGCCAGATAAGTTTGCAGTACAGAAGGAAGCAGAACTTACATTTTTCACTTTCTTCCTTTGACAGAGAAACGTATTGCAAAAAGCAGCAAAGTAACAAATTATATTAAATTGTAACAGAAATAAAAATTAAATATGAATAATACTTTCAGCATGGCTTTCAACATCATATCTTTGTGTTACAGTTACACCTCATGACTGACTTAGGTAAAGGCAGTTATTCATAAAGGGAACACACAGAAATTAACATAATTTCATTTGTGACACACAACATTCAAATCATACTGATTTACTTTGAAAGCAGACTGTTTTACTGTAATGAGTGATGTGGATAAGTAATCTATCATATATTACACACGTCTAAACATTCATCCTGTTCATAAAAATCTGTTCTCAAACTTTACAGACTATTTTAAATACATAATTTTACTGCTACAACACACTAGTAACAAGGATGATAGGTAACATATTCAGTAAGTATCACACATACTTGGGATGTGTTATTCATATTCCAAAATGTGTAACTATCTTGCAGATGACACCATTATCAAAACTATCCTTGCAACCGATGTTAACCCACTCCCATCAAATCTGTTGTTCTCCAAATTCACTGCATGTACAGCTTGTGACAAAGAGACAGGTAGACAACAGGTACATTTTCTGCAGGCATTACTATTTTGAATGCTGACAGCTGTGCACACTGACACCAGGCTTATTTGCAATACTGACACCAATCTAAATTTAATTTTTCACTGGTTTCCTTTGAGTGAGAGCCCTGCTTGTGCACTGCTGAGTAGTGTACAGATGCAGATGGCAAATTAAAAAAGGAAGGCATATTGAGAATAACTGAACATAAAGTTTAAACAATGAAAGTGTATATGTAGCAAATGCCTTACAATGAAGCATTCATCCTCTTCAGATAATCTTGCCTCTCCAGTAAATTAATTTTTGTAACAGATTATTTGGATTTTAGCTTTCATATTTCAACTCATGCATATCACATATTTGTTCTTACTACTGGGAATGTTTGGTTTTCTAAAATCGGCACATTCATAGACCAAACTGAGCTTCAATATTTATTATGGCCTCCCTTAGTAAAATAATCTATAAACAAGATTTGAAACCTCCAACACCTGTCCACTTACTCTAAGTTTACTGCATTTATACCTTCTGCCACATAGGCTTTTGTCAGGTGCATTCTCTTCAGTCATTATTATACTGGGTGCTGTTGTTCAGACACTGATGTCAGGCTTACTTGTGCTACAGAAGGCAAGCCAAATTAAAATGTTCACACTTTTTCTTAAGCCAAGAAACTTGATTGCACACTGCCAAGCAATATACAAATATAGAAAGCAATAATAAAAAAAATAAAAAAAAATGTTTTGGATAACAAATGAAAGGAACATGAAATGAATCAAAGTGTATCTCTAGCAATGAACAGAGCAAGTAGGGCATTAGCATCATAGATTCAGCCTTCTCACATCTCCTTCCCACATCATACCTATCATTTCTGTCAGTCTCACAATATCAAGACTTTAGGTAATGCCATTGAAATGGCATAGGGGCTAGGGAACATGATCTTTTTTTGACACAGCACACACAATTAAGAACGATAACATATCAAATGATGTATGTCTTAGGATTACTACCTGGGAGATATGTTAATGTAATCCATCATATGTAAGACAGCTCTTCACATGTCATGTTACTTCTTTCACTTTACCCAGCTTACAAAGTTTTAGATTTCACCTCCTCCATATCACATGTCCTTAGCAATACTGAGATTACTTGAGTTTCCTACCACAACACAGTCATACACAAAAATGAGTGTCAATGTTTATTATGATCTCACTCATTAAAATGATCTGGAAACAGGTTTTGAACTCTACATCACCTGTACAGTTTCCCAAAACTCACTTCATTTACACCTCATGTTACAGGGATTGGCAGCTGACAGCTTGAATTTTGTCAATCTGTACTGTCCAAAGTGGTAAGGACAGTGCACCAATGCCAGTATTAATTGCGCTATTGATGGTATTCCAAATTAAATTTGTCAGTTTTTGCCTTAGGAATTTAACTGCCATTCGTTGCTACTGACTCTGCCAAATGACACAGTGTGATGCCAATTAGAAAAGAGGACGCATTTTTAAAACCTACTTTAAACATACATTTCTAATGTTTCATCAACCTTATCTTGCAGCAGTAACCTGTATGGATTTGAAGCATCAAGCCAGGTTACTAAGAACACTCTTTGCAATTATTTGCCATATTTGCCATAAACACAGACATATAGTTTCAAGAAGAAAAAGTAGATTGGATTTACTCAAAATATGACTGTTTCATGTCACATTGAAAGTGCAACAGAAAAAGTTGTGAAAGTTGTCCTTTGTCTTTGTCAGTACATGTCTGTATAAACGGGATTTTGGCAACAATTAGGATTAGGGTACATGTGTACTCACACAATGTTAAACAAAGAATGCACAGACTTCAGATATATTCCTCTCATTATTTGGGGTAGCTCATTTCCTTATTTCCTAAGAGTAATGCTATCTAATTTTTATTGCATCAATGAGTAATGTTCTCCCTTGAATATGCACATTTTTTTAGTAAAATGTAGGAGCAGTGGCTATTAAAACAACATTTGAATATTAGGAATGTTGCTCTCCTAATTCTAACAATCTGCTTTCAGATTTTGCGGTAAGTTTCTTCTCTCTGACACACCCTAAGTAAGCATACATCAAAGAGGAGAGACTGTGAAACACTGATTGTTCATGCAGTCAGACTAATCATTGACACCTGCAAGCCATTAGTTGGTAACAAATTTCACTGCTCATTCTTGAAGTGCTAGGGCATGTACATGCAATCATGTAGGTCCTTATATCATGTTTTCTTCTCTGCACTTAGTGCGGATTGTGATATTCAGGAATGCTAATTATTTAACACTTCATTTGCATACATCCAGTGCTCAAAGGGCTGAATCTGCACTATATAAAGGTAAACATGCAGCTAAGGAACTTTTATAATAGTGGAAAGCCTGGATCAAGACAGCTCCATACTGCTATATGTACTTTGAGGACATTTACCTACTTTCCAAACTACCTTCTTGCTACGGTATGTTTCTGTCATTTAAAGAATACTATTAGTTTCCTATTAATGATGGATTGCAGTGCTCATTACAGCCACTGGTTCATCTATCTGCATTTTCCTTATATTTAATTTTGGCATTGTTCATGTATATAAGTCATTTGTCTGCATTATAAAGGTTTATAAAGCACGTTACCTGACTTGATGGTATAGATTTTATTTTCCAGGAATTTGAACAGTTGTTGCAGAAGAGTCTAGTATAACATCTTAGCAAGACCAGGTTGCTTTACATATGTAGTCCAAAAAATGTGTTAAGGTTGTGATATCTACCTGCTTGCCCTCCACACCACAGGAAAATTTTCTCCATTTCTGCTTGTACATTGTGAATTAAATATTGCACAGTTACACAACCTTTCTCTGCATTACAGAGCTCTTTTAATTGTTATTTTTATTAATTTATAGGGGAGCTGTCTTAACCTGTGCATAATCATAGGGATTATTACCTTTTCAATTGTTCTGTGCATGATTGATACATACTGTCATACAAGACTGAGTTCATATTCATTCTTTATGTTTATTATAATTTTATTTTTGTGTCTGTTTTCTGTTTCATCTCATACAGTGCTATAGCACCCAAGATATCTGTACCCTGAAAGCATTCACTGATGCAGAAAATTAGGTCATTATCCAGGCCTTCTGCCACCATGGAGCTTTTCTGTTTGGGAGAGATAGAGGTTCCAAATCTGCCGATAGATTGGATATGGCAGCAGGTAGCCGGTGACATCAATGCTGTCAGAGGATATGGGAGAACTTTCTCCCAGATAAGATACAGGGCAAGTGATATGATCACCTCTGCCCACTGTAGTTCAGCTTTAGTTGTCCAGATGGGTATGGGGAGTGGTCCTACTCCCAAACGAACACTGACTGAAACAGATACGTTTCTGTCAACTATCAGATACCCAGACAGCTCAAAAGAGGGCCCACACAGAATTGTTGATGTTGGTGCTAATGTGGTTGACAGACCCAGAGTGACGTAAGTAGAACTTCCAGGTATGAAATATAAAATAATTTAACTGTCACTCTAGGCATCTTTATATTCATATATCTCATATGTCTGATATATCTAGAGCCATCAATAAATGTGGGTTAGATGATACAGTACAAGAGAGATAGATGAAGAAGTTTTGGTGTAGAATTCAACTGGTCAGTAGATTATTGTATGGGATGATTCTTTATCTGCAGATGTAAAGGGGCTTGTTTTCTGTTTCTTGCATCATTTGCATTGCAGTGGCGGCTGGTGACTTCAAATCAAAGGGGGGCTGCAGGAGACAGCTGAATGGGTGGGGTCAATGGGAAGGGGTGTGGCCAACTAGAAAGGGGAGGGGGTATGCTCAAAACCACAAAAACTAACTTTAATTAAATATGCTGCCCTGGGTGCCAAAACCATCATTATGAGAGTTCAATCAAGACAAAATAAAGTGTAGAAGAAAAAAATATTTCAATGCATTGGCTGCATGACAGCTTACTTAATATCTAGATGGAAACAAAAAGGTTGTGAGGCATGAAAAAATAAATTACTTTTTAAATACATTACTGGAATGCCAGTCAAAATCAAGTATAAGAAAAACAAGCAGCACTCTACTCAAACCACTTCTCCTTGCACTACAGTTCTAATTATAATTTATATTCAGCTTTATTAAAGTTGTTGCCACCTCACAGCAAGAGGTTCTCCGGTTCGATCCTCGGCTGGGGTGCCTTCTGTACGGAGTCCACATGTCCTCCCTGCGGTCGCGTGGGTTTCTTCCGGATGCTCTGGTTTCCTCCCACATCCAAACGACATGCGGTAGGTGGATTGGAAACTCTAAATTGGCCCTAGGTGTGAGTGTGTGTGCCTTCTGTGGAAGGTTGGGTGCCAGGCTGGCAACACGACACCGTAAAACTCCACTGCCAATCAAGAGCGGACAGGTGAACCGCTGTGGTGACCCCTAACTGGGAAAAAGCTGAAAGAAGACGAAAGAAAAAGATTCAGCTTTATTAAACAACCAAGTAACATGCTGAAAGTAGCAATCTCTGTGATACCCCCATTTGTAAAAATGTTTCTTATCCAAAAAAGACCCGCTACCTGACAACTATCTACTTGTTTCATGGGGAAACATGATCAAAGTAAAAAATGAAAAGCAAACATGAAACAAGTTCAAGATAGATTGCTTAAATGATTACTGTACAGGTTATGGGCAACACATGATAGATAGGCATTCTGTTTAGTTTATGGATAAAGCCTGCAGAGATGAATGGAAGTCTCGAAAAACTATAATGAACTTCTTAAAATAATGTAATCCTGTCCTTTATTACAAATACTGTCATATGCGTTTTAATACCCAGTCTAGTTATGTAAGTATTCTCTGCATGTCAACAACAGAAAGGCTTTCAATGTTGGCAATTCTTTAACCGTATGCTTATTAAAGCTTACTTGCATCTTACGATCTCAGACAAGCTTACCTGATGGTCATTAAAGCATTGCTACTTAAACACAGAGCAACAGACACTTTCTGAGTAATAATAGGAATAAATCAACAGTACAAAAATATGACAGAAACCAGACCATTCTGCAAAATCAAGGACAGATGAAAAGCCACTGTAGTACTTGTGTCTACCTTGGATAGGGGGATGCTCTGCACATTTACACTGCATAACTGCTCCTTGCCTTGCTTGGACACATCCAGAGTCACTACATGGGGGAGTGGGGTGCAACAAGTATGCCACAATTTAAAAGGTCTCTGGCTGACTGTGATGGCCCTGACACATTTGTCATACCTCTCAACCTCAGAGCAAGAAATCTGGACAAAGCCATACATAGAAGTGGGACAAAGGCCCAAAAATAAGGACAATTTTAAATATTGTTCTTATAAACTTAGAAAGATAATAGAATAGTAGATCTTGCATTAGCATGAATTTTCTGAAGGGTATGAAATCTGAAACTCAAATGCCTGTCATTATTTTCTAACTTCAGTCTTTAATGATTTGCCACTAATTTGCCAAAAAAAACACAATTTTATGAAAAATGGACCAAAAATGTTATGCAAAAATATAACATAGCCACACAATACAGCTGGGAACCTGTCAAAGAAGGGACACTTTTTTAATATTAGTACTGCTAACTTGAGCAGCTGACAAAATAAAAGAATTTGCATGCATTTCTGAAATAAAAGTAATCTATAACTCTGATTATTACAGTTATTTCTTAATTGTAAACCCTCCATGTTTTCTTCCAAAATTGCTATTTTGCAGAGGGATTATTAGGGGAAGAGCAACATTTTGAGCCAAAATCAGGGACAGTTGAGAGGTTTGGCTATGCCTAATTCTATAAAGCATTTTATTTGCATGTACATCTCAACCAATAAATGCAATAAATCTGAACAAGGCCAAATATATTGGGGGAACATATAAACAGTACTAAAAATTGCTCTTGTATAAACTGAGAAAGTTGATAGAATAACAGGTCTTACTTTAGCATGCATTTTTCTGATGGTTATGAAGTCTGAAACTCAGTGTCTGTCATTATTTAGTGACTTAATTCCTAAATGATTTGCTAGAAAACCACAAATTTTATGAGTAGCAAGCCAAAAATAAGAAGCAAAAAGCTATTCATTCTGTAAAAATCTGGACAGTTGGGAGGTATAGTTCAGCCGGGGCTGTCTGAGTTTGCTGCCCTTCCCCCCTCACAAAGTTACGGTCGAATGGAGCCTCCCTCCTGCAGCCATTCCAATGAACCATTACTTGGCTATTTCAACCCATTTACCATAAACACTAATGTGCATACTGTTTTACTTCTATGATGATTTGGACTTAATTTGAAAGTTTCATTTTGCATTTTACAGCACAAACACTAAGACATCTGCTAAACAAAGCAATGCAGTCTCACAATGAAAGCAGACTTAGCATTAAAACATCTTTGCCCTTGAAACTCACATTCATTGAAACAGCATTGAAGCCCACATTCAAAGAAAATACATTTTAACAGTGGCAGATAAAGATTAACTTTGGGCTGTTTCAAATCATAGGCCCCTTGCACATGAAATGTATATGTCCTCTTTGATACACCTTCCTGGTTGTACTAAATTACATTTCTTGTACAATACAGTACAGTTGTTAGAGGGCATTTTTAATTTATTGCTTTGAACATTTTGCCAGTAAACAATGAAACAAAATGCATGCACCAATAATGACAAAACTGCCCAATTCAGAACATTTTTCCAGTAAACAATGGAACAAAATGCATGCACCAATAAAGACAAAACTGCCTGGTTCTGAACATTTCCATCATAAAAGTCTACGCAAACTTCTACAGTCCACCATTATCAGTAAATATGCACAATCTCTGAAGAAGTAAAAGTCATCCAAATAATTCCGCATTAAAGAAATCTGTAACTAATGAAGAGGTTGCTGCTAGCAAACAACTTTATATTTCATTGTTTCATCTACAAAAAGAGTGCCTGTTGCCCTTGAAGAATAAATTGCCTATGTTGCATTAAAAAATGATAAGCTAGTAATATTGCAATAGGGAATGGATGGCAAACTGATAACAGGTTCATAGTTACTAGGTATCTTTGCCAAAAAGGACTGCAGCATCCACCCCTTTACAACACAGTACAGCATCAGCAATGCATCTACCTACTGTGGGAGTAGAACCAACAGCCTTCTGCATCAAAACCAAGTGCATTACCTGTTGGGCTATTAACAATACAATCAGACTTAGCATAAGCAGCAGTAAACTTTTGTTCCCCTGCAGCTCTCAGCTTCTTGTAAAATCTATTTGACACTCAGCACTATTTCTGAACTTTGCAGCACAAGAAATCTGGAAAAGCCAAAATTTATGGGGGGGGGGGACAAAAGCCGAAAAGCCAGGGACACATTTTAAACATTGTATGCATAATGTTGAAAAGTTGCTAGAATAAAATGCTGTGCTACCACCATCCATTTCATTGCCAAGTATTGAACCCAGGACACTGTGCAAAACAGTCAGAGCAACATACCACTACACCAAATCATCTGTGCTATGAAAGGGAGGAAGTCTGAAACTTAAATGGCTACCATTTAGTGAATTCAGTTCTCATCATAGCTGTCAACCTCTTAGCACAAAACACCTGAACAAAGCTAATAATGGGGGAATACAGCCCCCAAACATATTCAGTGAATTCAGTTCTCACCATATCTCTCAACCTGTTAGGAAAAAACACGTAGACAAGACAAAGCCAGTTGTTGTTGTTGTGTCTTTCGGCTTTTCCCGAAAACAGCCCCCAAACATATTCAGTTAATTCAATTCTCACCATAGCTCTCAACCTTAGCACAAAAAACCTGGAAAAAACCTGGATGAAGCCAATAATGGGGGAATACAGTCCCAAAAATAGGGACACATTTCAAATATCCATCTTATAAACTTCAAAAATTGCTAAAATAAAAGGTTTTGTGTTACCATGTACTTTCTGAAGAATATGAAGTCTGAAATTCAAATGCTTGTCATTTTCATTTAACATTTGTTAACCAGGAAAGTCTGACTTGGAACAAAAGCCAATTTTCAGCAGACACCCATGGAGAAACACTCCAGACACATGTTTTATTTGTCATTTTTATTTAACATTTGTTAACCAGGAAAGTCTGACTTGGAACAAAAGCCAATTTTCAACAGACGCCCATCGAGAAACACTCCAGACACATGTTTTTGTAAGATGGGAAGAAACTAGAACAAACCCACGGAGGACATGCAGACTACACACAGAAGGCACCCCAGCCAAGAACCAAACCAGAGAACCTGTAGTTGTCAGGCAACAATGTTACCAGTGCACCACTGCACCACTAATTGTGTCAAGAAACAAAAATACAGAAACCATAGATTTTATGAGGAACAGAACAAATATGAGGCAAAAATCTGCAAATTTTTTTTACAAATAGTGGTGGGTAGGGAATTCAGGCTCTTGCCACTTGGGCCCAAAGTACAGGGTTCAAGCCTTATTCTCTACCCACCACCGTGTAGCAACTGGAACATTACACACACACACCAGAAAATAACTCTCCCCACTTGTTAATCCATCCATAGCTAACAGCCATCATCCATTCAAACTCCTCCATAAGTCCCTTGCAGCAGCTGAAAGCCCGTGACGTTCAATCCATATAGAAAGCCCACGACAACAAGCTGTACAATCCAGCAAGCAAGTCCTTCCCCTTCCATGCTGTGATGCTCCTTCTGTGAGAGCACCAGCCTGTGGACTTTGCAGTCTGATCCCCTTCCTGTCTATGCAGTTCTAACTGCATAGACTTCTGGGAGATTTGCAAACTCAATGTTGTCTTCCCAATCTGGACTGCTGGTGAGACAGTCTGGATTCTGTGAGCATGCTCCAGACTGGTTCACCAGCAGTCCTGATAGTTGGAAATGCTGTGCATGCATGATGGTCTGGGACTCTGTTAATTTTCTTTTCTTTTTGTTTTTTGTTTTATTTCTATTTATTTTGTTTATATTTACAGCTGGGGGGGGGTGCAGTCCTGCAGTCCAATAGAACGAGCCACCCCTGTTGCATTGTATTACTTATTAGCCTTGTTTTCTGTCTCTTCATTATATACAGTGACATCTGGATTGCAGTCTGCAAAATCAGCCACACATGGTAAGCACAGCTTTTTTTATTAGTATATATAAGGTAGATTTAGGCCCAAATGTGACTAACATTTGTATTGCTTTAGCATCTATTATAGTTTAACATCTCTTTCATATTACAAAGGTTTGATCAGTTTTATTCTCTATTTCTCTCTTTGTTGTGTTTATTGTTTGTTATTATAACTGCTCTTGGCACTGTGGAACTCCTACCACCTAATGTCACATCAGTAGCCTCTGATGATGAAGGTGGCAATGAGGCAGCACAGTCTAGGCTGCAGAGGGTCAGTCTAACACTGAATTGGAGGCTCCCACATCCCTTGCCTATATTTCAGAAGCAGTCAGTATGCCTACACATGCCCATGTTATGGTGATTTGTGATATAGAACAGATAGAAGGTGACACAGTTGAACAGGGTAGTGTGGTTACTCCAGTTGCACAGCTGGTTGATTCCTCCCATAGCCATCATGATGGTGAGGTGCCAAACAGGAAGACTGGTAGTCGTGCTTGGAGGAGTCTTCCTGTTCACCCCTCCTGATGCTGGTGTGTCATTAGTTGCCACCAGGCATATGTGTTGGGCTGTAATGGGGGCACACTCACATTCCTTTAGGGCCTTAGAAGAGATAGTGAAAGTACTAAACATGCATTCTGATATGCATGACTGTCTGAACAATGTGGGTGACTCCTTGGACAGGATGAATGACGTACTGGATTGGGCAGTGTCTGTGATGGCAGGTCTTCTGGGAGAGGGTGGACATTCATGTGGCTGGAGAGCTGCCACATCATCTGGTGTTAGCCAGTTTGGCAGTTTAATATCTAACAATCATAGTGGCACTACTTCTAATGCTCCATCAGTGATTGTGGTGTCCAAGATGTGGTAGACCATGGGTCATGGTCCTGGCCATAGTCATGAGGACACCTCATCCAGCAGACATCACTCACATTCAGATAGCACCCCATCCTCTAGCCAGGGCAATGGAAGTAGCAGTGCAAATCCTCACAGAGGTAGTTCTTGGGGTCGAGGATGATAATGCTGAAATGACTACACTACCATGCACAGCACACCTGTCCAACTTGCCAGGATGTAGTGCTAGCACAGTGCTTCATTGTCTTCATGCATGACACACATATTGAAAAAAAAAACTTGCCAATACCATCTCACACAGGGAGACTATCCAAAGAGTACTGTTGAGTGCTATACATCTTCTTTTACTGGCCCTGACAGCCATATACTATCATAAATACAAATACATTTCTCAGTCACACACACTCACTTATTTGGTGCCAGTCATTCCCTCTGCCACCCCCCAGCCACCCTGATGAAATGATGATGACTGTGTCCTGCCCTTAGCTCAATTCTTTGACTTAGAGTTGCATATATGTCTAATGCACAGAGGGGATAGCTAATGCTTGCTTTCCCACAAGCTTGCTTTTATGAATGTATATTGCAGAAGAAAAGGTTTGGATTTCTTGTTTCTACTCAGTTGTGAATGACAGGGTAAATAATTGTTGAATCTCATTTTTTTTTAGTCTCTACTGTAAGTAAAGTGATCAAAGCAGTGGATATTTCAATCTTGACTATTGCTGTACTTGTGGAAATTATGGTATCATTGACCTGCTCCATGGCTTATATACAGCAGTCAACTGAAATGTACGATACACAGTATTGGGTAAAATACATTGCTGTTTATTGCAAACATCAGTCATATAAGCTATTACTGATATACCTTAATACCTTAGACAAATGTTCTGCTTGGGGACATACATATATTTCCATATGAGAGTACTTCGATTATATAATTATTTTGTTTTCCTTACAGGATCCACAATTATCTTGTCACTACTGCAGGCACAAATCATGTTCTTGAGGGTTGTCTCTGTCTGATGCTATCAGAAATTAGCCAATACATGGTTAAGTAAAGGTTGTGAAGTTTGACTGGCATCTTTTTTCATATTTGTAGCTAAATGGGTTCTTATGGTTTGACCTACACAGTGAGAGTGCATGTTCTAACTTTGGACTCTTGGCCAGAACCAAAGCATAAAGTGCAAGCCTCCATCTGCCAGCACCATCTGAAGCTGATCATTCTCTTTCAGACTACCCATCTGTATCTGATTCTTCTGCTGCTGCTGTTAGCCAAGCATGTTGTCCTTGAAACTATGATCCTGCCTATTGTTATCTTTATTGAAGTTGTTTCCTGAAATAGTACAGTTGTGTAAAATATTACCAGAACAGTAGATGGCCTTACCTTCAATGTGGCAGTATTCTTTACTAAAGGGATCCTCTGCCAATGGTAACCCAAAGTCTAGCAAGCATATCAAAGCCTTAGGTTTCTCAAGGACATTGTACATCACACGTGTGCTCCCTGCTCATGACATAGGGCATAAAGGTGATGTAAGGATGTACATACCTCAGAAATGAATAGTCCCAAGAGGAGCAATATTCCAAGGAGAAAAGGATGAACATGTGCATCCAGAAAAAAAAAAAGATAAAGGAGTAAAGAAAAATCAGAGGATGGGGGAAGTGAATATTGCAACAGTGAAGGGAAGGACATCTGCTGTTATAGTTAGATTTTACACAACTGTATACTATTTCCTTCCATATCACTGTTGCAGTATTCTTTAAAAAAGGAAGAATACAAAAGCTCAAGGGGAAACTTTGGAGGAGGAAGGCCCAGTATGGCCCTCAAGAAACACATGCAGGATAGCCTTGGCAAATCCAGCTCTAGCCCTGGAAACCACATCCAGCTTGTAATGTTTAGTAATATAGACGTCCAAGTATTAGCCTTATGGAAGTAATTGGTATCCAATCCTATGAAAAAAAAAAACACCACAGGAAGTCACAACTCTGGTAGAATGAACCTTTACAGAAGCAGACAGTCTTTTTTCAGGAAAGGTGTAACAAAAAGAAATGGTTAAAGATCCATGAAGAAATGGTTTGCTTAGAAACAGCCATACCTGGAGATCCATGATTAAAAGAAACAAAAAGTTGCTCAGACTTGCAAATGTCCTCAGTCTTATCCAAATAATACCTGAGCTGTCTATGCAAATCCAAGGTGTGAAGAACCTTCTCCCTGGCAGACTGTGGAGAAGGAAAAAAATTGGGTAAATTAATAGACTGATTAAGAGACAATTCATTAATCATTTTGGGCATCAAAGAAGGACTAGTACAAAGAGACACCCTGTCCCTATGAGAAACTAAAAAAAGAGGGACAGCCATAAGGGCCTGAAGCTCAGGCACCCTCCTAGCTGAAGTTAGGGATAAAAGATGAACAATCTTCCATGTACAATGCTGCAACGAAGCTAAAGCTGCCGGCTCAAGAGGAGCCTGAGTCAATTTGTCAAGAACAAAATTAAGGTCCTGGGAAGAAGGAATAGGTCTCCAGAGAGATCTAATATGAAGGACGGCTTTAAAAAATTAGTTGACCTCAAACCTAGAGGCTAGGGAGGAGTCAAATGCAGACTAGCAGAAATATCTGAAAGGCGAGATTTATCAAAAGAATATGCTAACCTAGAATGGAACAATTCACACAAATAAGAGAGAACCAGAGGAACCTCAAGAGAAAATGAATCTTGGTTATGAACAAGGCAACAGACAGAAAAATCTCTTCCAGTTTGACACACAAAAAAGGTGCCTAAAGAGGATGAAAACCCTATCAAAGTGTCAGATAAAGAGTGGACAAGTGAGGATGGGTGACAGACCCCTTGCCTTGTGTGTGTAGGTCCACCGTGAGGTAATGTGTGGTGATTGCCCTTGGCAAGATGCAGAAGAAGAGGGATCCAATACTGTCTGGGCCAGAAGGGAGTCACTAGCAAGATTTAGGGGGAGTCCTGTTTTATACTGAGCAAGACCACTGGCATGAGAGGAAGGGGGACACAGAAACATCCCTTTCCAAGAAGAAGAGATGGCATCCACCTTCAACATTAGAGGACTTGGGACATTTGTGCAAAAGAGAGGTAGTGGTCTGTTCATAGGGGAGGCAAATAGATCTACCTGAGGATTACCCCACTGATGGACAATATTCAGAAACACATCTCTTTGAATCATTGACTCGTGAGTCTGTGTTATGGACCAGCTCAGAGAGTCTGCCACAAAGTTTTCTACTGATAGAATATAAACAGCCTGAAGATTCATCTAATACTGGACAGACAGATCCCAAACCTCAAGACCTAGTCTGCAGAGGAGGTAAGACTATGTTCCCTAATGCTTGTTGCACCACATCACTGTGTATTGTTTGTTAAGATTTTGAGAGGCCCTGGAAGAAAAAGAGAATGAAAGGCGTTAAAAGCAAGAAAGCTGTCATCTCTTTGATGTTGATATGATCTGTCTTATGATGAATGGTCCAAAGACCCTAAACTTTTAGAGGACCAAAATAAGCACTCCACCCATTGTCTAAGGCATCTGAAAAATCTCCTGAGAGGGCATTGGGGGGTAAAAGGAAGCTTGGGTTAAGAGACAGTTGATGAATCCACCTCTGAAGCTCTTGTTTGAGGCATGGAATAAGAGCAACTAGAAAGTCTAAAGGATGACAATGTTGAAGCCATGCTAACTTTAGGAACCACTGTAAGTTCCTTATATGGAGACTGACTAGAGGAAACATAGGGATGGTAGAAGCTATGTAACACAGACTGCTTAGAAGCTCCCTGACCCTTGCTGAGACCTGAGGAAGAAGGGATTGAAAAATGGCAGATAGAGCCAGAGCTTTGGGTGGTGGTAGGAAGCCAGGATAGGAATGGTCTGGAACCTGCATCCAAGAAAAAACATGATTCTGAGAAGAAGTCATGAAGGATTTCTGGAAATTTTTTGTAAACCCTAGGCTATGCAAAAGACAAATAGCATAGTGGAGGTGTTGAATCAAGGCCTCTGCAGAGGAAGACTGAAAAGGCAGATTGTGCAGGTAAGGAAAGGTCTGTGTACTCCCTCATCCTGCAACAGGCAATCACAGAAGAGAGAGAGGCATTTGTTGAAGACCCTTGGGGCAGTAGAATGGCAGAAGGGCAAAGCAGAGAACTGAAAATGCAAGGAAAAAACAGATAAATGCAAACATTTCCTGAAATTAAGATGATAGGGATTTGAAGATAGGCATCCTTGAAATCCAACAAGACCAAGAAAACCTGAGAAAGAAGAAGAGGGAAAAGAGTCTGAAGGGACAGAATTTGAAAAGAAGGAATCTTCAGAAAAGTGTTGAGCTGGGAAAGGTCCAGAATTGCCTTCCAGGTGCCTTCTTTCCTGGGAACCAAAAACATGCCGGAATAAACCCCCCTCCCCCTTTGAGGAGCAGAAACTGCGTGGATGATGTCTTGAGACAAAAGGCCAAGAAGCACATCTGTAAAAAGGGCAGCTTTTCTTAAGGAAGTTCAAGAATGCCCTAACAGATGATAGACCAAACCCAAGAATCCTGAGTGATCCTTAACCAACTGGAAAGAGACAAGGAATGATGGAGAAACAAAGGAATCTGATGTAGGACAGAGGGAAGAAGATAGTCAGACAGAACCTGGTTTGTCTGGAAAAGGGGGCTTGTGAGTAGTAGGAGTCTGAGTGGACTTAGCAGGAAGAGACCATCTAGAACACTTTTGACCTTTGGGAGGAGGACAAGACTGTCTAAGTACAAAGGCAGGATTAGTAGGATAATTCCTCTGAAATTTGGCAAAGAGGAAACAAAAATATGTTTTAATTCCTTCAAGGCCTTCCACTTCTCCAGCAAAAACATAAAAAGGTCAGCAGCTTCAGAACCAAAGAGATTTATGTTGTTAAGAGGAGCATCCATCAGTTTAGCCTTAATATCATCAGGTAAAGGTTGGAGTTGAAGCAAAGAATAACACATTAACACAGAACCAAAGACAGCAGCTTTAGAAGAAGTATCAGCTCCGTCATAGCAGGATTTAATAGAATAGTGGGAATGGGAGCTCAAGAAAGAGGGGGAAAAAAACTTCCTGTCAGAATCAGGAAGTTCAGAAATTACCTGAAAGGCCTGAGAAAGAAGAGATAATGCATACCTGGTCATATGGTTCTGATAATAGCCCAAAAAGCCAGGGTATCAGAAGTATATACCTTTTTGCCCAGATGCTTCCGGACACTACTGTCCTGGTCAGAAGGAAGCAGTTTAGTAGAAGGCAATAGCTTGGAATATTTGTTAGAAGGGACAGACACAACAGAGAGATTTGCAGAAGGACATTTGCAATAAAACTTTCAGTAATGAAATCTGTCAGCCTTTTAGGGGCTGGAGGCTGTGAATCAAGAGCCTGAGAAGCTACATTAAAAGCATCTAACAGGGCAACCAAGACCGATGGGACATCAAAGGGCTTAGAGGACTCCAACTGGAGGAGTTCATAATAACTCTTCAGAACATCAGAAACCTGAGTGCAGTCCCATTTAAAGAATTCATCATATGAGCAATAGTATTTCCCAAAGCGAGTTTCTTAAAGGGAGAATCTGGACTAATGGAGTCCTCGTCCTCCTCCTCCTCAGAACCATAGTCTAATGGAGAAGGATTCAGAGAAGTAAGCTAAGGACTCTTCACCAGAGTCCAATTCTTCATTGGAAGAGGTCTGTTTCCTAAGCCTCTTCAGAGAAGTAGATGACCAATGGGAGACAGGAACAGAAACTCCCTCCCTAATGAGACTACAAGGCCACGAGTCATTAAACAACTCCTGTGAAAAATTCTGTCATTCATGCTGGGGATCTTTGGGATCAGGGGAAATATGTTCTGCCTTTAGCTTCTTCGTTAAAGGAATCTCAGCCCTAAAGGCCTTAGGAGATTTAGACCCTTGATGGCATTCAATAAATGTAGTGGGAATCGTCTTCCAAACAAGAATTTGTGGAATACACCTTGGTCCCTCAGATATGATCAGCACAGGTTCTCCCTCAACATCCATAATGGATGCCTGCAGAGCATCTGAGGATGTGCAAGAAGCCAGATCCATGCCTGCCTCTGAAGTAGTAGTAGCAGAGGAATACAACAGAAAACTGGATGATCCTCCAGGCTTTTACCAGCCTCAAGACTGACATCCAGGAGAGGTGGTACAGCAGCCAAATCTGACCTGACTTTTTGGTCTTTTTAGCAGATGGCTGACCCTCAGAATGGGACAATTCCCCATCACACCCTGTGCTAACAACTTAAGATGATGGTTCTCTAGGTGGATAGGCAAGGAGGAAAGATGACTACAAAGGGCCTTAGGGACAAAGGATTAACAAACTGAGTGCAAAGTATGGTCGTGAGAAACACGCAAGCAAAGATGGCACTGCTCATGATGGCTTTTATGGTGAATCTGTCTCCACACTGGCATTTTTACTTTCTGGATGACATGTAAACTCACAACCAAAGGAACAAAGGCAAGATAAGAGAAAAATCTCAATGGGGCATGTACCTGACAAAAGCTTGGTAACCAACACAAAGAAAGGAGTGCTCAGACTGACAATTGAAGATGGAGTTTGGACTGCTAGAAAAAAATTTCTGAGATATGTACATCTATACATTACCTTTATGCCATACACCATGAGTGGAGAGCATGTCTGTGATGTATGATGTCCTTGAAAAACCTAAGGCTTGATATACTGGCCAGACATTGGGCTATGTTTGGCAGGAGATCTCCTTAGTAAAGAATACTGCAGCAGTGATGTGGAAGGACATTTATATTGTATAACATGGCACAGATTGTGAGTATTTCATCTGAGGTGCCTGGGTCATACTACAGTGCACCTCCTGATGTGTTCAGACACCAGAACCTTGAGATGAGCTATCCAAATACAAGTCCTACAATATTCTTTGTTTGACTGTAGGCCTCTTTGTATCCTTGTTCAGTAGGGTTGTGTGGGTGTCATGAGCCAGGGCTCCAGTGCATAATTTGCATCCCTCACTAGATGTTTTTGTAGAAAGCTACCCCTAGCTAACCTTGTGTACAGCTCACAGGTGTGCCATATGTGAGAGTCATGAAGACTACCAGGGTTACCTGCATACACACTGTAGATGATCCCTTGAGCATCACTTATAACATGACAGTTTACAGAGTGGTATGCCTTCCTGCTAATGTACCTCCTTGTCTGCTCATTGGATGGTGCTTTTTTTTCCTATGTGTGTGGAGTCTATGGCACCCAAAATGTCTGGAAAGTGTGCTATTCCATAAAACACCTGCACAGTCTTTGCTATCTGTTTTGGGTTGCATGAGAAACAGATGTGGTCTCTTGTATGCAGTCACATTTTATTTGAAAACTGATGTAATATTATAGAGGCTGATGCCTGTGACATGCCTAATAAATCCTAGTGGGTCTCTGGAATGTACTAGTAGCTAGAATATATAATGCTACACATATCTTTATTTCCACTGGGAAGGGTTATCTACAATTTTTCTATGGCCTGAGGGGGGGTGGCAGAGGTTGCACAGTTCCTCTAGTGTTTTCCTGTCCAACATGTATTGCTCTGCAATTTCAGTGTCATGCAGTTCATGATATGTCAAGTGGGGTCTAAGCATCCTTCTTCTTCTTGCCCAAGGTCTGACAGCAGCAGCTGTAGCACCCTGATTTATAGCCTGTTGCACACAGGAAGATGATAGAAAACAATGATAGGGGTTGCTGCTGCTAACTGTAATTGTGCCTGCATACCAAAGGGTTTTGAAGTTCCGGTCAAAAGTGAACTGAGTGTACATTATTACTTTATATCTTTCTAAGTAGCTCCACCATGTTGGATTGGTTAAACTGCGTGCAACTCATCAATTTATGCTTTTGTTTTTCTCTTGTCTTGAGACCTACACTATGTATAAATCAGTTTAATGAATACCAAACATCATGCTATGGTGTGCATGTTGCATTACTTAGTGTGTATCCACCCAAAACTCATGGGGTCAGCGTGTCACTTCAGCAGTGACAATCATCTAAATTTAAGGTTTATGCCACCAGATGGCTAGCCCTGCTGCAGTAGTTATTCCACACCACACACTTACATCTATTGCTAATTTAGAGTGACCCATCCACCGTCTTTTATATGTGAGAGGAAACCCACACAAACACAGGGAGGACATGCAGACTAAACACAGTAGGCATCCCAGCTGAGACTCAAACCAGGGAACTTCTTGCTGTGAAGTGACATCATTATCCACTGCACCAATCCAGCCCATGGTGTAAAGATCTACATAACTGTATGCACACTCCCTACCTCTGCAACAACAACCATTAAGAAGGTTTAGCTGCTAATTGCTTACAAGTGTGAATTATAAGTCCAAAATCAGTTTTTCACAGTTATTACGTCCTGATGTATACTTACTGAGGATGTGCCAGGGAGAATGGACTTACAAGCCTTTATTTATTTTCTGGCTACATTTGACTGACTTTGAAGGGTAACATTCCTAACCCTTATATGAATCATTTATATAAATAGTTTCTGGTACTGAGAGCCCCTCTCCTAATAAACCTACAATCAGCTCTCAAAACAAAACTGTCCTCCTGTTATAATAAAATTGCCAAATTTGCTACTAGCCACAAATCATCTACCCATCACTGTGTGTCTCTCCACAAAATTAACTGGCTAGAGCTTCCCAACTATCTCTCCTATACTCAGCTCACTTTTGCTCACAAATTCATTTTTCATCCCTCCCTCTGTCCCTCCCTCAGCTCTACCTTTAAAATGCACCTGCCACAAAGACTCCTAAGATTCAATAACCAAAACCTTATTGAGCTGTACAAACCCCTTCACTCTCCGGGACAAAACCTCCTGTCCTTTGCCCTGGCACGCATATGGAACTCCCTTCCTCCCTCCATTCGTACCACCACCAACCACCTGTTTTAAGAAAATCACTTCATTCATATCGAACTTCCACATGGGAATGCTCCTGCTCCCACCCCTCATAGCCTATTCTCCATTTCCTACAAGCAACTACTCCATATATTAAGAGACACTAAATAATAAGCCAACTGTAATAACATCTTATAATTCTCTAAGTATAAAACTCCATTTGAGAAACTATATATTCACTACAGCAATTCTTTGTTTTTTCTTACAAGATTTAACCAAAAAATTTTTTTCATGCACCTGCTTAATTCTTAGCTTTCAACAAATGAAACCTATCATGGCATTGTAACTGCTTAATCTTTGCTATGTCTAGAAGCTACAAATAACTGAAATTGTAAACGTCTGTAAACTTTTTAATCTTTGCTTGGTCTTGAAGGTACAAATGACTGAAATTGTAAACCTTTGTCACAATTGTTCTGTAATTTAGTCTTTAACCTACAGATGATTGAAATTGTAAACTGTAATCTTTGTTTTGGAGCTTTTATCCCCAGGACTCCAATGAAAATGGGTTCTTCTTGGCCCAATGGACTATCCTGGTAAACCAACTGCAAATAAATACATAAATAAATAACTAAATAATACTGTGTCTTCAGTTCTGAAGAAGTAAATTAATCAATGTAACATATCTGAACTGCAAAACAAAGCACATGCTAGTCTTGTTAGGAAAGCAATGATAAAGGAATGATGTTCATAAAATAAAGAGAAAAGAAGTGTTGCAGATTTTTTCTTTTATATTCTGTGAGGAAAGATTTATCTCCTTTTTTCCATTATTACACAGTCACCCACATATCCAACTGCAAATTACACAGGACAATGGTCAGAAATAGTTTCTGTTGCACAGATGCTATTTCACATCTTGAAATGTAACCTCCATTTTATATTTACAGTGTAAGTGTGTGTGTGTGTGTGTGTGTGTGTGTGTATCAGTATAATAACTTAATAACTATGTTTATTGCATGAAATGCATCATTACTGCTTCCTGTAGAAGCCTAATGCATGTAAATTATGTTAAACATGACAATGATGACATTTAATGTAGAATGCACATACATACATATGATGTGCACAACATTTTTTATTAAAAGTATGAGTTTATGATGGTATGTGTTGTGAAGTATGCATGCAAACTAACCCATGTATTACTTAGGTCATGCAAATGCATGCATCTGAGATATATTTAAACACAGATACTGCCTTTTGCAGAGAACTGCAGTCCTGAAACTAATTAAAATCACAGACATATAGGCATCTCTTAAGTATTTCTACATTTAGGGGAGAATTTAATAAAGTCTGCATGTTTTTTTTTCGCTGTGCAGGCATTGAGCCAAGCTGTTAACATGGCCGACAACATTTTTAGATTCAGTAAGCACTGTTGAGTGGTGCACATAAGCACACTAACACAGAAACTTCCATGGCATGCAAATCACCTCATAAGCAGGTGAATCTCATACAAATGTGGCAGGTAGAGCAATCCAGTAAGCAGATAGCTCTGCAAACCCTGTGTCAGTGTCTGTAGTCTATGCAGGCAAAAGGTGCTGTAAAAATGTAGATAGATGGACAGAAATGGCATACCACATACAGATATGAGCAAAACTATCCTCCTTGTGTCAGAAAATTAAAGGAAATAAGTTAAATTAAATTTATTTTTTAATAATTTGGGCATGTTTATGCGGCACACTGTAATGAGCAAACATGCTTTATAAAAAAAAAAAAAAAAAAAAAAAAAAATTGCAAAAACAAAATTAATGTTATGTGACAGAAATGTATTAAATGACCTTGCATGGAGTATCTGCAATGGTGGATTGGTGCTGTTGCTAGCATGGTAGGGCTTTGAATTGTGTAGTTTCCAGGCTGTGAGCATGGATCCCTATGCAAATGAGCTGGAGTTACTGAACAGCATAAAGGGGGTATCGTGTCCACATATCCCCCCGTGTATGCAGAGAACTATGTTGGTGCGTACAGAGAAGGTAGATGACATCAGAGGAGGGTGCGTCCAATAACTTCTAAGCTTATTTCACCTTAGCTGCACCTGTTTGCTCGGTGCTCTGCCATGTTGTGCTTCTGCTTTCAGGGGGGTGTTTGCACTAACTTCTAAGGTTTGTTTACTTATGGGGAGCATTTCACAGTGTTTGCACAGTGTGCCTCTATGCTGAACGTGGAAATCTGGGGGGAAATGTTTCAGTGGTATGCCACAGTGCTGAGTGTACGTAAAAGCCAATGACATATTAATTAGTGTTGACCCCTGTTTAACTTAAACTAGGGCCATTATTTGATGTTAATGATATACTAGACAGGTGCAATGCATCATAGGTAGCCAATCACAGAGTCAGCACCTACAGCAAAACACTATGAAGTATGCATACACCCTACAATCTGATTCTTCCCCATAGTCTGCATCATTGGAGTACACACTTGGGAATTTTAACTGAAAGAATGCTAGGGGCTGCTGCAGGTCTGCTACATCTGTATGTGCTATATGCTGAAGTCAATGCTGCTGCTGCTGACAATAGGCCTAGACATAGAAGGAGAAGAGTGTTCAGGCCCAGGGTAACCTTCCAGGAGCTACATGACCTGGAGATTGTAGAGTGCTACAGGGCAGACAGGGACATGCTACAGGAACTCACTGAGCTTTGCTGCCCTCAACTCAGACCCAGAGCCAAGAGAGGGAACCAATCCCAGTGGAAACAAAGGTATGTGTAGCCCTTGGGCAGCAGCATCCATGGTACTCCACCATGCTATCACATGCCAATGAGCACATTTATTTTTCCCTCACCTGAGAGGCAAGGGCCAGCAATATGCAACACTTCTATCATGTAGCACTCTACCCTGATGCACTAAATGCCATAGATTGCACTCATGTACACATCACGTCACCACCCAGTGAGGAGGTAGAATCTACATCAACTGCAGGGGGTACCACTCCATCAACTGCCAGGTCATGTGCTATGCTCAGGGCATTATCATGAATGTGTGTGCTTGCAGCCCTGGCAGTTATCACGACTCCCATTTCTGGCATGCATCACAGCTGTACCAGATGTTTGCTAGGGGGGACATCCCACATGACCATTTACTGGGAGATGCTGGCTACGCACTTGAACCATGGATGATGACACCCATCCCAAATGCACACACACCCATGGAAGAACACCATAACCTTGCACACACACAAACTATGAACATCATAGAGCATGTGTTTGGGCTTCTGAAGTCACAGTTCCAGTGCCTCAATATATCTGTTGGAACCCTGCAGTACACTCCAATTACATTTGCACAGGTAATCACATTATGCGCCATGCTACACAATATGATCCTGCAGAAACAACTGCAGCAGGATCAGCAAAGGGAAGGGATACACAACCCCCCACCAATGCCTTGGTAACCACAGCCACAGGAAGACTCAGATGAGGAACCCCCTGATTGTGTCCCTGTAGGCAGATGTAGGCATGCCCAGTACACCCTGGCTTTGCCTAAGAGACAATGCATAGCACATTCAGTGACAACCTAGGGTCCTAGGGACTGACACCTTTCTCCTACTCACATACATATAGCAAAATTGTTGACATGATGCAACCCACACAACCTGTACCTATCCACATATTGGCTGTGTACTGCTTGCATCAGACAGAGTCAGCCCTGAAGTACAGTTTTGTCAACTGCTGCATTGGCAAGGTAAGTCTCTAACCTACACACTATTTGTAAGGATTGCTATAATATGGTATTGTATGAATGGATCTGCTGCATTTATTCAAGGAAATATAGTGGGCTATTTGGACAGCTGTAACATCCACATGGGACTACAGATACTCAGTACAATAGCATGTGTCTGCTAATAAACACTAGGCCTCATGGTTGGAATATTCACTACATCAGTCAAAGGGGATGTTAAACAGTGGGGGTCACATGATATTTGGACTACTGCCTATCCCAGCAGATCATGTGCTGTTGTTTCTCCAACCCCCAACACAGCAGTGTTCCCTTATAACTGCTTTAACAGGAAGTCAGCAATGGTATGTCAACAGACCAGGCAAACTCAGAGCTGTAACATAGTACTCTAACACACACTATATGTGCCACAGAAAGCAGAAATAACAATGTACATATCTATGTTGTTGAATGTGTGATGAATGACTCTTCCCTGTCTGCAGCCTGTGTGGCTCATTGGATTAGGGAAGTTAGCATAGGGGATTGTGTTGATGGTTCTAATCTGGAAGTATTCACATCGTTTGCATGTGAGGTATTATTATGTCAGTGTTTTCACATACTGTCATTCTGTGTGTGGTGTAACATTATGAACCTCATTCCCATTTTAAGTACAGCAGACAGCTGGGGAATGCATTGGACAATTTGAGTGAAGTGCAGTACTGCAGAAACAGAAAAAAATGACAATGTCTGTAACATATCTCTCAACCTCTTACTGGTGGAAATCTGGGCAAAGCCTGACAAAATGGAGGGACAAAAGCCCACAAAAAGGGCATATTTTAAATACTGCTCTCATAAACGTAAAAAGTTGCTAGAATAATGGGGTTTGTTTCAACAGATATTTTTTTTCTGAAGGATTTGAAGTCAGAAACTCAAATGTATGTCATTATTTAGTGACTTCAATCCTTAGTTCATCCAAGTGATTTGCCAGAAAACCAGAAACCTTATGAGCAACAGACCAAAATTATAAGCCAAAACTCTGGACATTCTACAAAACTCTGCCCGGTTGAGAGGTACTCTGTAACACACAATATCCCAGAATGGAGTACAGATAGGTCTGGCTTAAAGTCACTGTATAAGTACTTACAGTCCCAATGGGCATGCCCAAACACTTGAGCGCAATTCTGTTTCCCCAACATCAGAATGACCTGTTATGTATAGATACATCTATACGTACAGACATATATGTATACATATCCATCTGTTACTGTCTCACACGTACATAGTATACTTATCAATATGTAATGTCAAATAGATAAATAACAATATATATATAGACTCTCCCCATATATCTATATAACACATATACATATCATACACACAGTTACATTTATATATACATCCCTGTTAATTACATAAACATGTGTGTGGATGTTTATATTGTCCTACATACCCTAATAATGGTGTGTAAATCCGCACTATCACAACACCATACTGTTGCTCAAAGGATCCAAACTAAGGACACAACAGTACAAAATCCACTTACCTACAGATCATTATGCCTGCTGGATATCACCACATAGAGAAAGACAGGTGGGCAGGTGGTGTAATGTACAACATTGTCAATGCAGACATGGACAGGGAACATTGTTCCTGGTCGCAGATTTGTCCATCTAACTGCAAGCAGACACATGGCCATACTGGTAACTCTACACGCATAGCTAGGATAATATTTATCCCACTGCTAGGATACTAGATGTAGATACCATTATGAAGCAATACTAGATGCAGATAACATTATGAAACAATATCAATCTGCAGGCCACAGATGCTGTTCAACACAAGCCTAGTTTGTGTAATGCACAATTACTGTGCCTTTAATCACATATACAACAGACTCAACCTGCGGGGTGCACAATAAGTGCTATGATCTATAGTGAATAAGACTAGATAGGTAGGGGTTCTAATCTCACTCCAGGCTACTTGGTGCATGTCTGTGTGTATCCCCCTACGGAACAACTGCCATGCCCTCATGGGCTATCCACCTGTAATGATTATGCACTTTCTGACCCTGTAACTTGCTGCTGGTTTCCAAACTGCCCTCTTCTACAAGGCCTGATGATGTCATCCACCTTAAGACTACCAGATGATAGTGTAGTATCAGCCATAATCTGTGGTGTGTGTAATAAATACTGTGACCTATAGTGTGTAAAACTAGAGAGGTAGGGGTTCTAATCTCAATACAGACTACTTGGTGTGTGTATACTGTAAAATTAATTTTTGTTATTGTAGTTACTATGGTGATGCTTACTGTGAAAGATCTGAAGTCTTCTTAAGACACTCAGTCTTGCTGTCTGGATTCTGCTGAAATCAGAGTCTGGTTATAGTTGCTTTCACAGTCTGTTGCATACATAAACTTGCAGAATATAGACTGATGAGAGAATATACTTTGCAGAGCAGTAACAAATAACTTTTTATAATAAACCACATGGACTAACGTTGCGGCTTCAAGTACTGTTCCACTTTACTTCTCATATAGTACAAATGATGTGAGAGATATAACATTTACCTCGGGACAAATGTGTTGATACCAATACCCCTAACATAACTGGATTTAATACAGACTTTATATATATTTTTAGTTAAACACACACCCTCTTGATTTTAGAAAGATACTGTCTTGATGACACAAATGCTGATAAGTGCTGAAAAGCATATTTTTAAGGGCACGTCTTGTGGATAAACTTTTTTAGAAAAGCATATTTTAAACTTTTTTAGAAAAGCATAATTTTCAGGGAAACGCCTTGTGGATAAACACATGTCCTGTTGTCCATTCTTTAAAGAAAGCAGATTAGTTTTTTTCTGATATATCCTGTGTTTTTTACATTCTTGCCAAGTCTGTAAGAAGTCAGCTTTCTTGATGTGTGTATAATACATTCATAAGCAAGTTCCTTATTTTTTAAGCCTCAGTCATTTAGTATGAATGCTAACTACATATTACTAAACTCTGTTACTGCATTTAAGCAAGCTTTATTTTATACCTTATTTATGTTACATATTTGTAACAGAATTACTTTCAACCTTAAAACCTTGTTGAGCATAATCTTACAATTCCCTCTTTTTCTTTTTTAATGTACTCAAAACACTTTATACTGGTATGTATTTTTGATCACATTATGTAGAAAACACATTAAGATACAAAATCTTTAGTCTTATTTTGATACACAAGTCAAAATGCAATGTTACATAGTTAATACAATGACATCAAGTATTACTAATAAAACACAATATATTTAACAACTCCTTCTTTTGCAAACCATTTTATGATAATATTTTATCAGTTATGAGCTGTGTCTGCTTTAGTTTTATTTTTTAACTTGATTAATTTATTCTTTTGCAATCACAGAATGTAATTTATGACTTAGTACTCTTTTATTAATTCTTTGCACCTGTTGAATTAACTCTTTACTTTTATTGATTATTTTATATCAAAAGATTAGAGATAGACTAATATATATAAGAGACAAGAACTATGTGCTACTCCAAGCATTTATACACTGCTGAAAATATACAGTTTCAATGTCATTTTAACCATAACATTGTGGTCATGTCTCTGAACTGCCCATTAATACCTTGGTTGACAGTGAAGTGAACATAAAGTACTGAACTGAGCATAGATAAATATTTGAATGCAATTATTTCAGTATATTTAATAATTGATGATTTAAGAAAACATGATTTATACACTAAAGAATGCTATGTAATTAGTCCATTAGCTGTATGAGTACAATAATTTAATATAATTTTCCTCTAACTGGGGTAACCAGTACTAGTACAGATAAAATGATGGTCCAAAAGCCAGTAATAAGACTCCAACTTAAAACCAGTGATAATATTACAACTTGGACAAATTACTACTAGACATTAATTTCATTTGTACTGAATTCTTTACATAAAGAGACTGTAAAGTACATTTAGTCCAATCTTACAAATTTAGTAACATTAACATCAAGCAAAATCTTGGAAAATTCTTATGTCTCTTTAGAAGTATCTAGTGGAATTGTCACCAGAGGCAACTATGCTTTTTGCAAACCAACATTGCCTTGCCAAAAACATATTAAAAATAGTGACCATTCTTGTTTAATTTATTACATATCTTTACTCTTTCTTGTATAGCTGTAATAAAGCAATTTTAAGCCATCTCTTGTATAGCTTTACAGTTTAACAGGTTGTAAATACAATTTAATATTAATAACTAGCATGATAGCTATTAGCAACTTGCAAAATATCTTATCCTGTCAGGTTTAATCTGTTTACCAATATTTGTAATGCACTAATACCTGTTTTTCCCTCCCCCTGAAAGAGTATTGTCAAGAAGAAATGAGATATTTCTTCCTGTAGCTTTATTGTATACCCTTTTGCAATACTGCTCACACAGTCAGTGTAAAACTGAGAAAGTACTCCTCCCCCTGTAGTATTGCACTATTGTTTATTTGCTTTATAATGTATGTCAGCCCAACACTTTGGTTATACATTTGCTTTATTAGGTTATTAAACTACATACCTTTGTCTGATTTGATCATTTATTGTCTGTTTTGTTTTCTGTTGCCTTTGCTGTCTACTTCTAATAGTAGTTCTTTGTTCCTTCCTGTATACTTTATTTGAACTGTATGTATACTATAACCCATCTGCTCGCTATACTTGATGTAAGTGATTTTTTTTTTACTTTTAACAGTGACATATATGCACAATTGTGATGTTTTATTATAATTACCAAATAGTGTTGCATGTGAATATTTTAACAATTATGTTTTAATAACAATAAGTTTTTAGAAAAACTCAAGCCACTTGCTTGGCAATCAGTCTTGTTTCTTATCTTATCTGCTCAACATTTCCTGTAACTATTCATCCAGTCTAGGAAGGTCTGAGCTCACATTTCAGTTAACCCTTTTAGCATTTTTCCTTTAATCATCTGTTAGTAAAATGCAGTTATAAAACACTTAGTATTATATTTGAGATTTGCATACTAAACATTATTTTACAATTAGCTTACATATTTTTTAACTTTTGATTTCAGTGTTTTTTTAATTATTTAACTGCTCTGCCATTCATTTTACAAAGACTGTTTGACTAATTCCATCCGTGATCTTATTTCTTTTAAAAATTCAGAACTTTAACTGGTGTGGTGTTACTATACAATTATAAAAAATTGTAAAAAACAAATAGATATTAGCTTAACTAACACATGTTTATATTTACATTATTTATATTTTCTGTTGTCTGCCTGTTATTGTTGTGCATTGTATAAAAATAATAAAGTAATGGCGGCACAGTGGTGCAGCGGTTAATGCTGTTGCCTCACAGCAAGAGGTTCTCCAGTTCGATTCTCAGCTGGGGTGCCTTCTGTGTGGAGTTTGTATGTTCTCCCTGCATTCACTTGGGTTTCCTCCGGGTACTCCGGTTTCCTCCCACATTCTAAAGACATGCTTCTGGAGCATTTCTCCCTGGTCCTCCGCTGAAAACAGGATCTGTGGAACCTAGTCGGACTTTCCCGGTCAACAAATGTTAAATAAATAAATAAAAAGAAAAAAGAAAATACATGCATGTCAGTCCTGTGACTTTACATCTTTATGCTTATTAACTATTTTCATTTAAATTTCATACACTAGAACTGTTCTGTTTACCTTTTGCCTATGCCATGAGAATGGCAGTCATATGCTCTACTCTACTATAGTACTGATAAATATCTTGCTTTAATTGAATGGAAGTTTTAAACATTTGAGAATGATTTGTATTTTACCATCCTACTATGTACGCTTTACCATTTTCAAAACACAAACATATTATAAAATATAGCTCTTTTGTACAGATCAGCTGTAGTTTCCTGCTCTTTCCCAATGTATGTAGGAAGTCAGTCTCTGTCAGTTCAGCTAATTTATTTTTTTTTATCCTGTAACTGCTGTTCAAGAGTTTCCTCATGGTCTGCTTGTTATGTCTCAGGAACCTGTTCTGCTTAATCTGAAACTCCTATGCACTTTTGGAAAAATGTTTGTATAACTTGTCTAAGCTTCCTGAACTCATTGTGTCTGTCTCTTAGAAGTTTATTACATTCTTTTGTAACAAAATGTACTAGAGGTCCTGTCAGTAACTGATTTGACTCCTGTTGTAACTTTGAGATTAACCTTTCACATGTGGTGACATGACATAACTGTTCAACATCTGAATATATGCAAACACATTACCCTTAGTTATTTTTTTATCATGAAAAGGTCTGTATTCACAGTCTATCATTTTAACAATATCATGCAATACTTTTTTATGGCATAATACACAAGATGCAGTTTTTGTTGATTGACATAATAAACATTTGTCATACTCCATATGGTTTTCTTTGAGATACCAGTCACATATTGTAATACATTTGCATAATGCCTTACTATCAACCTGACCTAATAAGGTTTTACATTTACTAATGCGCTGTGTATACCAACATTGCAATTTACTAAAGCTTGGTTTACTCATGCACAATTATGTCTACTAGCTTCCATACTAAAAATGTGACACAGAAAAAAGTATTACCAGTTAGCAAGAAAACAGGTGATCAGGCTGTTGTTGCTGATGGCTGGAAATTTTTCAGAGTCACTCGAGAAGCTGGAGAAACACAACAGGCAGCGGACTGCTGTTAAAGTAGATATCCACCTTTTCTTGGAGAATTTATGGCACTGCGACTTTCCTGGACTTAAGGCTCAATATGGATTCAGACGTCTGAAAAAACTTTACTGCTGCAAGCTGCTTAAACTAGAATACTTCTGTTTAGAATTCAGACATACGTACAAATGTTAGCTACTGCAATTTGACTGAAGTGACTTTCTGCAGGACTTAACATTCCCTCTGTGTTCGAATGCAGGTAGGCTCGCCATTGAAAAATTAGTTGTTATTGTATTGCTATGGTGCTGCTTACTGTGATGGATTTGAAGTCTTCTTAAGACACTCAGTCTTTCTGGATGGATTCTGCTGAAATCAAAGTCTGGTTATATTTGCCTTCGCAGTCTGTTGCATACAGAAACTTACAGAATATACACTGATGAGAGAATATACTTTGCAGCATCAACTCAGAACAGTAACAAATAACTTTTTATAATAAACCACACGGACTAACGTTGCAGCTTCAAGTACTGTTCCACGTTACTTTTCATATAGTACAGATGATGTAAGAGATACAACATTTACCTCGGGGCAAATGTGTCCTACCAATATCCCTAACACAACTGGATTTAATACAGACTTTATTTATATATTTAGTTAAACACACACCCTCTTGGTTTTGTAAAGATACTGCCTTGATGACGCAAATGCTGACATATCTGTTCTTGTGCAAATGATGATAAGTGCAGAAAATCATATTTTTGTAAGGGAATGCCTTGTGGATAAACGTTCTTAGAAAAGCATATTTTTCAAGGAAATGCCTTGTGGAAAAACACATGTCCTGTTGTCCCTTCTTTAAAGAGAGCAGATTAGGTTTTTTTCTGATATACCCTGTTTTTTTTTACATTCTTGCCAAGTCTGTAAGAAGTCAGCTTTCTTAATGTGTGTGCAATACACTCATAAGCAAGTTCCTTATTTTTTAAGCCACAGTCATTTAGTATGGATGCTAATCACATAATACTAAACTCTGTTTCTGCATTTAAGCAAGCTTTATTTTATACCTTATTTATGTTACATATTTGTAACAGAATTACTTTCAACCTAAAAACCTTGTTGAGCATAATCTTACATATACCCCCCTGCAAAACAGCTGTCATGTGCTCATTGGCTAGCATCTGCAATGGCTGTGCACTTTTTGGCCCTGTAACTTGCTTCTGGTTTCCAAACTGCCCTCTTCTACAAGACTTGATGAAGTCATCCACCTTAAGGCTGCCAGCTGACAGTGTAGTACCCAGCATAAACTGTGACATGAGATAAATACTGTGATCTATAATTTGTAAGACTAGAAAGATAGGGGTACTAATCTCACTCCAGGGTACTTGTGTGAGTGTGTATGCCCAGATGGTGTAAATATGCTCACCTTGGTAACTTAGTAATAGGCAGGGATTTGCAGTATTTTATTTGTAGCATATGATGTGGTCCCCCCAAACAACCAACCACAACAAGGCCTGCTGATGTCATCAAGCATAATATGTCCTGCAGTGATAGTACTAGCACACATGAGATGTGTTGCGGGCATCACATACTGTGATCTGTAGTGTGTATCACCACATAGGTAAGTATTCTCATCTACATACAGCCAACTTGCAGTATGTGTGTCCTTGGCATGCCCTGTACGCAGTGATTGGATGAGGTGCTAGCCTCAATGTAGCCATGTTTGTCTCTGAGCCTGTTAGAGCATTTTACATCAAGGTATGAAACCATAGAACATTTGAACTTCACTAGCATAATGACCATACAACCCTCACAATCATAGACATCTTTATAGCCATAGTTACAGGATCGGCACATATTGCCCCAGTCTAAAAGTGACAGAGGCAGATGTCCTGTGTTGACATGACAGTCACCCAGCCAATCAAAAATATGGCATGTGCTGAGGTGCACTGAGGTGCTCTGTGTGCTTAGGTGTGCTAGACAAATCTCTCCCCACAAGCATGTAGTACTAACGTCACATACAAGGTTAATTTCCTTACAGTGAGATATCTATCTCCTATGCGTCTTACACACAGACAGCATATGCAATCAATCAGGGTCACACATTGCCCTATATGCAAGGCACATATCATCTCTGAGTACTCTTTATGTCACAGGTGACAATGACACTCATTGTAGATGATCCCCATTGAACACATACTGAAGATGTGAAGTGTCTTGTAAGGGACTATACTGATGTGTGCAATTGCCAGTACTGCTTGGAAAAGTATATCACCAAGTGGCCATTACACTCAGATACTGGCATGCTGAGGGAAGGGTACTTGGAGGTTATGAGTATGTCACCTACAGGTGACTGTGGCCTCAGCTATGCCATATGATTCCTGCCATACCACTGTAGAGACACGGTGATCTGAGGCACATTAGGTGTAAACATGTGTGTCCAAGTCTGTGTACCCAGTTTGTTAACTGCTGAGTATGTACATCACATGTTGCGAATGATGTACTACTTGCCAGGTACATAGGTCTAACCAATGAAAATGATACTACATATATATATTTGCATGGAGTTTATGGCCATTAGTATGTCAACAGGCATGTGTCAACAATAACCTCTTGCAGGATAGTGACATGCCACAGAGGCTCTGCAACTACTCACAATTTGCAGGCATCAGGCAACATTGCTAGGCACAGATAGTCAGTATTAAAATGTGTTGTAGTTGAATGGACCCAGGACTGCTCCCTGTTGAGCACTGCTGTTTATAGATCAGCTGTTGGAGGTGGATTTCCCTGTGTTGCATATGAGTGACAGTAATGGGCACTCAGTGACCCCTACATTGAAAGTATCGTAGATGCCTAAGTGGGTGCTTTGTAAATGTTGCCTGAGCAGGGGATATAGTCAGACAACTTGGTTCAGCCCAGGGGGTTGTATGCCCTGACGTACCCTCACCCAGGTCCATGGTGACTTCCTCGGAAATGTCCACCATGTGTAACAGTCATTTTTCCCCTGTCACACATCCAAACTGTGTACAGTCAACTGTGTATAGAACACATATATGTGTGCTGATCAGGTCCATGATGATCACCCTTATGGGCATAGAGATATGGATATTTAGACAAAGAGGTGTATAGTTATGTTGGTCAGTGGATACACCACCTCAGTGCAAGGGTAAAACAGTTACCATTGTCCACTCAGTGTCAATATGATTGTAAGGGTGTCCCAATTGTGTTAGTAATCCTTGTCAGATCACATGTGGGATGCAGCCTGCAATGTTAACATGTGCAACAGATGCTGTGTAACTTCCAGTGAGAGGCCAGTTATGAACTGCTCTGTATATATGGAAGTTATGGGACAGGTTTTAGGAATGTCATGTGTCACATATGGTGGGGACAAAAGAGTGTAGGTGATGTAGACAGTGTGGGTATACAAGTTAGGTATGAGTACAGACCCATCATCTGTGGCATTATGACATATGAGGTCGCCTACAATCTGGGGATGTCCTTTGAGGTCACACGTAGGTACACTGTGCGTTGCTGTTTTGCTTTGTATGGGTGGCTACTTTTGTCACTTACTATGCCTACACAACATCAGAACAACATTACCTGCTACTTTTAGCTAAGGAGGTCTCACCTCCATGTTAGGGGGTGCCACCCTCACCCCAACTGTCACACAGCACTGTCCACCTGTTATTGTACATCCTGCTAATGGCAGTTGTCCACTAGTTCAGTTTGCTGAGTCATGACAAGCCTGTGTCTCTCCTGTTATGTATAGCCGAGTTCATGCAGTTGTAATGCTGCTGACATAATGCATGGGTGTAGATCTCTGCATCCCTGCCGGTTCCATCTGAAGAAGGAGGTTCAGTTACGCTATGTCAACCATCCTCCAGGTAATAAATGTCTGTCTTGACATATATGAACTGGATGACGCAGTGGTGCAGCAGTAGCATTGTCACCTCACAGCAAGCAGTTCCCTGGTTCAATTTTCAGCTGGAGTGCCTTCTGTATGGAGTTTGCATGTCCTCTCTACATTCATGTGGGTTTCCTCTGGGTGCTGCGGTTTCCTCTCATGTTACAAAGACATGCATTTGGAGCATTTCTCCTCAGGCCTCTCCTGAAAATCGGCTTAGTTCCAAGTTGGACTTTCCTGGTTAACAAATGTTAAATAAAAATAAGTAAAATAAATAAATATGAATGTATTGTCTGCAATGGGGTATTTGCCTGTAGGTCTAAGGAGACTGATTTGTGGCCAGATCACACCAGGGAAGACCTCACATTGGTGGGGCTGTACTGGTCACCCATATTGATAAAAGTATGATGCACTACGTTGATTCCCAGTGTGGGATGTCATGGCACTGCTCCAGGGCATTGTAGGTAAGGATCTGGACCATCCTTTGGGCAAGTGAGCCACAGCATGACTAAGTGACACAATGTGTACACATTACACTTCCCTAACATGTTCACCTGTGTTCTGTACAGACACTCTGCATGAATCTCTTCTTGCAACATGCTGAAAATATCTGCACTACTTAGTTGCACAGACGACAACTAGTATGTAGTGCCAAGTGGTGTTTCCAGATCTCTGAGTTATGTCACCTGAAATGCCATGATAGGAGTTAGCATGGATATGAGCACTTACACTGTCATACACCTACTGACACTGTACCAAACAGTGTTACTTTTGCTCTAGGCCAGATCATGCCTACTGACTGTAAACAGAGGACCCCCACTGACAGTTACACTATGCAATGGATGTCGGACATATGTCTCACTCCACCAACCATGGCCTGACAAGGTGTATGACAATATTATGCCAGCAGGCCTTCTTGGAAACTGTGTACATCATGTACAGAGTGTTATGTCAGCTGGTGGATAGACAAGTGACTGACAGTCATACTCTGGGCGGATAGCAATGGGAGACCTACACCTCAATGATGCCATTCACCAGTGGAGTTTACCATCCTCCATTCTTGGTATACCCTGTCTACCTATTCCCTCACTGCAGTCATAGCTGCTGTCAGTGACATTTGACTGATTACATTAGCATATTGGGAGCTGTCACAGAATCCCATACAGTACCAACAGTCATCCAGGGTGGTGTAAGACGCAGACAGCTGTGCTTTAAGCCACTGACAAAGACTAACTGATGACTGTGTAATGCTAGTCTGTGGAAAATCATCCACCCCTGCAAATTATTGTAGTGTCCACACACCACACACACTTGAGCCATTACACATGGGGTTATGGACACAGACAATAATGTAGCCTTTGACTCTCACTGGTCGGTATGATGTGGTGATGCATTCACTGTTGTACACCCTATACCGACAGGTTTGGGATGTACATCCCAGACTATCACTGCTATACTGACTGTGGCAGTCATCACACCTATCATTGTGTGCAATGGCACCCTTGCTATGTCACTACATGGGCACAGCATACACTATAGCAGCCACACAGTTCACATGGTACACCAATACACAGTGTAGATAACCTGTCCTATGGAGTCTGTGTCATGACTGTACACGTGTAGTCTGTCTCCTAAATGGTTTGGAGGGGATGTGTATGGTTCCAAACAGGGAGGTGTCTGATCCCACTGTGCACCTCCCACCTATCCATAACAGGACTAACACATGTATCTCCTGTTCTACAAGCCTACAACATCATTGTGGTATACATAGTGCATGCTGAAGAGACAGATGTGTAACACATACATTACACCCTACATGAAACTGGCCCTCCATGCATGTGAAGCACAAATCTGTGAAGACACAGCATGTGCAGGTTACAAAATGGAATGCAGAACATGCCAATCATAACTGGTGTCTGACAACTGTCTGTGCTGGAAACAGGATATCTGTGGATGGGCCATCACTGTCAGGACAGCTTACAGGTGTGTGTGTTCTCAAAACCCTGGTAACACTTATCAAGGGTAGCAGACATGTTCACTGATTAGGGATGCATGAGTGCGCTGAATGCCACCCATGTCCTTGTTAGCCTGTTATATACATATGAACCTATGGAGCAATGCACTTAGAGTGCTATACCTTACTGAAGCCATATTTGTGCTGTGCTGACATGCCATACTGTGCTACTTTATTGCTGCTGTGTATCGATAGGTTATCCCAACAGACTTCTGAAACAGAAACAGAAACAGGTCCAAGACACACCTGTCATTGTGCAACTATGCAGCGATTACAACATCATACAACATAAGGTATATAAAAGAATGTGGCATACTCATGACAAATGCCAGCATACAGTATCTGTCATTAACTACTTCATGTGTCAGGGCAAGACAACACTGCATTACACAAGTACATGTTAACTAATAAAGTCATCCTGTGCATCAGACACATAGATTCATTTCCCATCATCAATGGCGAGGATGACAGTGATGTGGCACAGGTATCATCACTTGCACAGAGTGTTGTGTGGGGTTGCATAAGGCCTAGCCTGACCCAAAAGGTTGACAGCATGTGTATGAGTCAGGAAGGGAATCAGGTAATATGGACCATAGAGAGGTGTCGGGTGTGTCTGTACATGACCTGCATTTGACAGTGGTGTGTGAGTGTGTGTGTGTACACAGTCAAGCTCAGTGCTAGCCTTACATGTGCATGTTTTGGACAGCTTTGGACCATACATGGTAAATTTGACAGTTCACCTTCTCCGGTCCCAAACATGGGAACTGGCTCTGCCAGGAGTTGCACTAGCACCTCCATGGTCAAGGTCAGAAGTGGTGTTAGTACCTGATGGTGAATGCTATCTGCTGGGACTGGATCTCCCATGGGAACACCCAGGGAAACGAGCCCATGGACTGCCATGTTGTGTGGACAGCACACTCCCCTCTGTAGCACTGGATGCACTGCCACTAGGGGAGCGTAATTGTTAATTGCCATGTGGATTCTCAGCAGATGGGGTTGCTGTTCTACGTCCATGAGTCTGACGCTCAACTCCTGCCATATATTCCAGCACAGACAATGTGCGGTCCAAGACAGACACTGTCTCAGCCCACTTTCTGACCACTGCATCAGTCAACTGATCCAGGGTGTCTCCAATCCGGTGGAGACACTCACGGATGTCAAACTGTGCTGCATCCATAACCCTAAGCATACATCTCATGTTCCATTCAGAATGTGTTTGTGCCTCCATGATGGCCCAAAACATATGCTGAGTGACCCGTGATGTGACACCTGCAACAGGTGGTGGGCAGACAGTACTCCTCCTACAACCACCTCTGTTAATAAACCTGTGTGGGACCTAGCCAGGTTTCTCACCATGGCCTGTGTCTATACTCACTGCAGCCATAGTTGCTACATTTTCCTGTTCAATGTCCCTATCCCCTGACTGTCCAAAATCTGTGTCCTCTGTGGACTGGGTATGTGTGGGCATACTGACTGTGTGGGATGAGAATGAAGACAGACGAGTGATGTCTACCTCTGGGACAGATTCAGTCCCTGACACCCCCACCTGTGCCTCACTGTGGCTACCATCACCATCAGAGTCCAAAGAGACACTGACATCAGGTTGTGTAGAGGACAGACACCAACCCCCCCAGTCACCTGTGATAAGAAAGAAAAAAGCAGTACCTGAATACCTGCAGTATTGTGTATGACAAATCCACCAATACTCATAATAACTAAGACTACAACTGTATTAGCGGTCAACCATTGTTCTTCTCCACTTTCGTCCAAAAAAAGACTTCCTCAGAACAAAATACGCATTCAATTCAAGACTTTTATAACAATCACTTGAAGTAAATCAAGTAAAACTTGACCGGTAAAATTTACCTTTGAATTAATCAACATGAAACTATACTTGATAAAACAACACATAAAAACCCAGTACATCTATCTTAACAAATATATTGAAATACATGTTTCACTGCCTAATTTATTTTCCTTTCAACCTTTTGTTTTTTAAAAGCCATTTTAGAGTAATTGCCTCATTTAAACCAGGAGGCTTATCTGCTCTTAACTGTCACTGCCAAAGTGTTTCATTTTGTTCAGTTACACTTCTGTGATTATCCCCACTAAGATCCTTAGGTACCTGTTCCAGACTGGAAAATAACAACATTCTACTCTGTCTACACATAAAAGTATGTTTAAATAGGATATTATCCTGGCTGTTATCTTTAATAGAATATAAATGTTCCTTAACAAAACAGCGTCATGCTTACCAGGAGCAGCACCATGGCCTTGGCCAATATCTGACAGACTTGTGAAAAATTGAGGGTGATGTAATGTCAGTAGTAAGGCATGCTGCAGCACAACAAGGTGATACATCCATATATCTCATATTTACAGTAGCTACTGTGTTACCTGTATTGCTCACATTCTGAATATGAGAGTACAACTGAGGTAAAACCCTCCTCCCCCAAAGAACAAAGACCTGATACCCACATAAAAGTATGTACAGCCTGACACACTGACTGCTACAGTATTGCAATGCTAATAACAGTAAGCTTACCTGCATGCTCCTCCGCTGTGGAAACTGTGGCACCTCCGTGATGTATGATGTGATGGATGCCTAAGAACTATCATGTGTGCCGAGGTTTACCAGGAATTCCTCAGTGGCAGAGAGTGGTTGTTTCACTGCAGGCCTTACACCAGTGATGGCACAATCCCTAGCTATATCTGCGGCACTTCATCGTGCAGCATTGACCATGTCCATTCCATGGTGTCAAACCTGCTCATATGTCCTGCCCCGATGGCCCATGCCATTCACATCATGGACAAGGTCTGTTCACAATGCAACCCACTGTTCCCTGTTTTGCTTCCCTCTGGACAGTAGGATGTGATGATGTTCCCTTAGTCCTACCAATATAGTTTTATTTTCTGCATCTGAGAAGGGGCATGGCATCTAAGGTACATGATTTCATAAAGACAACAAAAGAGAACCCATTACATGATCATATACATGGAAGTACACTATGTAGAGATAGAGCAAGGACAAAATGGCTGGCGCCATCCACTGCTTGCTCACACATGTCACACTCCACAATGTGCAAACATGCTAAGTGTGTGGATACAACTGAGATAGTGGCAATAGTCAGGTACTCACGGGTGTGGTATGACAGATTTTGCTGTTTGATCATACACTCAACACTCGGGTCTACTGTGGTGTGTCCCCTACTGGCACCCCCTGACAATATGTCATAAGAACAGTGCCCCACAAATAGAAGTGTACTATAACAACCACTATAAAGGGACAGTCCAATGAGACCAGTGTGCCACAATGACAAATAACAATGCACCCTTGATGCATTGTATGTCCAGTGTAGGTATAAGACAGCAGGAGATCAACAACATGTCATTATTACAGGTCTAAGATGTGTGTAACACTTTAATCCCTAGTTCTCATAAGTCTATTCACCCATCTGCATCCTGTTGTACACAAAATCAGTTGCATACCTGATGGAGTGCAGTACTCCTCTGTCGATATATGGTGACAGTAAAATTTTCACAAAGTCATAATCTGTATGAGGAAAGTCTCATACAGAATGATTCCCCATAGCCAGCTGCTTGCCTTTTAAACATGCTTCTTATAAGCAGGTGATTGTCTCTAAACCAATCTGTGGGTCTGAAATGCTAATTGCAGCTAACACAGCTGATTTGCAGTATCATCAGCCAATGATGTGCAACCACTGTACAATATATAAGGCCTTAATGTAGATTAGGGCTCCTTTCTGATATGTTGTGCTGGATATTACTGGGGTGAGAAGACTACATCATCACACAGGGTAGGTCTGTAGCAGAAATCTTTACATAGAGATGTGCATGCTACTGGCTGCAGCTGCTGCTGAGGTAATAGATATAGGCAGAGACTGTGAACACTTTGGAGGACAAAAAGCTGTAGGAGTAACTGTGTGAGCTGTGTCAGCCTTGTAGAGGCAGAGCCAGAGTGAGGCTACCCTTTCCACTTCAATTAAGGCATGTGTTTAAGGTAAGCATGTCAGTTAATGGTATCAATAACAGAGTATTTGGCAACATGTTTGGTGTGTCCTTGAGTAAAATGGGGTATAAATATAAGAATATGTGCACATTTGGGCAACTGCCAGACCATGTGTTACAGTCTGGTAGTAATTTGCAGCATGTATGAGGGCAGGCCTTGTTACAAGTAGGGACCTCCAATGTGTATGTCAGCTGCATGGCTGTGATAATCTGCACAGTGACTTTGGAAGGCTTGTGTGGGGTACTGTGATATTAGTAGCCCTTATTTGCAGTACCAGTGCTGACATTCTCTGAATGCATATTGATGTATGACGTGACACATTATGCACATATAAGTTTTGCTATAGGGATATGTGAAGTGTGTTCCTACCTGCAGGCCTGTGACTTCCATCAGTGAAAAGCAGATATGTCACTTAAAATGCATTGTACGAATACATGACTCAGTCATTAATGCTGCCTTCACAATACTGTACATTCACTTCTATACACCACTGGATTTGAACCCAGGACTGTGTGTGGCAAAATGTACTTTATGCAACATGATTAACAGACTGAGCTACTGCAGGTGTATTTACAAGATATATGTGCACACATATACACTGTGACATACATTTTCCACATCCATCAGTATATGCATGGCTTTATATGGATGTTTGTGTGCACCAGGTTCCCGGTTGAACATGTATTTTGCCATTAATGCCTTAGGAGGTATCTTTCAACATGTTGTGGCTGAAAGGCACATTTGCCTGCTATCATAGGCCTCACTAACATCCATTACTATGTCTTTGACTTTCTAGTGATATACTATTGCATCAGAGTACAAGGTGCATCCCATTTTTTCCAGTGCTATTTAATCAAGCTTGCACAGTGTGACATGCAGCTCTACTGAAACATGCTTAATGACTATAACTGGTAATTACTGTTTTGTTTAAACCAACTGTTTTAATTAACTCATTACATCTGAATGACACCTCTAGGTGCATCTGCAGTTAACTCCTACTGACGCCTCTAAGCATCAAATATTGCTTGTTCATATTTCCATCAATAATTCCAAAACCATACTATGTATGAGGATTTAAAATATTTCATCTTAAAACTTGCACAATGGCAAACTTAACTGCATTAATACAGGAGAATAAATATTAACTGTTGTTTTTATGATATTAATTTATATAGATATCATTTTCATATTTTTCTAAATATCTCAACAACCAGGTAACACAGATAGAACTACTTAGACTCATATGAAAGCTCTCAGCTAGATGAATAAAATATCGCTGACAAGATGTGTATAACTTGAGTGGTTGCTGAAATATTGTAAGTTATTTACAAAATATTAGAAATGTAATAGTTACTGTGTTTAAAATTCAGTTTAAGACCTAGAACCTAAATAATACTGCTACTATAAAATGGTTTGTGTTGAAGGGTTTTCCATTTATATTTCTTTCATAGTCCATATGGTTCCAGAGATATGAATATTTGTTTGAAATGTGAGCACAAAATTTTATTTCTGTCAAATGACTTAGGCTCCCCCATTGAAAGTTACAGTGCAAACTTCCTGAGCACCATTGGAGAGAATGAGTTAAGAGATGTGTGGCATAGCAGGTTAATGCAGTAGTCTGCAGGTGCGATGGTCTTGGATCCAATATATGGGATGGTTGTTTATTCTGTAAGTGCATTACAAGTTTAAAAACACATATAGTCAATATAGCTGTATTTAGCTGAGCTTAGCAAAGCTGTGCGATACATCACATCATGCAGCAACATGCTAAAAATATATAAAGAAAAGAAAAATGGGGCGATAGGAAAGTGGTGAAATAGGGTGCAAGTAGGGGGAAATACATAGTGAAAGGTAGGTAAGGATGTGCAAGAAGGCTATAGGAAAAAAACACTGCTATGCATTTCTTTTACAGCAACAACTATGCACTTTGATAGAATTTGCACATGACTTTGAATTCTCAACCCCAGTGGTCTGCAGGTGCGATGGTCTTGGATCCAATATATGGGATGGTTGTTTATTTTGCAAGTGTGCATTACAAGTTTAAAAACACATATAGTCGATATAGCTCTATTTTTCTGAGCTTAGTGAAGCTGTGCAATGTGTCATGTCATGCAGCAACACACTAAAAAATATAAAGAAATGAAAAATGGGGAAATAGTAAAGCAGTGAAATAGGGTGCAAGAAGGGTAAAGACATAGTGAAAGGTAGGTAAGTATGTGCAAGAAGGGTGTAGGAAAGAACCATAGCTATCCATTTCTTGTACAGCAACAACTATGCACTTTGACAGAATTTGTACATGACTTTGAACTCTCATCTCCAGAGAGAGGGGTGAGAACAACATAAATGCATTGTCAAGCCAACTGGACCAAATTACATTTATCCAGTGGACATGTGTGCAACATGGAGAGATATGTATGAGATGATATTTTTTATTGGGATAGGTGCTCATTTTTTTGGAATGTTGGGAAAGGGATATAGGTACATGCGGGGGACATAAGTTGGGTAGGCAAGGATATAGTTGCGGACAGACAAGACAAACAAGGCAGCAGACAGGGACAAAATGTGACACATGAGGAGGTGAACAACTTGGATACAAATGGTGTTGTGGAATCCAAGTCCCATGTGCTTCCATATTTCAGAACTGTGACTCACATCCTCACCCATGGGACTGTAGGCACTGCTCTGTCACTGCCCTGGCAGTGGCAGTGCTGGAGGCTGGGCACTGGTGTTAACCCACCCCACCAGCTTGGCCAGCATGTCCTCAATCCGGCACAGGTGGTGGTCAAACCCATGGTAGACTATCCTGCACACCAAGACCGGCAGCTCATCCCGGGTGACAACACCCCCTCTACTACCACTCCCAGAGGTGGCTGGGCCACATCACATGGGGTGGTACTACCCAACACCATAGATAGTACAGGGGCAGCAGAGGGGGCACCACTGGTCTGGGTCCCAAACGTGCTGGGATCCAGTGCCAAGGCAAGTTGAGGTAATGTAGGTGAATCAATCTGAACTGGCTTACCTTGATGTGCTGTGGTAAATGAGATATAGTAATAAGTTACAGTTAATAATAACCAAACCATTGTTAGTATTAACAGAATGGAAGATAATTTTAATTAATCCAAATACATATTAATGTATATTATGTGTAACACAACAGTAAATAACAACAGTCAGTATGTTAACAGTATGCCGGTAAGAAGTAAACCATAAGGACAACAAAACAGTTTAACAAAATATGTTAATACTAAATCGTAATGTATTTATTTATTTGCATTTGTTTACTGGAATAGTCCAGCTGGGCGAAAAGTGCCCATTTTTAGTGGAGACCCAGGGAGAAAAGCTCCACATATAAGACATTTCACATACAATACAGAATTTACATTAATAGACATTTAGTACATATTTTTGGCAGCTTACACTGTGCAATTGGTGAAAAAACAGTACATAAGTAATCATTCTCAAATCAAAGAAATCATACAAGCAATACAGAGTATATAGATGAGAACATTCCATACGAGTAGTTATCAGCTAGCAAAATTTATATAGTGCACTTCATGCAGTGTGTGCAAAGCAGATATAGGAATTAATTATAGACTAGGTGCTTAAACTTTTCACATATTTAGGAGGTGTAATAGCTGCGCCATAGGCTATATGAGTCCTGTTGCAGGAATCAGCAAAGTCAGTGGATACTGTTGCAGCTATAAGTGGTGGCATAATATTAAGGTAGGCGGTGAGAGTACCTGAATGTCTCGCCTGGTTGAATGATAGGTCTATAAGGGTTAGGAAGGGAAAGAAGTAGACAGGAGAGTTCAGTGGTAGGACAATGAGGGTTAGTAGAAGAGGAAACTGGACAGGATGGAGAGTCGGAGTATGTAAAAGGACAAGTGGATGTGGGAGGAGGATGCCAGAGTAGTAGAGTGAAGGTGAGAATAGTTGTGATGGTTGAAGTTAGGTTATATGAGATGTGGTGTTAGCACATGTGCACAGCCAAGATGAGGAGAGGTGTTGTTTCAGAGATGTCTTGAAGAAGGTTACCAAGCAGGTGGATCTAAGTGTTGGGAGGAGGGAACTCCAAAGTTTTGCGATGGTAAAGGAGTAAAACATCTGGTCAGCTGAAAGTTTGGGTTATTCTACATTTACGAGCAGTTGGTTGTTGGATCGGAGTTGTCTGTTAGGATGGTATAAAGTAAGGACAGAAGATAGACCAGGGCACATGGATGGATTATGAATCAATTTGCGAGCTGTAGTTGGTTGGATAAAGGTGAGATAGTTGGGGAGTTCAAGCCATTTTAGGTTGTGTAATGATAAGCAGTATAAGCAGTGGGATGAGTAGGAGGCATTAGTTGCAAACTTAGTAATTTTGTTGTAGTTTTTAGTTTGGACTTTAGAGAAGACTGAATGTTGGTGAGGAGGGGGACACCATATAAAAGCGAGGCTAATAGAAAGGAAGAGGCAAGGGAAAGTCAGGCTGATGCAATGATAGGATGTTATTGTCAGTAGTGAGTGCCAAGATTTTGATGTGTCTTTTTGACATTGGACTGGATGTGCAGGTCAAATGTGAGGTTTTTGTCTATGATGACACCTAGGAGTTTTGTGCTAGGTACAATGTCAACGGTGGTACCATTTAAGGATTGAATGGTGAAGTTCTCTTTTTGTAGGGGTGTGGACTTTTGGGGGGATAAAGATTACTAGCTTGATTTTGTTGGGGTTCAGGGCAAGATGATTATTAGACATCCAAATTTTTGGTGGAGGTGAGTGTTAAATAAAAAATCAGAATTCAATACACAGGAGGTTCAGATTCAAAAGTTTACTAGTGTACACCAGGAGGCAAAAAAACATACAAGTACAGAATTTTGTCTGACATGATACAGGAAGTACAGAATATTTTATAGTGTTTACATTCAAGTTATGCCCACCTTACTGACGTGGTTAGTCACAACTTCACAAGGCATCTACATCACTTTTACTAACAGTATTCTATTTATCTAATAATGCTGATGCAGTACATTTAAAAAAAACTTTTCCTTTAGATACAATACGGCCTTGCTATCCAGCTGGTCAATCATAATGTCTTTCTGTAAAGTTACTTCTTAAAGGTCTCATATCAGTTCGGATACAATAGCAGATACAGTCTTTAAATTCACCTCTTTGTTCACTGTTTCACTTTCCCACCAGCTGTGTTTTTATCTTACAAGGGCAAGTTACTACATCAGGAAAGGAAGATTTAATTTAATTATTTACAAGGACAAGTTATCTTATCAGGAAGGAGCGGAAGATTTACACATTTAATTTCCTGACCCAGCAGATAATCACTTATGAAAAGCATAAACATCAAGCTTGCTGAGCTGGCAGCTGCCAGGGTCAGGGGTCAAAGCACACTGCAGTTTCAGAAGATACTTGCATTTACATATGAATTTATCCCTTCTGTTATATGATTAATAGAATTAAATGCATTATAAACTACCTTGCTTTTAAACTAGCATTTCACATATATTTAAATACATATTTTTCTAACATTTCCCCCCCATTAATACTTTTTATTTTATTTTGAAATATACATAGTGTCATTTCATCTCCTAGCCTTTCTCACTCGGGATTTTCAGCTAGGTGAGTCATTTAATCTATACTTCAGAGAAAGCGTCATCTGAAATCAATCTTTCAATTTCAATATCTTGGTAGAAGGTTTCTGTAACAGATACATCAACAAAATCTTTGATTAATCTTTTCATGCAGGGAATTTCACAGCAAACACATGCTCCTATCAGGAGTATATACCCACACAAATGGCAATCAAAATATTCATTAGGATGGAATCCCACCCCCCAAATAGATTCTGGAAAAAGTCCGTCAGTGGGTTTGGGCCTGGTTCAGTCATGGCTGATACTTGCTGAATTACCTCTAGGTGATTATTTACCTCTCGCCACTAGGGTGAAGTCAAGAGCCATCCGATTTTGGAGTACTACAGTTTTCCTTGCATTCAGTTCATCAGTCACCAATTCTAGGGCGGAAAAAGTTGCATCACTCATTACTTCGAGAAGTTTCAACAACTTCCTCAGCTCCCAGATCGATTTGACTGCTCCATAGGCTGGTAGTATTCCTGCCCAGGATATAACACTGTCACTCAAGTCCATATGAGTCAATTCACTTTTGTCTTTTACTGAATTATGGTCTTTCCAACCAGCTTCGATCTTCCCAACTGGATTCACAGGTTTCTCTTACGTTCCGTATCTTACCCAAAGGTAATTCTGCAGTATGTCTTATTGCTGGAACCAGATAACCCAAAAAACAACTGCCGGACCAATTCTCAGGTAACCATTTATATGCCTTTTTCCCACAAATAAAATAACAGTCTTCTACTTTAGTACTAATACGCATTAGCCCTGCATGAAACATTTTTTGATCTATAACTGACAATTGTTTAAACAAAACTGGATTTTTTTGAATGTCACTCATAGTCGTTTTCAATGAGTTTAAATACGAGTCATAATTAGTATTGCAAAAAGTATTGCCATTACCATTCTTATCGGTAAGATATGGTTATATTACAATTGCTCCAGCCCACCTGGAGGGTGTCATTTTTATAGAAACATACAACTCCTTTTTGTGTGACAGGTAAAAATAAAGCTATTTTGTCCTGTGATCTCACAGTTCCTGTGTCAAAAAGTAAATTCTCCCAAGTCTCATTTATCCCCAAAGGGACAGCGGACATTATCAGTCCTCCATATGCTGTTGGTATAGCTGTACAAACCCAGCAATTTGAAATGTTTATAGTCTCTGTATACACATGTTTAATGGCCAGGTATGTGTTAAAATTTGGATGCCAGTCTATAGACGTTTCATCACGCCTTCCCACTTTCACTTGTGTGGTTGTGTGTAGGATGAATCCAAAAATACAAGTGCCAGGGGACGTTGTATCTCGGTTCAAGCAGTTTATTCCACAAAGTTTAAAATCACATAAAATGTTAAAGCAACCAATATCTTGTATTAACGCTCTTACAACAACAATTCAGTTATGCGTTTTCGTCCTTATACGTAGGACTTCATCAGACAAATTTTATTAATTAAGACACCTTTAAATAGTAAATCAATTCAATTTACTTATATAAATTAACCATAGACCTTTCTCTATTGTTTCAAACAAACCAATCATTATACATGAATTCATGAATATTAATGCCTATCTGATTAGTGTGCACCACTACTTCAAATACATCTATTATCTGTTCTTTATAATCTATTCTTTATAAAAACTGTCATAATGTTCGTCTTCAAATATTAAATAGTTAAATAAATAAATAAATAAATAATTATTTAAACAATCAATAATTATTTAGGTAAAATATTTAAAACTTTCAACTTTTTACATTAAAATTTCATTTATTGTGCTTGGGAACTGGTTTATATATGTATATATAGTGGATGGGTGCCATCTAGTGTCTGTAACAAAAATTACACTAGGGCTTGTTAGCTCTTATTTTAAGTAAGGGAGTTATAGTTAAAAAGTCATTCATCCCTGGTTTGGTGTTGGAATCTAAATTGACCTGCCACCATAACTCCCTACTTTCCAATATTTCCTCCCATAACCCACCCCTGATATCTGGCAAAATTTGATCCAGAACAAAAAAATGAAACTTATATTCAGAACAAATGGTGGTATGTTTATATAAAGCATTGGTGTTCTTGGCTTTCAGAATGTCATAATTATGTTCATATATTCTCCGTTTTAAACATCGGATCGTCTGATGAAGTCCTACGTATAAGGACGAAAACGCATAACTGAATTGTTGTTGTAAGAGTGTTAATACAAGATATTGGCTGCTTCAACATTTTATGTGATTTTAAACTTTGTGGAATAAACTGCTTGAACTGAGATACAACGTCCCCTGGCACTTGTATTTTTGGATTCTTGGTCTTTTGAAGTGCTGGTTCTATTTCTTGTTTCGTGGTGAACGTGAGGAGGTGCCGTTTGTATACTGAGTTCAGGCAGGATGACGTCTGAAGGGCAAGAGGAAGCAGGACAAGCCAGGAGGCTTATCGGACAACTAACTGAATTAATCGATCTGCTTACCCCCCTATGCGCCAGTTTCGTCACCGGAAGCAAGCGTCTAGTGGATCGAGTGGAGGGAGCTGAAGAGCTGGAAGAACCCAGAGGGAAAAGGAAGAGGGAGCTTATTGGCGAAACCAACGGAGCCGGCGACCTTCATAATGGGACTTTGTTTAATCCCCACGATACCCCTGGGATACTACTCGATAGATCCACCGAAGAAAAGCAATTGAATACGAATAGTAAGGACATGGGTGCTATACCTAAAAGGAACGCAAACCCAACGGTTGGTTTGCAAGGTACTGTTGTTTCTAATAAAAAATCTACTTTTGAATGGCTCAAACGAGACATTCATTTTAACACTTATAAAAGTAAAAATGAAGGAATTAATGATGGTGAGTCTTATGGATTGAAAATAGATAGACTCAACAGTTTGTTAACCAAACATAGAATTCTTAGTATAGAAAATGCTTATCTGAGGGAATGTTTACAAAGGGAAATAGTCCCTAAAGGCTTAAGGGTATATAAATACCCCAACAATGTGCAGATTGGAACACATTTTCATCAATGTTTAATTAAGGTTTTTAACAAATGTGGGTTAGAGGTCATGAAGTTAATTATTGAAGAAAATGAAAATAAGCAAAGGGAACTGGGAAAGGAAATTGAAATATTGGACACTAGTATTACCACTGATTTAATATATGATATCAAGGAAGGAAAAGACAAATACCTTCAAATGAGAAAGGAAATAGATATGAAGTGTGATGAGGTGATTCAGCATAAGATGGGCAAATTAAACAGAGATGTCAATGAATATGAAAATCATACAAATTATCCCAAACCAGCTTACCAGGGAAATGAAACTAACACTTTTAAAGGGACATGGAATAATAAAAGGAACAATGTTTATTATAATAATAGACAAGGGACTAGGGAAGATAACAGGTGGTATGAAGAAAGCTATGATGTAGAATTTCCACCACTAGGGGGAAGGGGAATATCACATGAAGGTAATCTTAACTATAAAGAAAATTTTCAGAACCGGGGGGGGGGAGAAGGGGGAAGGGGAGATACATGTAGATACCCCTACTCCAGTCCAAATTGATTCAAATACTGATATTCTTGTGCATGACAAAGTGAAAAATACTTATCAGAATTTTACCATTTACAATTTTAGTAGTTTGACATTGAATCCTAATCATTTCTCACTACTCAGTAAAGGACTGAAATATATTCCTAATAGGAGAGGAGATGTCACACGTACTATTTTGGATGTTAAGCTATTCATGAGGAAAATCAATCTGGAAATAATGGCTTCTAGGGCTGGTTTTAAAAGGGATGGGAAGGGGGAATGTGTGTTAAAGAGAAAGTCAACCTTTAACCCTCCCTTAATTCCCCAATTAAGGAATTTTGAGAATATTGTGATTGATTCAGTCAGAAACAGATGTAATAAAGGGTGGGTCCACTACAATCTTAGTAAGGAAGAGACTGAAATTTTAAATGATCTAAGTAGTAACACCTTATTGAGGGTTATGAAACCTGATAAGGGTGGGGGGATTGTCATTATGGACAGAATTTTATACGAAGAAAAGTTGAATTCAATATTGAGAGATGACAATAAGTATGCTTTGGTATCCTTAAATGAAATTAATATAGCCTATCACAAAATTGATTTAATTTTACAAGATCTTGTGATAGAGAATATAATAGATGATAAAACTTTTAGATATCTGGAAGTTAAGAAACCTAAAATAGCTAATATATTTGGGATACCCAAAATTCATAAGAATATGACAAATCCCCCCCTCAGACCTATTGTTTCTGCAACGGGTTCTAAAACTGTCCCACTCGCCAAATTTGTAGATTTTAAAACTAAGCATATTTGGGTTAACAATAAACTGATTCTCAAAGATTCTTGGGACTTCTTAGGGGCAATAAATCAGGATATGTACAGGGAAGATTTGTTGTTCATCACTATAGATGTCATTGACTTGTTTGGATGTATTCCTTTTTCAGAGGGGATGGATATGTTTGAGCAGATGGTATTTAGTGATGGAAATTTGAGTCTGGAAGACAAGATAGCAAGTGTGACACTCATGGACACTGTTTTAAAATATAATTTTATTATGTTTGATGGTAAATACCATCAACAGAAGTCGGGTGTGGCTATGGGGGCAGCTTGTGCCCCCACATTTGCAAACATTGTCTTAGCCAAATGGGAGGAACAATTCATTGTGAACTGCAGATTCAAGGAGTGTTGGACAATATATTACAGATTTTTGGATGATATTGTCATCCTATGGACAGGGAGTCAAGCAAGATTTTTAGATTTCATGGAATACATCAATCAAACCACCACATTTTTGAAATTCACATATACCATAAGTACTGACTCATTGAAATATTTAGACATAGAAATATATAAAAAAGAAGGTAAATTCGAGAGTAAGGTCTTTAGAAAGGATACATATGTGAATTCATTTTTACATTATGACAGTGCCCACCCCTTTCACAGTAAGAGAAATATTGTCAAAGGACAATTTGTAAGGGGTTCAAGGATGACATCAAGTGACACAGACTTCCAAGACGAATGTAAGACCTTAAACAAGATGTTTTTAGAATGTGGATACCCTTTGGATTTTGTGGAGAAGTTTAGGAAAGAGGTAGAGAGTGGAAGGTTGGACAGATTTAGACCAATTTTGGAAAAGGGCAATGACATCAATGCAGATATGGATACATACACTAGTGTCTGTAGGAAGAATAAAATTGAACAAGACAACTATACGAGAAGTATGGTAGTTGAATATAATAACTCAAATTTTAAACTGAGTGAAATTTTTAAAAAGGAATGGAGCAAATTTAGCTCTTTAACCGATATAGAAGAAATAACCAGAATGGAACCAAAATTAGTGTATAAGAAATCATCAAATTTAGGTAAGATTTTAGAAAGGAGTAGTGGAAGAACAAGTAAAGGAAACAATGGGAGGGTTGGGACATATAGATGTGGCAGATGTCAACAATGCCCATATATTATGAATAAGGAAGTAAATTATGTCGAAAGCAGAAAGAGATGGCTAAAAAGTAGTAAGTACTATAATTGTGAAAGTAAAGGGGTTGTTTATATTGCTATTTGCCAGAAATGTCAGTCGTTTTACGTGGGTAAAACGGAACGATGTTTAAAACGGAGAATATATGAACATAATTATGACATTCTGAAAGCCAAGAACACCAATGCTTTATATAAACATACCACCATTTGTTCTGAATATAAGTTTCATTTTTTTGTTCTGGATCAAATTTTGCCAGATATCAGGGGTGGGTTATGGGAGGAAATATTGGAAAGTAGGGAGTTATGGTGGCAAGTCAATTTAGATTCCAACACCAAACCAGGGATGAATGACTTTTTAACTATAACTCCCTTACTTAAAATAAGAGCTAACAAGCCCTAGTGTAATTTTTGTTATAGACACTAGATGGCACCCATCCACTATATATACATATATAAACCAGTTCCCAAGCACAATAAATGAAATTTTAATGTAAAAAGTTGAAAGTTTTAAATCTTTTACCTAAATAATTATTTATTGTTTAAATAATTATTTATTTATTTATTTATTTAACTATTTAATATTTGAAGACGAACATTATGACAGTTTTTATAACTAATAGATTATAAAGAACAGATAATACATGTATTTGAAGTAATGGTGCACACTAATCAGATAGGCATTAATATTCATGAATTCATGTATAATGATTGGTTTGTTTGAAACAATAGAGAAAGGTCTATGGTTAATTTTGGATTCTTGGTCTTTTGAAGTGCTGGTTCTATTTCTTGTTTTGTGTGTAGGATGAACCACAGCAAGAGGAAAATTGTCACAATTACAGTTAATAAATGTACACACAACAAAATGATTATGCAACATCTCTGGGGTTGATCTAAACTTCTATTCGCTTTGTTTTAGGCCATCTCGGTCTGGTTGTGTATCAGTCTCAAAGTTTTTATCAAGTTGAAAGTTCTTTACCAGTTTACAATGTGTCAAATGAACCCAGGACGTCCTCTCAGCTACTCTAACTGCAGTAGGCGTTGCCAACAGAACCTGGTACGGACCTTCCCACTTTGGACTCGCCCAGTTTTTCCTTTTCGTCACTTTCAGCCAAACCCAACTTTCAGGGCCCACGACTGTTTCCACCGGTCTGGTCTGTTCCTTATTTGAAAAAGAGTTAAACTGCAAAACAGATTTATTCCTTAACAATTTCTTCATATATTCTGCTAACGAACTGTCAGCCTCCTGCTCTGCAGGCATGAGAGCTTTCCACTGAGGCACATAATATGCTCTCCCAAAAATAATTTCAAAGGGAGTCAAACCCTTTGCATTTGGAACCATTCTCATACTCAGCAGTGCTAAAGGCAGACAGTATATCCAATTTTTTTGGGTCTCCTCTACTAGCTTCCTAAGTTTACTTTTTAGGGTACCATTGTACCTTTCCACCAGTCCTGCTGACTGTGGGTGGTAGGCACAATGGTTCTTTAAGGAGATACTAAAAAATCTCCCAAGCTGGTGGATTGTCTAATTCACAAAATGTGTGCCGTTGTCACTATAAATCCTTTCCGGAATGCCAAATCTAGGGATTACTTCTTTTATCAGGGCTTTCGCCACTGTTGCTGCATCCGGATTTTTGGTTGGAAAAGCTTCTAACCATTTAGAAAACATGTCTATAATAACTAAACAAAACTTTTTCCCTTCACATTTATTTAATTCTATGAAATCCATACAAATAGTATGGAACGGGTATGGTGGTATAGGAAAACTTCCTTGCTTGGTTTTAAATGCTCCTTGTGCATGATGCTTGTTACAAGTATGACAAGCTGCACAAAATTTTTTTGTGTAGTTTATGTATCCATATGTTTGGAATATTTGATTTACTAACTGTACCATCCCCCCTGTTGAGACATGGCTCTGCCCATGGCTCAACAAAGCTGCATATCTAAATAAATTAGACGGCAATATAGGTTTTTTTTCTTTGGAAATGTACAGTCCATTCTCAAGAATTGCACCTCATTTTACCCATTTCGTATAATTCCTAACATTATCAGCACGCTGTAATTGCATGTATTTTGCGTCTTCGGTTAGGGGCGGATCTCGCGAGGTTTTAGTGCACTGATTACCCATGTCAAAGAAAATGTTATATAACCCTTTTTTTATCACATGATGTCAATTTTTTAGTTCCTGTTTACAGTTTATCTAGAATAACTGTCTACCTTATTCTGTTACCCTGATCTATGACAAAATATACAGTACTTCCTTTTGTCCTTGATCTGCAAAAATAAATCTTGACAACAATATACTGTAACCTAGTCCCTGATCTAAAACAGAAAAAAGGCAAATTCTTCCTACCTGAGCCTCCTGGTTTTGAAAATGTTCAAATTTCGCTCTTCGGCCACAGATCAGAAAGTGGCCAGCCTCTTTACACACGACAATTTAGTCGGAGGTCTTTTTACTCAAGAAGAACCATTTTTGTAACTTTTCCTGCGCAGTATTTGACCACCAATACACTCTGATCTGCAGCTTACCAAGGGAATATCCGGCTCGTAGGACCAAACTGTTAAATAAAAAATCAGAATTAAATACACAGGAGGTTCAGATTCAAAAGTTTACTAGTGTACACCAAGAGGCAAAAAACCATACAAGTACAGAATTTTGTCTGACATGATGCAGGAAGTACAGAATATTTTATAGTGTTTGCATTCAGGTTATGCCCACCTTACTGACGTGGTTAGTCACAAGGCATCAACATCATTTTTACTAACTGTATTCTATTCATCTAATAATGCTGATGCAGTACATTTAAAAAAACTTTTCCTTTAGATACAATACGGCCTTGCTATCCAGCTGGTCAGTGATAATGTCTTTCTGTAAAGTTACTTCTTAAAGGTCTCATATCAGTTCGAATACAATAGCAGATTCAGTCTTTAAATTCACCTCTTTGTTCACTGTTTCACTTTCCCACCAGCTGTGTTTTTATCTTACAAGGGCAAGTTACTACATCAGGAAAGGAAGATTTAATTATTTACAAGGACAAGTTATCTTATCAGGAAGGAGCGGAAGATTTACACATTTAATTTCCTGACCCAGCAGATAATCACTTATGAAAAGCATAAACATCAAGCTTGCTGAGCTGGCAGCTGCCAGGGTCAGGGGTCAAAGCACACTGCAGTTTCAGAAGCTACTTGCATTTACACATGAATTTATCCCTTCTGTTATATGATTAATAAAATAAAATGCATTATAAACTACCTTGCTTTTAAACTAGCATTTCACATATATTTAAATACATATTTTTCTAACAGTGAGGGCATTTTTGGTGAGTTGGAGTAGGTCCGAGGAGTTTGCAGTGCAGATGATAGTAGAGTCATCTGCATACTGGATGACTGAGTCTTGAGAGAGCGTGGTTTGGAAGTTATTTATAAATATGCTAAACATAAGTGGGGCTAAAGTGGAGCCTGGAGGAACACCAGTGGTGGTGTTTAGGAAAGGGGAGTAGAGCTCTGCCATTTAGGTGATTGTTGCCTGTTTATGAGGTAATTAGTGAACCAGTTTAGAGTATGAGGTGTAGTACCTATGTTAGAGAGTTTTGTTAGAAGGATAGAATGGGATATAGTATTGAAAGCTTTAGAAAGATCACAAAACAGTGAAGATATGATTTTGCCAGTGTCAGAGGCTTGGTTGACAGTGTCCATGAAGGATATGAGCGCAGTGATGGTACTATGCCCTGGACTAAATCTGTGTTGGGTGGGAGAGATGATGTGGTTGTGAGTCAGATGGTGAAGAAGTTGAGAATGAATGCATTTTTCCAGAATCTTAGAGATAGGTGATAGTATAGCAATGGGGTGGAAGTTGGTGGTGTCTATGTTGGGGCCCCCCCTGTGTAGCGGGAGGATATAAGCATTTTTCCAGATGATGGGCATATAGGATTCTTGGACAGATCTGTTGAGAAGTATGCAGATAGGGTAAGCAATTGAGTTGGCTGAGATTTGCAGGTATTTGGCAGGTATATTGTCAGGGGCATTTGTGCATGGTTTGAGTTTTAGAAGCAGTTTTTTAATAGTCGAGGTGGGTATAGATGACACAGAGTAAAGTTGGGAATAGGGGGTGTACTGGTATTAGCTGTGGAGAGGTCTGTGGTGGACAACCTGGTTTTGGCCAAGGTAGCAGTTAGATTGGCTACAGTATCTATGAAATAGGAGTTGAAGTTTCCAGCAGTTTCAGTGGGTGTTTTATTTGGGTCTGGGCAAGGATTATTACTAGAGCTTGGGTTTAATAAAGAGTTGAGAGAGCTCCAGAATTTCTTTGGGTTTTGCTTGTGTTGATTTTGTAATGTAAGGTAGTGATAAGTAGTAATAATACATAACAATAATACATCACACTTTGCAAAAATATAGTTAGTTAAACTCATTCACTCTAACTGAGCTCAGGAATTTTGCACTGTAACTTCCAATGGGCGGAGCCTAAGCCTTTTGACAGAATCAAATTATGTTTTCATATTTCAAACAAATGTTCATATCTCCGGAATAATAGGGGTTATGAAAGAAGTATAAATTGGAAATTCTTCATCATAAACCATTTTTTATAGTGGTAGTATTCTTTAGATTATAGGTATTAAACTGAGTTTTATAAGTCACAGTAAAAACACATTTATAATATTTTATAAACAATTTACAATATCTCAGCAACCACTCCAGTTACACATATACTGTCAGCATCATTTTATTCATCTAGCTTAGAGCTTTTATGTGAGGCTAAGGAATTATATCTGTGTTACTTGGTTGTTGAGATATTTAGAAAAATGTGACAATTATATAAAAATAAATTGATATCATAAAAACAACAATTAATATATATTTACCTACACTAGACAGAGGTTGAACATTAATGCAGTTGAGTTTGCCATTGTGTAAGCTTTAAGATGAAATCTTTTAAAACCTTGTACATAGCATGGTTTTAGAATTACTGATATGAAGAAGCAATATCTGACACCTAGAGGTGTCAGTAGGAGTTAACTGCAGATGCACCAGGAGGCGTCACTCAGATATAATGAGTTAACAAAATATGTCAATATTAAATCATAATAATAAATAACAATAATAAAAAAAATGAAGATAAGAGGTGGGGAGAGAGAGAGAGTGAAACAATCCATTACTGACAATGCAGACTATATCCCAATTCTCTACAGGCATGTAGTATCAGTTTTGAGTACAGTGACTTACAGTGACTACAATTCTCCTATAGTTGATGTAACATGTACATACCTCTCAAGCTGTCAGCATGGGTCATTATGGGCAAAGCAATAACAAATGCAGGTGCACAACTACACAGAACGCTTTCACATAATATGGACTTCTATAACTACCAAGGTGTTCTGTACGCAGATTTGATAATACATTGCATTCTAGGTAATAATTTTTCTGGTAATCCTGTGACAGACTGATTAAGCAGTTTTAATTACATTACATGAAATCGTGACACTTGAGAGGCATGTTTGTGTACAGTACATAAACTAGACATCCGTCATGCCTTAGTTGGCAGGCATGGGAATAGAACCCAATAGCTGTGACTGCAGGGGACATCTGCAAGAAATGTAACATTGACTGCAGCAGCTTAGTACAGAGATGCAAAGAATTCAGCCATTCTGGGAATATGTAGACAGATGCATTTAGGATTCAACAATGCTGCTTATCACTTTATTGGTATTGCTGATGTGTCTGTGAAATGTTAGCACAATTATATCTGCTCATAACATAAGCTACCTCAGCCATGTACCATTTGCTTTTGGAGTAGGAGAAACAGACAGAATTATGTGACTGAATTTGTTTTGCATTGTACCAACTATTACAGTGCTATAATTGACTGCAGTAACAGTAGAACACACATGCATGGCATACAACCATACTACATTTATTAAAACACAATTCTGTAGGACTCAAAAGTGCTACTTGACACTTTATTGGCATCACTGATAAATGTCTGTGGATTCCACACAATATCTGCCCCTAGAGCGGGCTACCTCACCCATATCCATTTATTACCTGAAGCAGGAGGAACAGAGAGCATTATGTGACCAATTTTGTTATGGAGACAGCCTTGGACCGTACTATGAGTTAAACAATGCAGTTTGCAGTCCATTAGTTTTGCATTCTACAGCTATTGCAGTGTTACACTTGACTGCAGCAACCTTACCATAGACAAGCAATGCATACAGCTCTACTGCAATGGTTATGACAACACAATCCTGCTGTACACCATTTTGCTTACTGTTATTTGTATCGTTTATTGTTAATTGCAATATGGTTGTCATTGCTCATTTATTGCACTACAGCTCTAATTGCCCATTTATTGCACTGCAGTTCTACTTGTCCATTTATTGCACTACAGTTTTTTATTGTGTATACCTGATTGCAGTAAATGCTTTACTTATTCTTGCTTATTGCACTACAGTTAGCATAAAAAATCCATACATACCACACTCACAGCTCAACCTGGCCAGGTGCCCGTCATGGCACTCGGCATTGGAAATCCTCTCAGCTGCAGCTGTTGGAAAAGAAGCACACCATTATGTATACCAATTTTGCATACATTCAGCTTGCAATTTGGTAAAACAGTAGAAAACATGCTTACATATTTGTGGAGCTTTCCCAGCTCTGGCTTCTTGGACCCAGGTGTCCAATGTTCCCCTCTTTCTTCTCTTCAGGTCATCATCATGGAGACAACATTGCTCACCTGTGTGGGGGATACCACTAACACTGCTTAGTTCCCTGGCCAACCAGTCTCAGGCCTCCACCTTACAGTCTGAGCCCTGGAAACTGCCCTGCAGCAGCCTGGGTTCATGATTTTTTACCAGGAGCCTAAAGGAGACCCTGGACTCCTGATCACCCCATCTTTGTGCTTAAAAGCATGCACCTTCACCAGCACCACCTGCCATATCACCAGTTAATCAAACTTCAAAGAATGTTACAAAATTTCCACCTATTGCACCTATTATAGTCTATTTACCTGCCCATACAAGTCACTGAGTGACATTCAAAAAAGTGCTGTGTTGCTTAGCATAGGGCAAACCAGCTAAGCAGAGCAAAGCAGCATGAAAACTCACAAAACCTGAGGTTTTAGCTAAGCTTAGCACTGCACAAACAAAAGTAGCCATTAGCATGTGTAAGCAGTATCCAGCACAACACAGCAGTGCCATATTTAACAAATATGTTCTTAAAATTAAACATATATAAACATTTAAATTGCAGACATCTCATCACTGCTACAGACTCTAACCCAGGACCTACTAAGTATTAGGCTGTATCTCTACCCATTTAGTTACTTGGATATTCGAAAAGTAATATACCTCCACATATACTACCGGGATACCTGTTAGCATTGCTAAGCACTGCAGTGCACTGCTCAAACAAGCTTAAATATACCCAGACATAAATAAGTAATTACATCTGGTTTCTATTTTTAGATGTCTAGAAACTGTCGACTATGTATGTAAGAGTAATTAAAAAAAAACACTTAAAATAAGAAAAAAAAATAATTATGATAATTAATGAAATCTGGTTTCTATTTTTAGATATCTGGCAGGAGTCAGATGTCTATATGCGAGCACAGCTTGGCATTGCTTCACTCTGCATCATGCAAACATACAAAAATGGAAAAAATATTAAAATACAATATTATAGCAATAATCCACGCCTGGGTGTGGGTAATGCTAGATTTACCCATGGTTGGTGTGGTTTGGTCATGAGGGCGAAGCCCAAGTGGCCAAACAAAGCCAACCGTGGGTAAATCCAGCATTACCCACACCCAGAAGTGGGTTATTGCTATTATACAATGACATTATTTAAGAAAAAAAATTACTTTTCTTAAATAATGACATTGTATAATGCCTCCTTGCTGCCCTTCCACAGCTGCCTGGTATTTTGAGGCAGTTCTGATGTACTGCACATGCGTAAGCCTACACAGTACATCAGAGCTGTGGACAAAAGCAAAGGAGAAAGCAAGATCTCCGTTGCTTTTTACAAATTATTTCGCTATGTTAAATGGGTTTAACATAGCGAGACAGCTTTAAAAAAAAGCAACGGAGAATCTCTGTTGCTTTTTTAAAGCTGTCTCGCTATGTTAAACCCATTTAATATAGTGAGACAGTTTTGAAAAAAGCAACGGAGAAAGCAAGATCTCCGTTGCTTTTTACAAACTGTCTCGCTATGTTAAAGGAGTTTAACATAGCGAGAGAGCTTTAAAAAAAGCAACAGAGAATCTCCGTTGCTTTTTTTAAAGCTGTCTCTCTATGTTAAACTTGTTTAATATAGTGAGATAGTATGAAGCAACGTAGATCTTGCATTCTCCGTTGCTGTAAAAAAAAAGAGTTATAGTAAAGGAAAAAGTCCGGGCGACTGGACCTTTTTCCATTACTATAACTCTGATTTACAATGTGCATGCTGACCAATCAGCGTGCACGTTTTTGAATATTAATGGGGGGTCATTGTATAATACACATTTGACAATTAACAGCATGCCATTAACAGCATGCCAACAGTAGGGGAAGCAGTACAGGGAGCATCACCTTGTATGCATTCACAACCATGGGTAGCCTCTACATTCTCCCTACATGGATTCAATATCCCTGCTGCTATGACCTCCCTCGGCAGCGGGCTATCATTAATATGCATGTCACACTGCCGAGGGTGGGCCGTGGCCGTCTACATGGATGCATTTTATTAAATCCTGGGGTTAGTCTGTTAATATACCTCTAATTACCATGTTAACAAGTAAGTTATCCTGGAGCAGTGACAATTAATGAGCAAAGTGTTACATTTTATCCTTTTTTTCCTTTTGATTTGATTTGTAGGTGGTACTACTCCATCTTACCAGTGTGCAAATTCCAACAGGACAATGTGTCACAAATTACACCATTTGTCCTGCAAACAATCATGATTATAAGCAACATCATAATGCATGTCAGTGTTTAATATTTCTCTCAATAGTTTGAGCACCACACATGGCCAAATGTCACTGCCATTCTTATCTTCTATGCTTCTTGATGCAGTCAGTGCCAATGTGTTTGGCAAGTGATTGCTGTGCTTCCATTGCACAAATACAGTTAGTAAGGCTGTGTGCATTTTTGAGATCTCAATCAAAACCCATCTTTCCCTTGGTTAACACAAGCCACTCATTCACTTATGAATAAGAGAGACAGTACAAAATGGAAAAAATCTAAAACTTTCACTGATCTGCAAAAGTATAGAAAGCTTCACAACTTAACTAAAAATAAGGTCACCCTTGACAATAAAATCTATTTCCAAAATCCACTAATCCTCATTCCAACCCCCAAAAATTCTGGCAATCGGTAAATAGGTTACTACATCCTAGAAATGCCTCATCACCTAATCCACACCCAAACAGCCCATCTGCCAATACTGCTACCTTTCCTAATACCTTCTTCATCGACTCCATTTGTAATATAACCAAAATTGACACCCTTACCTACCCCACCCCACCCCAGTAACCCACACCAACCTTTTTTCTTAAACCCATCCCCATAGCTTACATCAAGTCACTTCTAAGCAAACTTAAAACATGCTTTCCATCAGCTGATATCCCCCCCCAATTCCTAAAACTTACTGCCAGTTCTATCACCTACCCCATCTCCATCCTAATCGATAGGTCAATCAAAGAAAATGTACCTGAAATCTGGAAAAAAATCATATGTCACATCCTTGAATAAAGATGGCAACTCAACTTGACTCCTCAAATTTCTGGCCTATTGCCATACTATCTCTGTCAAAAATTCTTGAAAAATGCATCCATAAACAGCTCCTTGATTACTTACTCCTAGAAAATCTCCTTACCCCTACCCAACATGGTTTCCACCCATATTACAGTACAGCTACTGCTCTGATATCTCTCACTAACTCTGTTGCAAATTCTTGGGACAACAACAAGCTAATCCACCTGTCTGTTTCTAGATCTCTCCAAAGCCTTCAGCACTGTTTTCCACCAACTAGTTCTATCTAAAATAGCTACCCTTAATCTCTCCAACTCTGTTCTTTCTTGGTTCTGTAGCTGTCTCTCCAACAGATACCAGGCAGTTAAATGGCAATCTAACATCTCTCCCTTCTTACCAGTTCAAACTGGGTTACCCACAGGCTCCATCCTTGGATCCCTTTTATTCAATTTCTTTACTAATGACCTATACTCTTCCTGTCCACTGTCTTCTGTCATATAATACTCTGACAATTCCACAATAATCTCCTCCTCTGACAATATCACCCACTTTCCCACCCTCACCCAACAGTCTCTGCACTTTGCTGAAAAATGGCTAACTTCCAACCAATTGCTACTCAACCCAAAGAAAATTAAACTTCTTATATGTCTCCCTAAAACTCTTCAACATCACAAAGATACCTTTACTGTCTCCTCCACTAACAGCACTGACATCACTGTTGAACCTCACACTAAATTGCTAGGAGCTATTATCGACAACCAACTAAAGTTCAGTCTCCATATTCAACAATGCAGTAAAAAGTCACATCTAAAGTTAGGCCTGCTATACAGGCATTATTCCTCACAAATACTTCTAGGTTCTCTGCAACATTTGCTGCAAACCTAACCTACAGCTCTCACCACTGCCTAGCTTTGAAAAACCTGCAGTGGCTGGAATTTTATTATCAAATCCTAATATCACAGCTTCTCCTGACTCATTCCATCTTACGTGAAGCCTCCTCCTGCCCCTCTCTCTCATCCCTCATCCAGTCTTACATTCCCAAATAGGCTCTCCGCAACTTCCAACAGCATGTTCTTCAAGTGTATGCTCACAAAAAAAAAAAAAAAAAAAATTGGTAAACTCGTCTACAGCTACTCAGTGGCAAATGCTTGGAATAAACATACTGTAAGTGTTAGACAGATCTCAAACCCTAACTCTTTCAAAGCAACTCTAAAGGATATTCTCCATTTATCATGGACATGCTTATGCTATGACTCAACTTAATCCACCTCTCCTCTAATACTACTGCAGCAACCATTTCTGCCTCTACTTCAAAAAAGCCTACTAATAGTCAATAGTTCTTATAGCATCCAGAGATGCAGTGTTTTAGAAATTGTTTGCCTTGGTTGGTCTCCTATATATTTTTATATTTATATTTATACTATATTTGTCCAGTTTGTCTTGTAAAGTTGTCATAATCTTATATACACTGCTTACTATTGTATATAACTGTACTCCGCATTTGCGCTTGTTTCTTGCCCATCCTGTAACTAGTGTAGCCCAGATACAGACTTGCTGTATTCAGGACTGTTGGTAAGCTTCTGAGACCCCCAAGACTTTCTATGTTGGAGGGAAGCCTTCTAGCTTATCAGTGGGACTGGTGAGCACTAGGTAGCCTATCCACCACAAGAGGAGTGATTTCTGGCACAGAAATTGTAGTTTATTGGCTGTTTGGGTATTTTACATCTCTTTCAGCTTTCTGGTTTAAAAGACTGCATTTGCACTTGTTTCCCACCTTTCCTGTAACTAGTCTAGTCCAGGTACAGATTGGCTGTATCCAGGGCTGTGTGAGTTCTGAGCCCCCAAGTCCTTCTGTGTTGGAGGGAAGCCTTCTAGCTTATCAGTGGAAGTGATAAGTACTAGGTAGCCTATCTACCACAAGAGGAGTGTTTTGTGGCCCAGGAACTTGTAGTTTATTGACCATTTGGGCAGTTTTTCCATCTCTTTCAACTTTCTGGTTTAAAAGCCCACATCTGTGCTTATTTCCCACCTTTCCTGTAACTAATCTAGTCCAGATACAGATCTGCTGTATCCAGGACTGTTTGCAAGCTTCTGAGCAGTGCCAAAGTCTGCTCTTCAATTTTTCCCTTAGATCTGCTAGTTCTCTCCTCTCCTGCACTTTTACTAGCTTGTTAGTTTAGCACTTTAACAGACTTCTTGTAGCAATTATTGTAGTACACAAAAGTGCTACCAGCATTAAGTGTTCTACAAGGAAACAGCTCCAGTACTTATTAATGCCCACCCCTTCAGGCATGTCGAAAGGTCAGTTCCCTGTGCTTTCTCCTACTAACCTGGTGAACTTGGGCACCCTGAGGCAATGTAGTAACTGCCTCATGTACACTGACAACCCTCTCCTCTTACACCCTAACACTCAGACTTGTGAGAGATGCACTTATATATCCAAACTGGAAGCCACACACTCTCCAGCCATGAGTGGAATAGCTGGTCAAGAGGAGAAGGTCAACACTTGCACCACACCTCATGGAACACACCGTTCTCCAGAACACACACCAGCATTGCCTTCACATAAAAACACAAACCACACACCCACCTTCATGGAGGCTCTCAATAAAAATCTAACCAAACAGCATAGACCTCCAAGGCAGAAATGCACTCGACCACCACAACACAACACTAATCCCGAGACACATAACTCTCCTAAACAGTGTGCCACTCAACTAAAGCCCCTGAGGCAAAACAGCATGCCCAACACACTAGTCATGGGTGACTCGATAGTGAGGCACACTGATGTCCTACTCACTAGGTTGAATAAGGAGAAAGTAACAGTCAGCTGCCTGTCAGGTTCCAGGATCCGCAACATAACGCACACTCGGTTCCCTCAACAACAGGTGCAAATATGATTCTGTCATTGTACATGTGGTTTGGAATGACCTGAGATGTATCTCCCTGGACTACATGAAAAGAGACATGGAGGAGCTATTGGATTATGTAGCACAGGCAGGTATGACCCTAGTCCTGAGAAGCATCCTACCATTACCCAGAATTATACCACAGTACAAGCAGAAAATTATTGATTTCAACAATTGGCTAAGTTTCTGGTGTCATATTAAGGGGATCCAGTATCTGTCTGCTTGGGATGACATGATTGACAGACCTCAATGCTTTGCCAGAGATGACCTGCATCTGTCACCCCTGGGCTTCCAGATACTGGCCAAGGCTCTTACCACCCCTATAGTGCCTTTTTTAGGCATTGTTCCAAAGACACAATTACCACTGTAACACCTACAAACAAATGCAATTTGAGGGTCATGCTGCTCAATGCTAGAAGTCTAAATCTCAAAATGCACTCACTCAAAGTACTCCTTAAAATGGAGAACATAGACATTTGTGCTGTAACAGACCTGGTTCAAGACAGCAGAAAGCACCCCTGCACTACCAGGCTACAATTCATTCCACACCTTTTGGACCCAGAACTTGGACCGAAGCTGCAAAGGTGGTGGTGTTTCCATATTCATAAAGGATGCACACACCTCCAGACGGGTAGCCCAACATAACGCATGTAAGATACTTCAGGTGCAGCTAACATTGGGTAAGACAGCAATTCAGGTCGTAGCCTACTATAGGTCCCCAACCATGTCCCAAGATTCACACTCCACATTCCTAAGCACTCTGTAGAATATTAGGGTCCAACCTAACACTTGCATACTGGGTGACTTCAACAACCCCTCCATTAACTGGAAAAACTACTCATTCATTAATTCCAATGCCTTGGACCAGCTCATTCTTACCCCCACTAGAGGTAGCAACATCCTTGACCTGGTCATTACTAACACGGGCAACTGTTGCTCTACACCAGTAGTCAACTTCTCCTTGGTTAGATCCAATCACAAGCTAATCACCTTGGAAATACACATCCCTCCCACTCCCCCAAAAAAGGTAACCACCATGAAAAACTTCTCCAAAGCTAACTTTGTGCTCCTAAAAACAGAGGTGGCTAACTTCACGGCACCCATCCAAATGGAGAATAGTTGCATGACCAGCAAATCATACACCAATGCACTGTACGAACACGTACATAAATGCATGGATCTCGTCATACCGAATAGAACTAAGATGGTTTCCTCAAAAAAAAGGAAGCCAATCTGGTGGTCGCCTGCCATAAAGAAACTCTACAACAGAAGGAGGAAACTGATGCAGAATAAGGTGAAGTTCCAAGACTGAAAAAACTGCCTTATCAGCCTCAACAAAAGGTTAAGATCCCTCATCAAATCATCTAAAGCTAGCTATGAAAACAGAATTAGCAGATAGTAAAGACAACCACAAGGCCTTCTACAGTTATGTAAAGAATCTCCATGGCAATACACAGATTTGCTCTGAGCTACTGCACAATGGTACCTCCCATATCGAGCCAACAGATATTGCAAATATACTGGCAGACAGATTCAGTGCTAACTTTACACCCCCCCCCAAAGGACCAATCACAATACCAGTAGATTGCCAGTCACCCAGTATTACTGCTGCACAGGTTAAAATAGCACTGTCCAAGGTCAAGAATACAGCTTCTATGGGACCTGACAATATCCATGGCTGTGTTCCACATGAACTACAGAGTGAACTGGCACATCACCTGTGTGCCCTGTTCAATCACAGCCTCACCTCAGGCTTTGCCCCTACTGAATGGCGCACTGCTACAGTCATCCCTCTCCACAAAGGAGGAGTGACTACAGACCCTGGGAACTATCTCCCAATTAGCCTGACGAGTCTGATATGCAAAGCTATGGAACACATCATCATGGACCTAATAAACAAGGATGTAGAGAATCTCCAAACTCTGGATCCTACACAGTTTGGTTTTGTGAAAGGTAGATCATGCCTGCTCAACTTGTTTGACTTCTTTGAGTCAGTCACCAGAGCTGTGGATGAAGGTATGGTGGTTCATACAGCCTACCTTGATCTGGCCAAGGCCTTTGATACCATTCCCCACTCAAGAATCATAGAAAAACTTAGTAAGATATGCATCAACCCCTATATCACTAGGTGGGTTGCAAACTGGCTCACAGATAGAACCCACAGTGTGAAAGTAGCTGACTCCAAGCCAGACTGATGATCAGTCATGAGTGGAGTACCACAGGATTCGGTCCTGGGTCCTCTCCTGTTTGGTATCTACTTCTCTGAAGTCCAGGGCAACATGGAGGGAATCTGGCTGACAAAGTTCACAGATGATTGGAAGTTGGGAGCTATTTGTAACTCCCCAAGTGATATTGACATTCTACAGAAAGGCCTCAATGAGACCAACGACTGGTGTCAGAACCATGGTCTTAAGCTCAATGCCAAAAGATGTGTCTTCATCCCCTTTGGGAAAAACCCGGTTCCCTTGAATTACCACATTGATGGTAGTCCACTGAACACAGACGGCATTATAAGAGATCTGGGCACACAGGTTGACAGCAACCTCTCTTTTGACCACCACGTTGCCACTGTGGTCAGACAGTCCTTCTATGTGGCACATCTCATTACTAAGGGTTTTGCATCCAGGAAGAAAGAGGTCATTGTCTCCCTCTACTCTTTCCTCATTAGGCCAATCATTGAGTATAATGCCCCATTTGGCATGTAACTTACTAGACACCTGCAACAACTGGAGAGGCCACAAAAGTACCACACAAAGAGGATCCTATGCCTTAAACACTTGCCCTATATGGACAGACTTAAAAATCTCCAACTGTTGTCTGTCTCATATCACCTACTTAGAGGCGATCTCAGCTTGACTTGCAAAGCCATGTCTGACCCAGCTCTGTTAGAAATGCTACATCTAAAGAAATCCCAATCCCTCCACATCAAACGCTCCAGAGACCTCAACCTCATTACCACAATCAACAGAACATGCTGGAGGAACAGGTTCATAATGCAGAGACTGCCCATGCTAGGGAATAGACTTCCCATACATGTCAAGCAGAGCACCTCACTGGCCCTCTTCAAGAGAAATCTTGATGAGTGGATGGGAAATAGAAAATTCATCCCGGGATCACTCCAGTGGCTCTACTCAACAGAGGCACTAGGAACTAAGGTTGGGTGGCACGATGCCAGGGTAATACTATGGGCTTAGCTTTAAAGGCTCCAGGGCCATTAGCCTGGTACACACCTATAAACCTATGAACCTATGATGTACAGTGTTATTTGACCTTTTCTAGCATTATGTAACATTTTTCTAGCTTTTTGACATATTGTAATTGTATAAGTACTATTTTAGCTTTAAAACTCTGCCATTTGATACATTTTTTACTTGTGCTGTTTTTAGAGCTTATCTCCTCAGGCCTCCACTGAAAAGGGGTTACTTGCCCAGTCAGATTAACCTGGTTAACAAATGTCAAATAAAATAAATAAAAATGAAGATCTGAAATGGGTGCCAATTCATACCCACCCTTCTGGCCTGACTACAGAAGACATGGCTGATGATGGTAGACAACATGTTCCATTTAGAGTACAAATGTGGAGTATTGAGTCCAGGAGTATTGTGGTGCTCCTTGTGAAGTGCAACAGCCCAAAGGGGGAATGTACCAGGTCTCTGTATAAGGTTAGTGCTTGGAATAGCTTGGCCAAGGCTATCTGCTATGTAACTGGCATCATATGCAGAGGGGAGCAAATTGTTACCACTATAGTGACATGAAGAGGTACAAGAACCTACTGAACCACTGAGAGGAGGATTTTAAGACTGCAAACACCCCACAGCTGTGTAAGTATAGTGACCCATTATCTTTCTATGATATGGTAGTATATGGGCAACCAGCCAACACAGTCATTCATTATGCTGTCATATATATATATTTCTTTCTATTGTAAAGCTGCATCAGAGATTGCAAAAAACCATGACATGCATCAGGAGAGACTAACACACCTCATAGAGGCAAGGGGTAAGTATCCATGTGTTCAAAATGCAAGGCAAGAAGTACTTTCAGTCCATCACTATATATCATCTTGACCAGGCATATCTTAAGTTTTATATTAAGCCTACATGCCTGCTGCAATAACTCTTGGTTATTACATTAGGCAAGGAGTACATTAGCTTAATTGTGTATAGATTTAATACCTAGAAACCAATATTAGATTCTTCTGTGGATTGTACATAGAAGCTATTACTTGCACTATTGCATGACATTAACCATTAAATTTTGGCAAATGCAAGTATTACCTTTGAAAATATACATCTGATAGAGCATAGTGAAATACATAGTTCTTTTAGTCATTCCATACCATTGTGATTAATTTTATAGCAAAAACTAAAGAATTTAGTTTTAGCCACACTACTCCAGTTACTTTTGCACAACTGTGCTTACATCCCCGGCACTATTAGAATAGAGACTAAAAGCAGACTAAAGGCACTACTTTAAAACAGTAACAGTTCTTAGGCTGCTGGATGTCAGGATCGCAAAAGTTCCTATGTGGTGTGCTAAGATAATTTCTCTGTCTGTTGACTGATGTTTTTGCATACTGTCACGGCTTCAATCAAATTATTATTTCATGAGATTTTTATAGTCCTATTGCATGGTTAACTGCAAATGTTCGTGTTTTCCTGCATTTACACTATTTCACTAACATACCATTTGAATACTGCAGCAAGAAAGCATTTGCAGAAACATTCACTCCCCAACAGGGAGCCTTAGTAAGCCACCCTTATCCTGCTTATGTCTTAATGTTGGTTCTACTTTCCTACCTTTTCTTGCTCTGTTTCTAGCACTTTATTGTGCAGAGCCTGATAGATTAATAATGAGGAAATAATTAACAGTAACACACCATAAAAGTGATCCTATGTGTCCCAGAAACAAAAATTATGCTATTTCTTCCTTGATCTCTCTCCCTTTTTCTCTTTCTCTATTTGTTTATCCTTTCTTCTTCAATAATTTTTCAGTGTGCTTTAAATTGTGTGATTTAAAGTGTGTGAAGTAGAAGTTCCTTTTGGTGTAATTAAATAATGCTCAGATTATTGCATACGTTTAAGGGTTCTAATCCAGGCATTAGCTAAGTGTTACTGACTGCTTTTAGTAATCTATGTTATGTGTAGCTGTTGTTTACATGTTGTTATGAGCCAGCATTGTCCTTCTTCTGTCAGAAGCTACTTGGTCCTTGCCTTCCTCTCCCCCTATCTATGTATCTTCATCTATCTGTGTCATTAGTCTTCCTCCTCTGTTTTTGCACAATGGCTGGCACTGAGCACCCACTGTAGCTGAGGTTAAATGGAAACACAGAGCTTATGGCAAAATCTTGTGAGTTTGTGCCTTTGTCTGCATTACTCTGATGCCCCCTTACTATGCTAAGCTATCTATAGTCAGGTTAATCTTTTATTGAACAAGCTGAAGAGCTGAATCTACAGCATGCAGTTGTCATGAGGGTAATGAAGAGCAATACGTTATCATTTTCTGCTATCTGTTGTCATAGTTGAACATTTTTTTTTTTTTTCAAAACAGGTTTATTGTTTTAACATATAAGAGAAATATCATAACAATTTTATACAAGTAATTAAAAATAGGTATTATTATAATATTCAACAAAACAACTAAAGTATTTACAAAGACATCCACTACAATCAGATCAATTAATTAAACTAAAATACCATGTTATTGAAATTAAAATTTTTTTAACAAATTTTGTAAATTATCCCATACAATAAGATGTTTTTCTATTTGTTCTTGTCCTAATTGTGTTTATTTCCATATGGCACACTATATTCATAACATTTTTAAATTAATTGAACGAAGGAGGTGTATCTGAAATCCAATTTCTAGTTATTATTTTCCTAGCCACTGCTAGAATAGACCATAACAAGGGAAGCTTAACCTTTTTAACACTTTGAGGTACAGGTGTGTTGAATAATATAAGAGATTTAGAAATAATGAAATTATCTGTAAAAAGAGCCTGCAAAAATTCATTAATTGACTTCCAGTATTCTTTCAATTTTATACAGTCATAAAACATATGAGCCCAGTCAGCATTAATTTCTACATTACATCTCTTACATAAATTATCTTTATTATTTATTTTATTCATCATCAAAGGTGTATAAAAGATCTATGTAAAATTTCCATGTATAAAGTCTCCAGACAATGGAAGACGTAGTTCTATAAGCAGATTCCAATATATATTGTTTATCTTGTTGATTTGGTGGGTCCCCATTAATAGAAGTGAAATAATTCCAGTATGAATCTACACTGTAAAAGTTTCTTGTCTGATAATTTTATGTATGTATGAAAGTTTACCTTTATCAGAAACTTTATGTTGTAAATTTAATATCAAGTAATCAATCAGTGTTGGAATAGATTCTTTAACTGTTATAGACATTAGATCTATTTTATTAATGAGATGTTGTCTAAAGGTCTGAACCTCTAACCAGCAAGTTTCTCTTAGATCAAATTCTTGTTTTAAGAAATCTAGATTTTAACTTTATTATCAGATATCTACTGATACCAGTACTTTAGATCATTATCTATAGTTAAATGAGTTCCTTCAGAAGTAGATGACAAAAGCATACCCTGAGTATACATTATAGGAATACAATAAAATTCCATTCCCTATACTTAGGGTGCATGAATATAAAGTTACGATAACTAATAATAATATTTAATGGGTAACAAACCATATGTTTAGGTGTAATAGGTGAAGTACAAAATTCCTTTAGTAACCATAACATGGAGTTATTTACAATCATATTTTTATGTGTTAAGGAGATTTTCATGAAGTGCATACTAATTAGCTCCCAATAATCTTTCCATTTTGTGACATATGACTGATCTATTAATAAAGTAATAACTTTTACAATAGAAGAGATAGTATATAAATTAAAGTCTGGAAAAGAAATACCCCTTGAGACCAGCTATTAGTATGTTTCTTTAATGCAATCCTAGGTCTATTAGGTGCCCATAGGAAATTTAACATTAGTGTATTCAGTTACTTGATAATTATTTTGTAGGTGGAAGTATTATTGATTGTATTAAGTATAAAATCTTGGGGAATATTATCATTTTAATAATTGTAAGTCTCTCCTCCATAGTAAAAAACATATTATTCCAGGTATTAAAAGATTTTGTATATTAAGAAAACAGGTATTATAATTATTATATATAATAGATTTAATATCTTTAGATAGTATTATACCTAAATAAGTTATCTGACCTGAATTGGGTACATATTTAGTAAAATCACTAATGAGAATATTTTTTCATGTATATATAGGTAGTATTTTAGTTTTTTCTTCATTGAATATTAAACCAGAAATACTTTTAAAATTCATCATTTTATCAAATAGAGACTGCATAGAAGAATTAGATCCTGCTGATGTAATTAGAACATCATCTGCAAAAAGTTGAATTTTGGATGTTGTATTTTCATCTATTTCAAAACCCTCTATGTCAGTACTGTTTCTGATCAAAATAGCCCAAGGCTCCATTACTAAAGTGAAAAATAGTGGAGAAAGTGGACATCCTTGTTTTGTACCTTTAAGAATGGGTATTTTTTTCTGAAACATATGTTCCTACCTTAATATAAGCCAACGTTCCTTTGTATAAATGCTCAATTAGATTTACAAATGCATCTGAGAAGTTTGTGCACTTCATTAAAGTAAACAGATAGTCCCAACTTACTGAATCAAATGCTGAACTTATATCAAGACTAATAAGTGTTAAATCTTTCTTTTTCCTATTTGCAAAATCTATTAATGTTAAAGTTCTTCTTATATTATCAAAAGTATTTCTATTTACAATGAAGCCTGTCTGATCTGTATCTATAATGCCGGGAATGATTGTCTTCAATCTATCAGCAAAGATACTCATAAACATTTTATAATCAACATTAAGTAATGAGATGGGCCGATATGAAGAACATCTAGTTGGATCTTTATTAGGTTTCAAAATTGGCAAAATAAATGTATATTGCCAAGATAGGTGGGTTATTAACTCAGATTGGGCCAAAATAAAAACCTAATGTATTAATGAATATGTACTTTTAGAAAGGATTTTATATATCTCTGGTATAATACCATCATTACCCGGTGCTTTGTTTGATTTAAGCTTATTTATTTGTGTAATAACTTCTGTATATGAAATACTCTTGTCCAATAGTTTAATCTGTTGTTTATTAAGCTTTTTATTCATGTTTGTGGTTATAAACTCCTTTATTTTATCTTTAGGTTCCATGTTAATGTTATTATGGTTAATTTTGTGAAAGTGATTTCTAAATTCATCTAGTATTTCTGGTATACTAGAAACATTCTTCTTTTCCATAGAGAAAAGATTTCTTTGATATGGTTTTGTTTATTCAACCTTTTTGTTTTATTTTTAAGTCTATGTAAGTATTTGGGGCTTATTGAATAAGACAAAACTTGTATTTCTCTAAAGTTATTTTAACTTTATGAGTTAAAATTTCTTTGTATTTCTCATTTAGTTTGTTTATTTCTTCAATAACTTTCTTGTCCATAATATTTTCTTTATTATTATGTTTATAAGAGTCTAATTTACTTTGAATATCTAACAATTCCTTATCCCAAGATTTCCTTTTATTATTATACCATCTGATACTTTGTCCATATAGATATGATTTTAAGGCATCCCAAACATAAACAATGGAGACTTCAGGAGTATTATTTATGTCTAAAAAATGTTTTACTTCTGAAAGTATATATTCTTTATAGTCTTTTAGTTGAGTTAAGTATGCTGGTATCCTTTTGATCTGAACATTATGAGTATTTTTTATCATGAATTCAAAACAATCGAATTATGATCAGATATAGGACATGAAATTATTTTGGAATTAATTAAATCTGTTACCATCTGGTTAGAAATAAAGACCCTATCTATTTTTGAATAAGTTTTGTATCTGTTAGAAAAAAGGTGTATGGTAATGACTTTGAATCTATCTGATTATTAATATCATTCAAATGATAAGAATTAGCAAAATCATTTAAATGTTTTGCATTAGATGTAATTCTTCTTTTCCTATAGTGGTAGTATCACTTTCATGTAGTATACAATTAAAGTCACCAGCTAAAATAATATCTCCTATAGAGAATGATATGATCTTATCAAGATGATGTTTCACTGTATTAATACCAATTCCAGGTATCCAATATACATTAATTAAAGTGTAAGTCTTCCCATTAATTTGTATTGTAACCATACAAAACATTCCTTTGTCATCCTGATAAGACTTAATGGTTTTAGGAATGGGCATACTTTTATTCCATAAAATAGCCACTCCTCTTTTTCTGAGTGTGTTCTGAACTAACCAATACTGTATATTTGTTTGTGGCTAGTTTATCAATATCTTTTTCAAGAGATGGGTTTCTTGCAGGAAGACTAAGTTGGCCTTATGTAAATTAATGTATCTTATTAGGCTTGCCCTTTTACATGGATTATTCAATCCATTAATGTTTAGAGAAATTCCTTTTAAAGATGTCATTTGGCATTTTTAAAACTTAAGAATCTTATGATCAAAATAACAAATAAGATAAGTAATGTTACATCTCCTCCTTTAGGTGTACCTTTAAATATAGCTGTATTTATTGAATCTCTTATGGGATGACATTATGGGTATACTGCTTCTTTGCATGAAAGTCAGCACAGAGCACCACTGACTACTGCAAATTTCCATTCTAAGTTCAGCACCTGAAGATATTACTATGCATGCAATAATACTTTGCCATCAGCAGTGTAAATGAGCTTGCCAGTGTTGGGCTTCAGAGATAGAGTAAAAATTAATTGCAGCAAATAATTCTTTGTTTAGGTTGTGCAATGTCTGTATGTCTCTATTGAATTTGGAAAGCAATGTATCTGGATTTCAGCGTGATGTTGACTCAGTTAAGTCAGTCTATTAATGAAGACCTGCACTCCAGTGGTTGCACTTGCAATGGTGTTACAATGTTGGGTAACCTATTCACACATAATCCATCACAGCTACTCTAAAGTACATTGTCATATTTAGAAAGTGTCTGTTTGCATTATTAATGCACATCAGGAAAGCATGAGACAAGTAAAGTGACAATGACACTATAAATATTTACTATTTCCACACAATCAGCCCAGAATGAACTAGCAAGAATATTTGATTGATAATCCACTGGTTTACAATAGCGAATGTCATTGGCATCCCATACTGTGATACGGGCACATGCCCCTCACTGTAATGCAATGCACTTGAAGGACAGTATATAAATCTTAGCAGAAAAGTATATCATTAAATGGGACAAGCACATGCTGTTACATTGGCCAGTTCACACACATGCATTTGTCCCTAAACCTGTGATGCACATTACCAGCTGCTGCAAACAGTAAAGTTTTACTAATAACAGAAGTGTATTTCCATATCACTAAACTCAGATTTCTCATGTGGCACTTGTGATAAATACTCTGCTCTCTAAACTGTGTAACTAGATGTGTAGGAAGTTCAATTCTCACTGTAGGGGACTTGTGTGCGTGAATGATGTAAGTAATTCCTCAGTGTCAAATGTGCTGTGTCCACTTCCTCTCAGGAGAATGTATTTAATTTTGGATGCAGCTTCCTCTGCACTTTATCCCACTTTTAACAGAAATTGCAACATATTGACGAGGTCATCCTGTCAAAAGTGCACTCTCCCTGCTTAAGAGATAAACTTGTTCTGCGGCATTTGCCTGTGTTCTCTAGACTGTATAACTAGAAAGGTAGAAAGTTCAAATCTTACAGGGGGAACTTGTGAGTGTGTGACTTCAATGTCAGGTACATGCAGATTTCTGAATGGGCATGCAGTATTAACATCCAGTCAAAGGAAATATTTTAACATGGGAGACGATGCCCCCATCTCCTTATCCCACTTTTACCATGAACATCTTCTCTGCATCCCACTGATGAGGTCATCTTGTTCCAAAGTTCACACTGTGTCCTTACACCTCAGAGTTCTCCTGTGGCACTTGTGGCTAACTGTGTGGTATATAGATTGTGTAAATAGGTGGGTAGGAGTTGTGAATCCAACAGTGAGTAACTAATGTGAGTATGTGTACTGTCATATACAAAACGTGTCTGTGACAACAACCCTTATGTAAACTTTCACTTCGGAGTCATATTTTCACTGATAGAGGATTATCATATAGATTTCTATTACCCAGGCAAGAAATTGCTTTAGAAGCAAAATGCTTACATCATGCTATTAAAAAGGAACTACATCAAAGTGGTTGCATGAGTTAAGTATGGTTGTTTTGGACCATTTCAAGTTCTTTTGAAGTTCCCTGTTTAAAATCTGCCTCTGAGCAATTATTTCTGGCTATACTACTCAGAAACAGCTCCTCGTGGTCCTGCAGAGTGGTCCTAGCAGCAGAGAACTGAGTAAAGTGACTACTTTCCTGATTTAAGTATTTTTTGCTGTTTTTTACCTGAAATACCTTCTCTTGCTTACTTTGAACAAGCTTAAACTGTTTTTTTAACTGTTTGTTGCATTATATATTATTTGCACTTAAAGTTTCATTTAGTCGAAAATTGGTCGAAAGTTGTTTGTTTGTTTGTTAAATTTAACTGTTGAGGCTGCCCACTAAAGTGTGCTAGCCTGTGTAACTGATTTATTACTGTTTCCTGCATTTCTGTGTGCTTTCTATCTCAAAAACAAAAAAAAAAACAAAAAAAAATCTTTGTTTTCCCGCCTCTCCTCAATTAGTTTAGACCTGTATACAGGCTTTGCTGTATTCTGTGCTGTGGTGTAGTTCCTGTGTTGTCCATTGCCTTACTTGGATAGAAGGAATTTTCTTTGCTCACCAGTGGGAGTGGGGAGTCTTGAGCAGCCTATCTGTCCCTGAAGGAGTGACCTCAGCACAAGAGCTTGTAGTAATTGGTTGTTCTGGACCATTTCTAGCTCTTTTGAAGTTCCCTGTTTAAAATCCGCATTTGCACGGCTTTGTGCGTTTGTGCGCATAGCGCAGCACCGGTTAAACAAGGTTAAACTTTTCCTGGCTCCGCCAAGTCTGCTCTTCAAATTTTCCCTTAAGAAAGCTCTACTCTTATAATAATCAGTCTAATTGCTTTATTATAAGCCTAGCACTTGTTCTCAAAACCTCTCTTCTAAGTAAGCACCTGCTAACTAAAGTAAGCACTACATCCACCTACCTTCCCTGTGAGTACCCACTTCCCTTAAAGGCACAGCGCTCCCTTATAATATTCTAGAATGTCGAGTGGTAGATTTCTAGCATCCTCTCTGGTTCAGCTGGTTAATCTGGGAATCTTGAGACAATGCTACAATTGTCTCATGTACACAGACAACCCTCTCCTCCTCCCAACAAACACAAATACTTGTGAGAGATGCAACTATGTAGCCAAACTGGAGGCTGAACTCTCTCAACTCAGGACTGTCAAGACCAGACAGGATGAGAATGTAACCACACACACACCAAACCCACTCCCACATAGACCTACCACAACTGCAAACCAAACACATAATAACACAAAGACATACTCGGAGGCTCTAACAAAAAACTTACCAAAACAACAGAGGTTCCCAAAGCAGACACCCAAAAATCCACCACCTCAAAACATAACACATGCAACACATACTTCAAAAAATCAGTGTGTCAAACAATCACAGCCCTTAAGGCCAAACACCATGCCTGATACACTAGTAATAGGTGGCTCTATAGTCAGACACACTGACGTTCCGCTTACCAGGCTGAACAAGGAGAAGGTAATGGTGAGCTGCCTATCGGGAGCTAGGATCCACCACATAACACACGCACTCAGGTCACTCCAAAGCAAGTACAAATATGACTCCGTCATTGTCCATGCTGGCGTGAATGACCTGAGACGTAGCTCCCTGGACTACATGAAAAGAGACATAAAGGAGATCTCTGATTATGTAGCCCAGGCTGGTATGACCCTGACACTGAGCAGCATCTTGCCCTCACCAAGAATGATGCCACAATACAAAGACAAGATGATCAGCTTTAATAATTGGCTCAAATACTGGTGTCATTCTAGGGGGATCCAATGTATGCCTGCTTGGATGACATGCTGGATAAGCCATGCTGCTTCACATGGGATGGCTTGCATCTGTCACCACTGGGCTTCCAGATATTGGCTAAGGCTCTTGCCTCCCCCATAGTGCCTTTTTTAGGCAAGGCTCAAAAGACAAACCCACCTCCTTAGAAAACAAAAATGGAAAAAAATTAAGGGTAATGCAGCTCAACGCCAGAAGTCTAAATCTCAAGATGCAGGCTCTCGAAGCACTCCTCAGTATGGAGAACATCGATGTCTGTGCAGTAACTGAAACCTGGTTCAAGGCTCCTGAGAGCACCCCAGCACTACCAGGCTATACCTCGTATCATGCTTTTCAGCCCCAAAACTCAGGCCAAACCAAAAAGGGAGGGGAAGTGTCCATATTCATCAAGGACACCCACACCTCCAGGTTAGTGGCAAAACATGAAGCATCAGAGACCTTCCAGGTGCAACTAACCGTAGGCAAAACTGCTATACAACTGGTAGCATGTTACAGACCACCCCGAATACTGGCGTACAGCAACAGTAGTCCCACTCCACAAAGGAGGCACCTCTACAGACCCTGGTAACTACCGCCCCATAAGCTTAACCAGCCTGGTCTGCAAAGCTATGGAAAGAATCATTATGGAACTTATAAACAGAGACATTGGGGACTTACAGACACTTGATCCCACCCAGTTTGGCTTTGTAAAGGGCAGATACTGCCTTTTGAACCTGGTTGACTTTTTTGAAACAGTCACTAGAGCCATTGATGAGGGCAAAGCAGTCCATACAGCCTACCTGGACTTGGCTAAAGCTTTCAACACAATACCCCACTCTGGCATCATTGACAAGCTCAACAGCTTAATTGTAAAGCCATATGTCACAAGATGGGTGGAAAACTGGCTAAAGGATAGAACCCATGAAGTCAAAATCGCTGGAGCCATGTCAGACTCAAAGCCAGTCACAAGTGGTGTCCCACAGGGCTCTGTCCTGGGACCCCTCTTGTTCAGCATTTATTTCTCAGATGTGAAAGCAAACATGGGAGGGTTGTGGCTGACAAACTTCGCAGATGACTGCAAACTAGGCGCCATAGTCGATACACCAGCTGACACATACATCCAAAAGAAAGGCCTCACTGAAAAGGACAACTGGTGCCAGAGACATGGCCTTAAACCAAATGCCAAAAAATGTATAGTCATCCCCTTTGGGAAAAACAAAGTACCCACAAATTATCACATAGACAGTAACCCACTGAGTATGGAAAAAGTAATCAGAGACCTGGGGACCCAAGTCGATAGTGACCTCTCATTTGACACCCACGTTGCCAAAGTGGTTAGAAAGATTTTCTACCTTGCCCACCTTATCATGAAGGGATTCACATCCAGATTAAAGGAGGTCTTTGTACCCCTATACTCCTCCCTTATCAGGCCCATGATTGAGTACAATGCCCCATTTGGTATGTACCTCACCCGGCACTTGCAACAGCTAGAGAGACCCCAAAAGTACCTCACCAAGAGGATCAAGGGTCTCCAACATATGTCATATGCTGCCAGACTAAAGAAACTCCAGCTCTATTCAGTAGCATACCACCTGCTCAGAGGTGATCTGTGCCTGACGTACAAGGCCATGTCCAATCAGGAATTGATGGACATGCTCCACCTCAAAAAATCCAAATCCATCAGAACCACAAGAGCTAAAGATTTAAACCTCAACACAAATATGAATAGGACATGCTGGAGGAACAGATCCATAACTCAGAGGCTTCCCATACTCTGGAACAGAATCCCAGTTCATGTTAGGCAGAGCCCCTCACTGACTCTCTTCAAGAGAAATCTTGATGACTGGATGGGAGATTGTAGGTTTACCCCAGGGGTCATCTCTGTGTCACTACTAGACAGAGGCACAGTAAACTAATTATATTATGTAAGGGGGTCTTCACTGTGTCACTACTAGACAGAGGCACAGTATTCTAAATCTATTCTGTACACTTTTGTACCATTACATGGGGTGGCGAAAGCCACATCACTATGGCTAGGTTTATAAATGCCCCAGGGCAGATAGCCTAGTACTAAACTATGAAACTATTGTGGCACTGTTTGTTGATACTGTGTTATCTAGACTGCATAAGTGTAGAGGGAGGAGGTTTGAACCCAGCAAAGTTGAACTACTGTGTATGTGTCTTGGTCTGTCATGCTGTTGAGAGAAGGCTTTTAATGCATGTAGTATGTGTAGCTCTTTAACGTTATTGTGCACTTCAACCACTTTCATACATTTTTAGAAGAGCATCGTCATATGAAAGAATGGGTATATCATTCATTGAAATGTACACAGTCACAATTGTAAAACAACATGTTGTGTGTTTCAAGCACTGTTTTGAACATTGTCATCTTAGGTAATCTGTGTAAATCTAGCCATTACTCATCACTCACTTGTGTCTATATATCTGTGATCGTAGTCATACAGGTAGTTAATAATGTTGTCAGACAGCTATCTGCTGTGCATATGTATTCCTGAGGATTACTTTTACAATGGTTTATGTTCATTTTCACACAGAAATGCTTTATTGTATAATAATGATACCACTGGCTTTCACTTGAAAACTACTAAGGCTTTTCCTGTGATGTGAGGACATGAGACTGTGTTCTATGTGCTGTTCCATTAGTAAGGCATGGGTTGGATATGTTGGAATCCATGATTGTTCACACATTGTTCATGACTGCAATTCTCCCATCACAGTGACAATAGTATTACGCATCACATGACTTTGGGTATAGCAATGTTGACAAAAAGACACATATAGCAATAATCTTTTAAAGAAATTACAGGCACACATATGCCTTACAACAATAGTATGATGTCACAGCTTCAAAGACCCCAAAATCTCATAATTGTAGCACCACTGACAATGTGGAACATTCATTCTTTCCAATATAGCATAGCTTGTGTCATAACATAGTCAGGTGTTCAAAACTTACATTGGTTGACTATTAGCATTGCATGTCATAATACTGTTGTGCATTAATAACATTCACAGGTGTTATAATGTGTAGAATTAGCGTGAGGAAACCTCTCTAGCACTTCTATCTCATACAAATTGCAATGAAATTGTATGATGTAGTGACTTCATATAGGCGGAGTCTCACAGCTTTGTTAAGACGTCCACTGTGGTACATGTGATTCATATAACATTTTGGTAGTCAGTGGACATGCATAGCTTGCTGTTTTATTCCAGTCAAGGCCATCATTCTATGATTGTACTTTCATTACACAAACAATACTACATGAAGTTATTATTCTCACATTTTACTTTGAAGAAATAAATATCAACTCCTCCAAGTGAAACAGTTGCTCTATGAAGGCCACAGTGTGAGCATAGCTGGCTTTAGGTACCAGCAAACCCTGCATTCGCTGGGGGCTCCCTGTTCCTAGTGGGCTCCCAACCACAGCAAAGTGTCTTATCTTGATATTTTCTAATATGTTTGTCAAACCAATAAAAGCTAGTACAGCAATTGTGTATATTTAAAAAAAATCAGGTGAGTAATAACACTTATTTATTTCACTATTAAAACAGAGATATAGCTCTGGTCATAGTAACAGTATTTTATCAAGCAAGAGCTTTCACAATTCCATTAGATATTTTACCCCTGACATAGTGCCCGTGGCTTAGTTAAACCCTTTTAGTGGACATTCTCTCTGTACCTGCAATACTTGTGGCTGCAAGGAGGCCCCTTAATTATCTTTGACTTTGTGGGGGTCTCACAAAAGCTGCTGGTGGTTGGGAAAAATGAGGAAGAAAAATGTATTAATTTCCTGATTATACTTTTTAACCTGAACAGGGCTGTGATACGACCATTTTAGGATAAAGCTGATAATGAACATAATCAGGGTAAGTACTAGAGAGATCAGCATCCCAGAGTGACTGATCTCAGTGCATCCCCTGGATTTTAACAAAAGCTGATGCTTCCAAACTTCAGGGCTGATTTTCTCTTTCAGCGAGTTTTATAAATACTAGCAGAACACATGTATTATAACTCACAACTTCTTTGATGAAGAATTCAGTGCAATATCAATAATAGCAGGATAAAGGCTCAAAATCAGGAACATGTTTTAAATATCATTCTGTTTCAATTAACAATAAATATAAAACTGTGATGGTTTGATTTAATGACTGTCTATAATGCTGTATGATTTACAAGCAAATCAAACTTTTTACAAAGGTACAGCAAAAGTATGAGCAAAATTGGGGAAAATGACTTTATCCTGCTGCTGTTTGATGACTGCTAAACAGCAGTCACTGATCTGGTGTGGCAGTACCAGTGCTGCATAATATACTGCTGTTTGCTGAAATAAGTACAAAACTAGAATTGCTATAGCTTGTGTGTGTGTGTGTGTGTGTGTGTGTGTGTGTGTGTGTGTGTGTGTGTGTGTGTGTGTAAAAAGTATCAGTGAGTTTTTTTCTGTGCACACACCCATTAATGGCAGGACACATACTTTATTATTCAGGGTGGCAGTAAATAATGTACCTAACAAGTAATTATATTTCAGAAGTAAGGCATACAATATATCACATGTCACTAAGACACTTGGATCTTCTAAGAATCTTGGGGAGCCCACTCCCTAGATTATATAAATGGATGCAAGGGGCTACTTTAATCATCCTTGACTGTGTGGGGTCCCCACGAAGAATGAGGAGAAAAAAATATTTTAATTTTTGGATTACCCTCTTTAATCTGACCAGGCTAATAATAAGTTGCTGTTAGGATAAAGCTTATAATGGCCTCTGCTCTCAACTGCACCCATTCTGAAACCAACCCTGCTCGGATATGTATGTGTACCAAAGGCTGCTGTATGTTATGTTTGTGTCAGTGTGGGTGTGGTGGTGATTGTGTGGTTATTTCTTCTTTAATTTTCAGCAGAGTTAAACCCTAGAGGTCATTATAGTATGCGTTTGGGCTGTTGACAATGTGGCCAGTAGTTTTTTTTTTTTTTTCCCCCAGACATCAGAGGTGTACATAGAAGGTTACTATAGCTTGGCTACAGGCAGTATACTATGTAGCAGCAACTAAGTAGAATGCATTACAGTAATCGTTTTTTTTTTCACTTTCCACACAACCATACTCCAGGCACATATACAAGTAGCTTCCTTTGACAATTTGATTTGAGGAGAGTGGAGGCATGCTGTGTATGTATATCTTTCAGCAGGCACTTGAGATACATTACTGTGGACATTTTAACCTCTGCTTTCATCCCAGTCTAACACCAAAGAGATGCTTATGTAGTCCTTTTTGTTCTCAGATAGGCCCTGTGCATGCAGACCACAAATGGCTTGTTAGTTTATTGTGAGCCACTATTTTGTCATCTTTGAACATTAAGCCTTGCGTACATCTTATGTCTTTCTTGAAAAAAAAGACTGAAATTCTTTTCTTACTCATATACTTTGTTTAGGTCACCATTGGATTAAAAGGCTGAGAAAATGCTCTAAAATACATACCAGAACATCTATAACACTGTGGCTTCTAGAGCCCTGGCTTATTTGAGTTATTGCTAAATGGTTATTACTGTGCTATCTTGGTCAGGAAAGGTGTGCTGAAAGGATGCAAGGAAAACTAAAGCTAAACAGAAACACATTTTTCCTTAATCATCATTTCTTTTTTAGCCATCATTGGATGAAAATGTTGTGCAAAAAGAAATAAAAAAGAAAAAAAAACTTTAAAATGCACTTCAGAGCATATAGGAGGTTATGACTTCTTGAAAAAGCTGAAGAGTAAGGCAAAATGTAAGAAAATATAGAAAAAGTAGTGTGCAATATGGGGAGCTCAAGATGTGGGGGAGGTGGGCACAAGGGAAAACTGGAGGGTATACCTAGGGTGCCATTTCACCCAAGTCCATACCTTTAAGAAAAAGAAACTCTCCTGTGACTGCCAAAGGTGGTTTCAAAAACAAAGCAAAAGTCTGTGTGGAAACTGAAACACACTACCACAGGCTACAAAAATGATGCTCTTCAGAATAAAAAGAAAACTTTAATTGTTAAGACTTAAAATAAGGCATAAAAAGATAAAATAAAGCCCTTGTTGATTTGCATATGATAAGTGCTTTCAGCTAAAAGCCTTCCTCAGATCATACAGGATCAGGTTACACAGGGCTAAGATAAATGAATAAAACACCAATCATGTGACTAAGTCCAAGGTAATACCTTTTTTCCAAACCAATGAGTTCATGGCCAGTCTGAGACCTTGGGGGAAACACACTTCCAGGTTGCCAAGTGAAGACAACTTGTTAGAAAAGACAGAACATACCAGGCTAACACAGACTTGTCAGCACTAGTCACTGTTGATGTTACTTCAGTTCATTCTTCACCAGTAAATAGTTAGGATGTATATAACTACTTAGGGCTTATATAAGTTGTCTTGGCAACCTGGAGGTGTGTTTCCCTCAAGGTCTCTGATTGGCTGTGAGCTCACTGGTTTAAAAAAGGCATTAGCTTGGACTTAGCCACATGATTGGTTGATCAGGCTGAAATTGTCCGTTGAAATGACTTAAAAAGAAATAAGTCTTGGGCATTCAGAATCGCCATATAGTTGAAATACCTGATGTTCATAAGGGTCATTTGCATGTATCCCCATGTGCCTCTGATACAAGAGGTTTGAGGGGTCACTCAATGGAAGTTCTAGCTTTGCTGGAATTTTCATTTAGTTTTTACAGATTGATTTTTCATGTGACCTTTTCACTCTTTGTTTTAGTTTGTTAGTTGGGATATTTTGCAGTCACCCTTATGGTAATGGACATCAGCTGGGTACAACAGCCATTCTTTCTTATGCTTAGTCAAACACTCTGCTTGTGCTGTGCTGATGTGATTATAGCAAGGCCAAAATAGGCATATCCACAGCTGGGGGGGGGGTGGCTTTATTGGCCTGAAATTGTCTACTGAAACAACTTAAAAAGAAATAAATCATGGGCATTCAAAATTGCCATAGAGCTGAAACACTTGATGCTCATAAGGGTTATTTGTATATATCCCATGTATGTGCCTCTGATACAAGAGGTTTGAGGGGTCACTCAGTGGAAGCTCTAGCTTGGCTGGAGTTTTCATTTAGTTTTTACAGATAGGTTTTTCTGTGTGACCTTCTCACTCTTTGTTTTAGTTTGTTAGTTAGGATATTTTGTAGTCACCCTTATGATGGACATCACCCAGGTATAACAGCCCTGTGTTTCTTATGCTTAGTCAAACACTCTGCTTGTGCTGTGCTGATGAGGTCATGAGAAGGCCACAATATGCATATCCACACCTTGTGTGGTTTAACTTTATTGGCCTGAAATTGTCCATTGAAATGACTTAAAAAGAAATAAGCCATGGTCATTCAGAATCGCCATATAGAGGAAAAACCTGATGTTCATTAGAGTCAATTGCATATATCCCATATGCCTCTAATACAAGAGGTTTGAGGGGTCACTCAGTGGAAGTTCTAGCTTGGCTGGAGTTTTCATTTAGTCTATAATTTCTTTAAAAAAAGAAAAGTTAAAATCTCACCAGGGAGAACCCAGAACATAATTTATGTCACTAGAAGTACCTTGCCTTGATATTGTAATGTCTATAATGATTTCTCTATGTGTTGGCAGTGAGTGTTCAATACAATGTTCAGGACATCAATGAAAATTCCATTTTTCTTTGACATTTTTGTTTTAAAAGTAATTCAGTGGGAGCAGTATTCTCAAAGTTCAGTGGGATTAGTATTCATAAACCCCTTCAGCAAGTGGGTAGAGTAAGTCAAGGAAAAAAAATCCCACAAAACTAAAGCCCCATGCAACACACAGAAATCAAAGTGTCCACATTCAAAAACACTCAAAAACAGGAAGCTCTGGAAAAATAGTTATAGAAGTCCTGCATGTCTTTACAAGTTCCAAATACACTACAATTTACATGGTAGGGAAGAGCATCACTTATTCTATACTTCAGAAATATCCTCATGCAGTAAACTGTGTAAGCACTGTATACTAATTACACTAATCCCAGCACAAATGTACTGAACATCCTAGGAACAATGTTAATCTGCTCAGAAGAACGTGAATGAGAAACAACATACACATCCTAAATTATGTGAAACTGTGTAGGAATATAAAGCTCAAACAAAAGCTGGCTCAGGTGGATCCACAGTAAAATTACAATTTATTGAACTTTAATACACAAAAAATAAAAAAAGATTAGCGCTTTCCTTCATGTCTTACGAACTTCATCAGATTCAATAGGAATATAAAGCTGGTTTAGTGTATCTTTTGGTAATTGCACAAAATCTGGCAACAGTTTCTGACAGTCATGCTATATTGTTGCTTACAAATTGATGCAGTGGTTCTCTAGTTAATGGGTGCTTCAACAGTATCAAAGTGCATTATTACCACAATATACAATGACCCATGCTCTGCTATCATGGAAAAGAACGTTGAAATATTTAAAAACTGTTTAAGGATCATTCCTGTTCATGACAGCAGAGCAAAAATGAAGAATGCAGTCCAGTCATCACACCTCTTTAATAGTCCTGATTTTCAAGGGCATCTCTAATTCTACCTAAACATGCTGTGTTGAACATATTTCAAGGCATTGCACACACAATTTGTATATCTATTAGTAAATGCAAAAGAACACATATCATCTTACTCTGTCTACTTTTATAGTGAGAAGTGTCAATAGATTAAAGCTGTCTGTGATTTGGGGCTTCAGCCCTGATTGTTTTGATGAGCTTGGTTCTTGACTCATGGGAGAAGGTATGTAGTGACCTCGCCACTATTACACTGTGCTGCAACACATGTCTACAGTACTCACAATAATATGCAACTACATAGTGTCAATTGACACCTAGTAGAAGCATGTCAGTCCTGCTACATTTGTGGAACTGTAGTTCATACCAGAGTCTAAGGTTTGCTGCAAGACAACATTCCCAAATTGTACTTATTCACCAGATGGACCACCCTGTACATGACAGAGGCCTATACCCCAGGTATCTGTCCTGCTGCCTTTGGGATGACTGCCACGTTTTCAGGAAATTGCTGTCAGGCTGCCTTCTGTAGAGGTCAACATGTTCATATCCTGTTCTCTCTTTCCATGTGAATATAAAAGGCAAGAATAAAATAAAAATAATTTTGTGAACATAGCAGGCTTACCATATGGTAGTTGGTGCACAGTGACAGATTATCTGACTAACATTAAAGATCTTCCTTTTAAGGAATTGGGCTAATGTCTAAAGTGCATTTAACCCTTAATGTACACAGCCCATTTCCTGAACAGCACATTATGTTTGTGAATCTGCCTGTTCACTTCTAGTTTGGGTTAGGAGTAAATAATAGTGCAATAACTTTTGATGAGTCAGACATGAAACAGTAGAATATTCATTTGATTATGCATGCATTTGCTTTTTGCTTGGATACTCTACCTTCAAGGTATTATATATACTGACATCTCTCTTTTTTGACTTATTTATAGATTCCATTGAATGATCCCTTAATACAACATTTTAAATAAAAAAGATAAGGTTTTGGGTAGTAAATTTCTGATTATATGTACCAATAATGTTGTGGAGTGATCAATGTGTGTTTGTCTCTCTTAAAGGATATGATCTACTTCAACAAACAGGTCAGCTTTGTGATCATTTCAATATTCTAACACAATATAATTATCCTTTAGCTGTAAAACAAGTCAAGCAGACAGATGGGCTTCAATAAAAAAATCATAATTTGTACTGATATTTTGCGAGTGGGCTTGCTATTTGTGTCAGTGATAAAAATCATTATGAATGTTCATCATTGAATATACAGCATGGCAAAGGCTGATGTGCCATATATTGTGATGGCTGAGAAACAGCATTTAAACTGAGTGCTACCATACATCATACACACAATCACCATTTGTTACATCATCGCCATGATGTCCTTTAGCCGCATATCAGAATAGCAATCAGAATGTGAAGCAGCATGCATGTCGGTAGTATTCATGAGTATTTCATTGCTATCATACTTCACTGCATAATTTCCGGGCTCTATATTAGAAGACTGAAAGTGCATATGTGTGACTACATAAAAGTTGACACATAATGCACAAAACCTAACAATAGCGAACGGCCACGTAAGCAAATTTTTCCCTAGGAAAAAAACCTACATGGCCGTTCGCTAAAAAAAAATTATTTAACATCATAAACAGGTGAGGGACTTCACACCCCCACACCACCCTAACTAAATATACCAACTCCGAGATCGCAGTATAGGGAAGGAAAGGGGAACTCTGTGAAGTTGGCCACTATCTCCTCGTCCTATGACATATTCATCAAATCGCTTAAATGCAATTCAATGAATATGTATCACTGGTTCTGTATTCACTCAGAAGTATTTTCGCAATTCTAATATAGACCCTAATTTCTGCTATTGTGTTGTAACTGAACCCGGGAGAAAAGTGTGCATACAGTCACCCATGCAAAAATGGTATATGCCTAAATTATTACTAACATTACTTAAACTAACTACATACACTGTATAAGTCACATTGTAATCCATGTAAATATTAGTACAGATGTTCCGTGATGTAAGATTCCTTGATGTCTTCTGTCATTCATTTTTTTTTGTAGAATTAGAAACAATTCATGAGTATGTTTATGACATTTTTTCATGATCAATCCTTATTTTTGTCAGAATTTCTAACTCACTATAGATTTATTTTTCTTGTGAACTATATTGATTTCTTCATCAGAAACTATAGTGGTTATATACATATTCAGAAAATGAGATTAGATTATTTCTTTTTGCAGTTATGGCCTTTATTGCATTTTCTAATAGACACCTAGGTAAAGGTATGTGATCTTTATTTATTCACGTGGGGACTGGAGTATTAAATAGTACCATATGCTTTCTAATGTGGAATTAATCGATCCTTATTGCATGATCGAATAGGTTTATAGGTTCATAGGTAAGTACTAGGCTCTCAGCCCTGGGGCCTATACAAGCCCAGACAAAAAGGTACCCTGGCTTTTGCCACCCAAGAAAATTATTTTCCTGTGCCACTGTCGAGCAGAGCCACAGAGGTGATCCCCGGGGTGAATTCCCTATTTCCCATCCAATCATCAAGATTTTTCTTGAAGAGTGCTAATGAGGAGCTTTGTTTGATATAGATAGGTAATTTATTCCAGAGTATGGGAAGTCTCTGGAACAGGAATCTATCCCTCTGGCATGTTCTGTTTATTGTGGTGAAAGGTTTAGGTCCCTAGAGCGTGTAGCTCGGAGGGATCGGGATTCCTTTAAGTGGAGCATGTCCAACAGCTCTGGATTTGACATAGCTTTGTATGTTAGGCAGAGATCACCTCTGAGTAGGCGATATGCATGGAGTAAAGCTGGAGTTTTTTGAGATGGTCTGAGTAGGGCATCTGTTTGAGGCCAGTAATCCTTATTGTGAGGTATTTCTGCGGCCTCTCCAGTTGTTGTAGATGTCTTGTGAGGTACATACCAGAAAAGGCGTTGTACTCTATTATGGGTCTAATGAGTGATGAGTAGAGGGAAACAATGACCTCTTTTTTTCTGGATGAGAAACCTTTTGTGATGAGGTGTGCCACGTAGAAGGATTTCCTGACTACGGTGGCGATGTGAGTATCAAAGGAGAGACTACTGTCCACCTGTGTCCCAAGGTCTCTTATCACACTTTCAGTGTTAAGTATACTACCGCCTATGTTGTAGTTCATGGGTACAGAGTTTTTACCAAAGGGGATGAGAATGCACTTTTTGGCATTGAGCTTGAGGCCATGGCTTTGACACCAGGCATCTGTCTCAGTGAGGCCCTTTTGTATGATGTCCACATTGTTAGGAGTTTTGATTATGGCTTCTAGTTTGCAGTCATCTGCAAACTTCATTAGGCAGAGACCTTCTGTGTTAGCCTGTACTTCAGAGAAGTAGATACCAAACAGGAGAGGACCCAAGACTGAACCCTGTGGTACTCCACTTGCCACTGGTCTGAAGTCGGACTTGGAGTCTGCTACTTTCACAGTGTGGGTTCTGTCAGTGAGCCAGTTGGTAACCCACCTTGTGACATAGGGATTTATACCTAGTTTATTGAGTTTATCTATAATTCCAGACTGGGGGATGGTGTCGAAAGCCTTGGCAAGATCTAGATAGGCTGTGTGAACCCCCATACCCTTGTCTACAGCTTTGGTGACTGCTTCAAAAAAGTCTATCAGGTTTAGGAGACATGATCTGCCTTTTACAAACCCAAACTGGGTGGGGTCCAGAGTGTGGAGATTACCAATGTCTTTGTTTATAAGTTCCATGATGATATGTTCCATGGGCTTGCAGACCAGGCTCATCAGGCTAATGGGGCGGTAGTTCCTGGGGTCCATGGTGGAGTGGGATAACCGTTGTTGTGTGCCATTCAGCAGGCACAAATCCTGAGGTGAGGCTATGATTGAACATGGTACTTAGGTGGGGAGCCAGTTTGTTCTGTAGTTCATGTAGAATGCAGCCTGGGATGTTGTCTGGTCCCATGGATGCTGTGTTCTTGGCTTTGGAGAGTGTGGCTTTTACCTGTGCAGTCATGATTACAGGAACTTTGTATTCTTCCGGTACAGAGATGGGCTCTTTAAGGGGTGAAAGGTGGGTAAAGTTAGCACTGAACCTATCTGCCAGGATGTTGGCAATATGAGTTGGGTCTGTATATTTTGTGCCATTGTGCTGTAACTCAGAGCAGATCTGAGTGTTGCCATTGAGATTCTTGACATAGCTACAGAATGCTTTGTGGTTGTCTTTAGAATCAGTGGTGATTTTGTTTTTGCAATTAGCTTTGGAGGATTTTATCAGGGATCGCAGATTCTTACTGAGGCTGACCAGGGAGCTCCTCCACTCATGGGATTTTACTCTCTTTTGCAGCAGTTTCTTCCATCTGTTGTACAGTTTGTTTATGGCAGGGGACCACCAGATTGGCTTCCTTTTTTTTGAGGATAGTGTCTTGGTTCTGTTTGGGATAGCACAGTCCATGCACTCATGTAAGTGCTTATAAAGTGCAGTTGTGTATGATTCAGTAGTCGTAACTGTATTGTCCATCTGCATGGGTGTCATGAAGTTCATCACTTGTCTTAAGAAGCATGAAGTTGGTTTTGGAGAAATGCTTTACCATGGTTTCCTTAATGGGGGTGGGGGCAGGATGTGGATATCTAGGGTAATTAGCTTATGGTCGGATCGGACCAATGAGGCGTTGACTTCAGGTGTGGAACACCGGTCACTCATGTTGAGAGTCAGCACTTAATTATTATGTTAATTCATAATCATAAAAAGTTTGCTGCCAATTTGTATTAATCATCTTGCTAGACTTCAAAAGTACAGTTGTGTAACATGAACTTACTATAACAGTAAATGCTCGAATGATCACCAATGCAGTAGCCTTAGCTACATGGGTTATATGCTTCTAAGGATATAATGGTGTGCCAACTTTCAAAGCTTTGGGACACCTTCTACATGTCCAAACTGTCAAGTAACTATAGGTGAGTTGACTAAAAGACAAGTTTGGGTGCCAAGCCCTTTAGAGCTTTCCTGACAGTAGACAGAGGGTGGCTGTGCCCTGAAAGAACAATGCTAGGAACTACAAAAAATGAATGTCTACACCCTGTCATAAAAAAACACACCAAAGAACAAGGGGATGGAGGGATGGAGTGGGTACTGCAGCAATGATCATTTGAGCATCTACTGCTATGGTAAGTTCAGCTTATACAACTGTACTATGTTCTTCATATTGATCACTGTTGCAATAGTTTTAGCTATGTGTAAATTACCATAGCTAACTATATTTTGGAGGTAGAAGGAAAAGGGTCCAGTAGCCCCTGGAAAGCAGTCCTAGCATAGCTTGATCTAGACATTGAGACAGAATCAAGCTTATAGTGCTTTGTAAAAGTACATATAGAGGATCAAGTAGCAGCTCTAGAATACTTCCAGAATCCAACCCTTTCCAACAAGCCAGAGATGAAGTGATGGCCCTGGAAGATTGGACCTTTACATAGATTTGTTATAGTGAGTATAACAAAGGGCAATAGCCTTAGTCAATAATTTGGAAATAGCCTGTTTTGACACAGGTTGTCTCTGTTTCTTACCTTCCCAAGAAACGAACAAGGTATTATTATTTCTCCCTCATTTTTTGGCTCAGGAAAGAAAATGGGGAGATGGATAATTTGGCTTGGATACAACCTTAGGGACAAAAGAAGAATTAGCTCTTAAAGAATCGCCATCCCTGTGGGAAAGGAGATATGGTTCACTCACCATAAGAGCTTGCAACTCAGATATGTTTCTTGCAGCGGTCAGAGCAATCAATAAAACTGTTTTCCATGTTAAGAACCTCAGGTCAGCCAGGTTAGCTGGTTCAAATGGAGCAAGTGTTAGCTTCTCTAACACAAAATTAAGACCTCAAGGAGGGACACCTGTTTTTTTATGAGGCCTGTTATGCAAAACCCCTTTCAATAACATTTTGACATGAGACTGCATTGAAAGAGGAGAAGCCATGGACAGACATAATGAAATGGTGGATAAAGAAAGCTTGACAGATGAGTATGAAAGGCCATAGTGTAGTAACTCTCACAAATATTGTAAAAACAGAGCCAGCTAGCCTTGAATAATTGCTGGACATGTTGTTGGTACCAACTAGAAAACATATGCTGTTTGCTAATATATAATTTTCTAGTAGCAGGCTTTCTTTCATCCATTAGTACCTGCTACTCATCTTCAGAAAACAGGTGCCTAAAAGGAATTAAGACCCTATCATCCAGGTGTTCATTTGAAGATGATTGATGGGGTGTATCACACACCAGTGGTATTTTGTAAGTAGATCCAGACTATGAGGAAGCGTGTGGTAATTGCCCCTGGCCATTACCAAAAGAAGGGAAAACCATGTTTCATGTTTAAAAATAAAAATGAAAATTGCTATCATTCACTGGGTAAAACCACTGTGGTGTAAAATTAATAAATGTACATAAAAAGAAAAAATATATACACCATCAGAGGTAAAACACAGCTGCAACTCGATGAGGACAAACACTCAGCCAGTCAAAGAAATAAAAATCCACTATTTATTCCAGCACAAAAACAGGTAAGCGCTTTCGCAATGGAGCTTCATCAGACCTTTACAAACAGCAGACCTAACCTATCTTTTATACAAAACCATCTCATCTAATAAATCAATTAAATAATCAACGCTTAAAGTCACAGTAAAGAGATACAGAGTAATAAAGAACAAAGTTAAAAATAAGGACATTACACAATGCATCCTTACAATCTGCATTCTAAAAATCACTTTAAACCAAAATACATTCACAAACTGTAAACTCAACAGAAAAAACTAAAAATAAAAACCATCAAAGACTTCATTTACGAAGTCTTCTTTTCTTCAAAACTGGCTTAATGGAAGCCCTTTCATTAAGGCCACTGCCTCGATCTGCTCTTAAGAGAACAATCCACCTTGTTTCCTTATACTCAGTATAAGCAATAATATCCCCTTCTCTGATGCTAGGTGTAACAGTTTCAATCACCTGAAATTTAAACGTATGAGTGCACCCAAACTCAGTGGCATGCTTAGCAAGTGCATTATGTGGGGACCCCTTCCTAATGTGATAGAGATGTTCCCTCATTCTATCACGCAGGGGTCTGTTGGTTTTCCAACATAAAATGCACTGCATGACACACACTGAGTCAGGTAAACCACATGTGGGGTCATACAATTGTTAACCCCTCTGAAATAAAAATCCCTACCAAGATCAGGGTGATGAAAAACACCAGATGAGTCAATATAACCACAAAAATTACACGAGTCACATGCTACCGTGGAACCACGGTGATACCTATCAACATTATTGTGTGTCCCAGAACATAGTAACCTCTTCAGGTTCATATGATTTCTATACCTAAAAGTGGGAAAAATACCCACAATATTGCTAATGTCATCGTCCACTAAAAGAATGGACCAATGGTGATGAAACAAATCAGTGACTCTTCTGTAATCATTAGTGTAAAAAAGTGGAATCTTAGTCTTATTGCCACTAGTAGATGGGGAGAAATTATTCAAATCTGGAGACAAACCAAAATAAGGACATGCCCTAGTGGACGTTAAGTCAAGAAGGTCAGACCACTGTCTACTCAGCTCATCCCTAGTATAGCCCCTATCCATAAACTTCTTCTCCAGGCTGGTCATTACCTTCTGAAATCCTACTAATGAGGATTTTAATCTCAATGCTCTCATACCCTGTTCCCTGATGAGATTCTTAAAAATGTAACCTGGATGCATACTAGACCAGAACAGGAACACATTCCTATGGCATGTTTTCCGATGGATCCCTGTATTAATCTGGTGATCATCCAACTTCTCAACAATGACATCCAGATAACTAATCCTTTCATAGGACAGACTATAGGTGAACTTTAGACAAACAGTCAAATTGTTCACAATCCCAAAGAACCTATCAAACTGTTCAGATGTCCCCCGCCACAGCACAAATAAATCATCTACAAAACGTCGATAAAAAATGACGTGATCAACAAAAGCTGTTAGTGGAAACAGAAACTCAGATTCCCACTGGGCAAGAAACATATTGGCATAGCTATTGGCACATGAAGTGCCCATAGCTACGCCATGTTGTTGTAAAAACATATCTTCACCAAAGATAAACACGTTGTTATTCAGGACTGTCTCTAAAAAGAAACAGATCAAATCAATTTGCTTAGGTGAATACCCACTATGGGTAACTAAGTATTTCTGCACACAGTGTATCCCCAGCTCATTGGGTATCATTGTAAACAATGACTTAACGTCAAGCGTAACAAATGCCAAGTCTTTGATGTCATCTAAACCACTAACACATTCATATAGGTCTAACAAAAACTGCTTAGAATCCTTCAACACAGTTGGATTTAAACTGATAACTGGTCATAGAAATTTCTCTACATACAATGATAAGGGTTCAGTAACCCACCCCCCTCCAGCAACAATAGGTCTCATAGGTGGATTCCTAGGTTGCTTATGGACCTTCGGCAACCCTGGATGACCGGTATCAGAGGGTTGTTAACATCCATAAAGGAGAACAACTCATCAGTGAGGAGACCAGCTATGTGGAGATCTTTAATATCGTGATTCACAGAGGAAATGATCCTATGAACATCTGAAACAGTGATCCTACTATAAAAACAAGTATCTTCAAGCATGTGGTGCATGGCTTGATAATAAAAAGCACTATCCATTATGACAATCAATCCCCCCTTATCAGCGGGTCTGATCACAATGGAGCTATTATTCTGAAGTTCATTCAAAGCCTGTCTCTCCATAAAGCTAAGATTCTGCTTGGAGTCCCTATCATATTGTGGCTTATTATCATAAAAATGCATTATATCCTCCTCAGTTAATTTGAGGTACTCTTCTACGAGGAGATGATTAATCGGTACAAAAGTACTTAACTTCCTAAGATGAATAGAAGGACAGCTCCTATTGTTCACATTATCTGTAGGGCCACCATAGATCAGCCGTAACATCACATCTCTGCAAAAGGTCTTTAGATCTAAAATAGTATCAACAACATTACTACTACGACTTGGTATAAAACTGTTAAATAAAAACAAAGATAACAACACAGGAGGCTCAGATGCAAAAGTTTACTAGTGTACACCAGGAGGCAAAAAAACATACAAGTACAGAGTTTTTGTCTGACATGATACAGGAAGTACACAATTCTTATAGTTTCTATTTTCTAGTTTGTGCCCATCTTTCTGACGTGGTTAGTCACAGGGCATCTACATCACTTTTACTAACAGTATTCTATTCATAAAGATTGCTGATGTTATATTTTTAAAAAAGCTTTCCCTTGGGAATAATACAGCCTTGCAAAGCACCCGGTCAGTTATAATGTCTTTCTGTAAATGTTACTCCTTCAAGGTTTCAGGCCTGCTCGAATACAATAGTTGGTTCAGTCTTGTAATACACTTCTTTGTTCTTCTTGCAACATTTTTCCAACAGCTGTGTCTTATCTTGGTAACATTCACAAGGCCAACTGTCCCAGAGGAAGGAGAAGAAGATTTTCAATGCTTTATACATTTAATTTCCTGACCCAGCAGATAATCATTAGTGAAAAACATAAGCTTGCTGAGCTGGCTACTGCCAGGGTCAAAGTTCAAATACACTGCAGTTCCAAAGCTTCAAGCAATTACATGTAAAATCATTCTTATTGCCATATTATTAATAGAATAAAATTAATTATATACTATTTGCTTTTTAACTAGCACTTTATATATGTTCAAATACATATTTTTCTAACATTTTCCTCTCTTTTAATACTTTTATTCTATTCTGAAATATAAACAATGTCATTTTGTCCCCTGGTCTTCTCCTTTAAGGACTTTCAACCAGGTAAGTCATTTAGTTTATACTTCGGAAAGAATTTCATCTGAAATTAATTTTTCTAACTCAATGTCTTGGTACAAAGTTTCAGTTACAGATATATCAATAAAATCTTTGATCAATCTTTTCATGCAGGGAATCCCACAACAGACACATGCTCCTAATAGGAGCAGACCAACACAAATAGCAATCAAGATGTTCATTAGGATAGAACCCCACCCACCAAACAGACTCTGGAAAAAGTTCGTCAGTGGGTTTGGCCTGGTTCAGTCATGGCCGATACCTGCTGTATTACTTCTAGGTGGTCATTAATTTCATGTCGATTGTCTGGTATAAACGCACAGCATTCTTCTTTGATAAGCGCGCACGGACCACCTCTCGCCGCTAGGGTGAAGTCAAGAGCCATTCAATTTTGTAGCACAACAGTTCTCATTGCATTCAGTTCATCAGTCACTAGTTCGAGAGCAGAAAAAGTTGCATTACTCATTACTTCGAGAAGTTTCGACAGCTTTCTCAACTCCCAGATCGATTTGACTGCTCCGTATGCTGGAAGTATTCCAGCCCAGGATATTACACTGTCACTCAAGTCCATATGAGTCAATTTGTCTTTGTTTTTTACGGAATGATGGTCTTTCCAACCAGCTTCGATTTGTCCCACTGGATTTACAGGTTTTCCGATTGGACCTTCAGGTTTTCGGGCTACATCTCTCACATTTCGTATCTTACCTAGAGGTAATTCTGCAGTATGTCTTATGGCCGGAACCAGATAACCCAAAAAACAACTGCCGGACCAATTCTCAGGTAGCCATTTGTATGCCTTTTTCCCACAAACAAAATAACAGTTTTCTACTTCAGTACTGATGTGGGTTAATTCTGAATGAAACATTTTCTTGTCTATAATAGACAGTGTTTTATGTAAAACAGGATTTCTCTGTACATCACTTAATGTTGTTTTCATTAAACTCAAATATGAATCATAATTTGTATTACAAACAGTGCCTCTATCTTTAACTTTAATGTAGCATTTATAAGATATGGTTATATTACAGTTACTCCAACCCACTTGAAGTGTATCATTCTTATAAAAACATACAATTCCCTTCTGTGTAATAGGCAAATACAATGCAATTTTGTCTTGTGATCTTACAGATCCTGTATCAAAAAGTAAATTCTCCCAAGTCTCATTTATCCCCAAGGGGACAGCGGACATTAACAGTCCTCCATATGCTGTTGGTATAGCAGTACAAACCCAGCAATTTGAAATGTTCATAGTCTCTACATATACACGCTTCATAGCTAGGTATGTGTTAAAGTTTGGATGCCAGTCTATAGACAGTTCATCACGTCTCTCCACTTTCACTTGTGTGGTTACATGTAGGAAAAACCACAATAAAAGGAAGGTCATCACAATCATAGTCAATAAATGCATAGTCAACAAGATAATTAAACAACATCTTTGGGGTTGATCTGTATTTTTACTTGTTTTGCTCTTGGCCATCCTGCCTTTGTTGTGTATCAGTCCCAAAATGTTTATCAAGTTGAAAATTCTTTACCGGTTTACAGTGTGTCAGATAGACCCAGGACGACCTCTCAGCAACTTTGACTGCAGTGGGCGTTGCCAACAGTACCTGGTACGGTCCTTCCCACTTTGGAATCGCCCAATTCTTCCTCTTCGTAACCTTCAACCACACCCAGGTCCCCGGAGTCAGCACTGCTTCTAATGGTCTGGTCTGTCTTTTATCTGAAAAAAGAGTTCAACTGCAAAACCATTTTATTTGTTAACAGTTTTCTCATGTAGCTAGCTAATGAGCTGTCAGCCTCTAGTTCTGCAGGCATGAGAGCTTTCCACTGTGGCACATAATATGCCCTTCCAAAAATCATTTCAAAGGGAGTCAAACCCTTTACATTTGGAACTGTTCTCATGCTCAGCAGTGCCAAAGGCAAACAGCAAATCCAGTTTTTCTGTGTCTCACTCACTAGCTTCCTCAATTTGTTTTTTAGAATTCCATTGTACCTTTCCACCAGTCCTGCAGACTGTGGGTGGTAAGCACAATGATTCTTTAAGGAGATTCCAAAGAATCTCCCAAGCTGGTGAATCATCTGATTAACAAAATGTGTCCCATTGTCACTATAAATCCTTTCCGGTATGCCAAATCTGGGAATTATTTCTTTTACTAGGGCTTTTGCCACGGTTGCTGCATCCAGATTTTTAGTTGGAAATGCTTCTACCCATTTGGAAAACATATCTATAATTACTAAACAGTATTTTTCCCTTCACATTTATTCAATTCTATGAAATCCATACAAATAGTGTGGAACGGATATGGTGGTGTAGGAAAACTCCCTTGCTTGGGTTTGAATGCCCCTTGCGCATGATGTTTGTTACAAATATGACATGCTGCACAAAATTTTTTTGTATAATTTATGAATCCGTATGTTTGGAATATTCGATTTACTAACTGTACCATCCCCCCTGTTGAGACATGGCACTGCCCATGGCTCAACAAAGCTGCATATCTAAATAAATTAGACGGTAATATTGTTTTTTTCCTCTTTGAAGACATACAGTCCATTTTCGAGGATTGCACCTCGTTTCTCCCATTTTTGTTTCTCTGCTTTCGTAGTCAGTGTCTGCATTATTTTTAACATTTCTAGATCTAAAATCTCAGAGGGTTGTAATTCCTCGGTTAAAAGTAAAGTTTCTGAGTCTGAGGCTGCTTGCTTTGCAGCTGCATCAGCTTTTGCATTTCCTTTTGAAATTCTATCCTGTTGTTTTGTATGAGCTAAACATTTACAAATAGCTACTTTAGTAGGTAACTGAATGGAATCTAATAAGTTCAAAATAAGTTGCGCATGATTAATTGGTTTCCCATTAGATGTTATCATTCCCCTATTTTTCCATTGTTGCGCGAAAACATGCACTGTAGAGAAAGCATACAGACTGTCAGTATATATGTTTACACATTTATCTTTTGCTAGAGTGCAAGCCTGTGTTAAGGCTATCAGTTCTGCTGCTTGAGCAAATAGGTTATGCTGTAAAGGTTGGGCTTCTAAGATCTCTGTATCTGTGACTACTGCATATCCTACTAGATTTTTCCCTGTAGGACCCTTTCTGCATGAGCCTTCCACGTAAAATGTCACCTCGGCATCATCCAAGGGCATATCAGTGAGGTCTTGTCTGGGCAAAGTTATTTGCTCAATTTCCTGCAGGCAGCTGTGCTGTGTGCCATCCACAGGAGTTGGAAGTAACGTTGACGGGTTTAATGTTGTACAACGTTCAATTACCATATGAGGTTGGCTCAGCAGTATGGCCATACATGAAATATGTCTAGCAGGAGATAAATATGCTATTTTTTCTCGTAGTAGAATTATCACGACTGCATGAGGCACTCTCAATGTAAGAGGGTGGAATAATACCACTGAGGCTGAAGCCTGTACTGCCATTGCAGCTGCGACCACTGCTTGCACACAGTGAGGCAACGATCATGCCACTGGGTCTAACTGTGATGAATAGTAAGCTATGGGGCGTTGCTTATCCCCATGCTGTTGCATCAAAACTGACGTCATGTATCCCTGTTTACAATCTACGGTCTGAAAGAATCTTTTGTGGTAATTCAGAAGTCCTAAAACTAATGAAGAAGCTATCAATTGTTTTAGTCTGCAGAAAGCTGTTTCTGCTTCGGGTGTCCATTGTAATATATCTTGTGCTGCCATTGGTGTTTTATATATTAAATCAGCCAGTGGAGCAGATTCTAAAGCATAGTTTGATATCCAGCTTCGACAAAATTTAGTTGTTCCCAAGAAGGACATCATTTCCTTCTTGGTTGCTGGTTTAGGTGCCTGTAAAATTGCTGTTTTTCTGGCTTTGTCTAATATTCTACCTTCATTGGATATTACATATCCTAGGTATCTAACCTGTTTTCTCCAAAGTTGTAACTTACTTTTGTTTACTTTGTGTCCCTGTGCTGCTAAAAATTTCAATAATGCTATCGTATCCTCCCTGCATTGATGCTGGGTGGGGGCTGCTAGCAAAATGTCATCTACATAAAGTAGAATCTGACTACCTCCTGGTGGGGTAAACCCTGCCAGGTTGCTTGCCATTTCTTGTGCAAATATCGTTGGACTTTCACAATATCCCTGCGGTAGCCGAGTATAGGTATATATTTTACCCTGAAATGTAAATGCAAACCAATACTGACTATCAGGATGTATAGGTATTGAAAAGAAAGCATTGCTTATGTCTACTACAGTAAAATATTTTTGTTGCGGCTTTAAATCATTCAACAAGGTGTGTGGGTCTGGCACCGTAGGTGCTCTAGGTATTATTGCATTGTTTACAGCTTGTAAATCCTGTACCCATCCACCATTCCCCGTTTGCTTTTTTAACAGGAAATAGAGGGGTATTACATGGTGAATCAAGAGATTCTACCAGTACTCCTTCCTTGAGTAATGCTGCTGTTATAGGCTTGATTCCTTGCTCTGCATCTTTCCTCAAGGGGTATTGCCTTTTCTGTGGTCTAAATGCTGATTTTGGTGTAATAGTAACTGGTCCTGCTGTTTGAATAAGTCCTACATCTGATTTGCCTGTTGACCAAAGAATCTTTGGTATGTCGCACAAGGCTTTTTCTTCTTCTTCTAATAAGAATGCTAATCAGCTGTCTTCACTAATTTGTAAGTGTACAGCTGGATGTGTCTGTGTTAGCCAATTCAATTTCTGTTTTTGTATTCCCTGCTCTGATAATTCTAACTCAGTTTGTTTTTCCCATCTTGTTACTTTTTCTCCTAAGTCCGTCCATTTCATATTCTTATTTTTTGTCAAGCTGACATGTGGTAATCGATTAGATTTATATAGTGTCATGAATTCCTGAGGAAGTGAACAGCTTACCACACTGTTTCCCTCAGTATCCCAATACAAGGTTCGTAATACTAATCTGTTAGCAGGATGTTTGAATAATTCTTACTCATATTCTTTATCAAGTCCTGGCATGCTACAGTAGTATAGAGTACAATGTAACAAATGCTGTTGGTCAGTATCAAGGGAGGGGGCCTTACTGATGGCTACATTCATCAGTTCCTCGGTTACTGCCCCTGGACCAGTCGTAACTAGGTCCTGGCTGTACCAGTAAAAAGTCTCACCCTCCAGTCGCACTACCTAAAGTATCCATTTGTCTTAGTGCCTCCATACCCTGCATAGTGGGAACTACCGCTATGCCAAATATCTGCATAAGATCTCTTCCCAGTAGGTTTACTGGACATTTTGCAGAAACTACAATTTTACTTTTCTGAGTCATACCTGAGACAGGGTCAGTTATTGCTATATCATGGGAGAGTGGCTCCCTATATAGCTGTCCGTTTGCTGCTTTCACTAATATATAATCAGGTGATTTGGAATATTCTGGTAACTTGGAGGGGTGTATTAAAGTCCGTGACGCTCCTGAGTCACACAGGAATTTTACTTCCCTTCCCTCCACCAGAAGTGTAACTTCCGGTTTTGTGTCTGCCAGATAGAGCTCCAAGCTCAGTCATGCCAAATCTAAAATTTCACTTTCTTCATCCTCTACATCTGCTTGCACTTCCTCTGTTCCTTCTACTACATTTACATTTGTCCTTTGTTTGTTTGCTTTTACTGATGATTTCTGACTTTCATCACTATCATATAGTCAGTCCTCATCACCCTTGCTTCCTGTAGTCACCTTTTTATTTAGCCTGCAATCCCTTGCTAAATGTCCTTTCTTTTCGCACTTAAAGCACTCACCTTTCTTTTTTCTCTCTTCAAAATCTTCTGACTGTTTGTCAGATTGTCTATTTCCCTGGGCATTTTTCTTACCCTTTTTACCAGACTGTACTACAAAAACCTCAGCTCCGTCTTCAGCAGTGAAGACTTGTGTCCTCTTTTTCTTTTACTATTAAAGTGTCTTTCAGCATGTCTAGCATATTCAAGTAAGGCTTGTAGCCTACTTGTTCGATGATCTATCATATGCTTCGTAATAAAGCTACTGATAGGTGCAATGCAACCTTTCAAAAACGCATTTTTCAGTTGCTGTTCATATGAGGTATCATGTGTCTGATTTTCAGGAATAGCCATACCACTATGGTTATTGAAACATTCCAATAATCTACCATAGTACCCATCTACAGTTTCATTCTCTTGTTGTATGCATTGGTTAATGCAAGTCCAATCTGCTCTAGGTTTCCATTTTTCGGAAATTCGGTCTGTAAGACCGTTTACTCTGTTGTCTAGTTCTGCGTCACTATGTGGGATTGGTTTAACCTCTGCATTACGAGGATTCCAGGTGCCACAAATCATGTGCCAGTCTGGACCCACAATTTGACTAACTACCTTTTCTACTTCTTCCCCATTCAGGTGGTAACTTAGTCTCATAACTTGTAAATCTTGTAAAAACTTTGTGTAATTAACTTTTGGATGAGGGATTCCCTCTGTAGCTTTCCGAATATCTTCCGGTGTCCATGGTCTGTATACTAGAAGAGTTGGGTCCTGCCCTTCCTGTCCTGCCTGAGGATTTGGTACCTCGATTAGTGGACAGATTTCTTCCTCATTTTCCTCTAGTGTGTTTCTCCCTATTTGATACAAGTCTGTGTCCCCAAGTGTTTTACGTGTCCGGGACCTAGTTTCAATAGGATCTCTAACAAATGGTTTTAGTGTTCTTGTGACATCATGATAACGTGGAGGTGGACCAGCTTGTCCTCCTGCTTCAAATCCTGAAAAAGGCATCAGAGGGGGTGGGGCAGGAGGAGCCATTGCTATTACTATATTATTATCCTCTTTATCTAAAAATAACGTCTTAGCATTTTTAGTTTTTTGTTCCCTTCGGTTTACTTCCTCAATCCACCTGTGTGCCTGAGGAATGCCTAATCGTTGTTGTTTTTTCGCCTGACCTTCTGCGTCTGATTTAAGTTGTTTTAAAAGTTTAACTAATGAAATTTTATCTAATTTACCATCAAATCCGTATTTATTAACCCATTTTGTATAATACCTAACATTATCAGCTCGTTGTAATTGCATATATATTTTTGTCTTCAGTTAGGGCCGGATCTCGCAATGTTTTAGTGCACTGATTTCCCATACTAAAAGAAAATGTTACGTAACCCTTTTCACCACGTGGTATTTCAGTTCCTTACACAGCTTATCTAGAATGACTGCCTACCTTATTCTGTTTCCCTGATCCCTGATAAAATATACCGTAATTTCCTTTTGTCCCTGATCTGTATAACAAATCTTCTGACAATAGTATTTACTGCAACCTAGTCCCTGATCTAAAATGGAAAAAAGGCAAATATCTTCCTACCTGAGCCTCCTGAGTCGACAAGTTCGAGACCGTACTTCGGCCGCAGATCAGAAAGTGGCCAGCCTCTCAAAATGACAATTCAGTTGGAGGTCTTTGTATTTCAAGAAGAACCGTTTCGGTAGCTTCTCCTGCGCAGTGTTCGACCACCGGTACACTCTGATCTGTAGCTGTCTGAGGGTTTCCGATTCAAGAAGGACCAAACTGTTAAATAAAAACAAAGATAACAACACAGGAGGCTCAGATGCAAAAGTTTACTAGTGTACACCAGGAGGCAAAAAAACATACAAGTACAGAGTTTTGTCTGACATGATACAGGAAGTACACAATTCTTATAGTTTCTATTTTCTAGTTTGTGCCCACCTTTCTGATGTGGTTAGTCACAGGGCATCTACATCACTTTTACTAACAGTATTCTATTCATAAAGATTGCTGATGTTATATTTTTAAAAAAGCTTTCCCTTGGGAATAATACAGCCTTGAAAAGCACCTGGTCAGTTATAATGTCTTTCTGTAAATGTTACTCCTTCAAGGTTTCAGGCCTGCTCAAATACAATAGTTGGTTCAGTCTTGTAATACACTTCTTTGTTCTTCTTGCAACATTTTTCCAACAGCTGTGTTTTATCTTGGTAACATTCACAAGGCCAATTGTCCCAGGGGAAGGAGAAGAAGATTTTCAATGCTTTATACATTTAATTTCCTGACCCAGCAGATAATCATTAGTGAAAAACATAAGCTTGCTGAGCTGGCTACTGCCAGGGTCAGAGTTCAAATACACTGCAGTTCCAAAGCTTCAAGCAATTACATGTAAAATCATTCTTATTGCCATATTATTAATAGAATAAAATGCATTATATACTATTTGCTTTTTAACTAGCACTTTATATATGTTCAAATACATATTTTTCTAACAGAAACTGAGCCCTTTCATCAACACATTGAATTCATACGGGGTCAGACAATGGCTAGAAATATTAAATATCAACGAATCTTGTTCTTCCCCCACATCTTCTTCAAGGTCTGATTGGGAAACTGTTCTGCTGGCTGACCTCCTCGCCCCTGCTCTGTCCAACCGAACAGAACAGTTACTGAACTCCTTGTTCAATAAAACAGAAGGTGAAACTGTTCCAGAGCCGTGGCCTTCATCAAAATTAATAGGCATGACCTTACTAGACCCACCAACTGTTGTACCAACTGCACAAGATAAAACTAGTACTGTCCTTCCTACATGGAACAGTACTAATATCAGTAGAAACATTAACAGGGTCATTTGTTGACACAGCTCCATTAATACTAGAGGATGGAGAAACATTATTATGGGGACGATTAACGGAAGTATAAGTAGTGCGTGGCCACATAAAGACATGGCCTGCTTGAAAATCAGAAAGATCTCTAACAACTTTAGTTCTCTTCTGCTCAATCAGTTTACGTTCAAACACAGCTACACTATCTAAAAGTCTTTCAAACAACGGAGACAAAGTCTTATGCTGAAACAGTTCATCCTGCTTAAGACATAGCTGGCACTCACCTCCAGATTCAGTCTTTGCCAGCGTGCCAGCAACTCCAGATATTGAGACCCTGACTCGCTGTAACTGTAAGTTAAGAAGGAAGGAAATCAAGTTCAACGCCTTCCATATGTCCATTTAAAGACGATGTAGCACCAGCAGTCCCAGCGTCCCAGACGGTGTACTATGAACAGCATTATTCACATCATCCAACTCAATATCTGGTTGTTTTATGTCCCCAGGAACAGCCAGCAATATAATATCCTTCCAGGGTCATTATCCCTTCTGAATCTACTACTAAGAATGATTTAATGAGATTGCCTCTTGACCCCCCGTCCCCTGATGAACTGATCAGGATCCAGAGACATGCCATAGGAATCCATTCCTGTTCAGTTGTTGTCTAATCCAGACATCATTTTTAATTTTTTAAGAATCTCATCAGGGGCAGGAGCATCGAGATTAAATCCATTCATCATAGGTAGGAAGGAAAGGAGAATGACCGCCCTGAAGAGAAGTTTCTTCTGGATAGGGCTTACTAGGGATGAGCTGAGTAGACAGTGGTCTGACCTTTGACTTAAGGTCCACTAGGCAGGCATGTATTTTGGTTTGCCTCCAGATTTGAATAAATAAATTTCTCCCATCTACTAGTGGCAAAAGACTAAGATTCCCTTTTTACACTAATAATTACAGAATAGAGTGTGTTGTGTCTCCACACACACACAATGGTGTTGATGGGTTCCACTGCAGTTCAGACGGGTAGCTCTTTCTCTTTATATTTTTTGTTATTATATTGACTCATCTGGTGTCATCATCATGATGTAGTTATTTTTTATTTTTAGAGGGGTAACAAACAACAACATGTGGTAAACATGGTTTTACTCCTGGTTAGGCATGCAGTGCATTTTATGTTGGGAAACCAAACAGACCCCTGCGTGATAGAATGAGGGAACATCTCTATCACATTAGGAAGGGGTCCCCACATAATGCACTTGCTAAGCATGCCACTGAGTTTGGGTGCACTCATACGTTTAAATTTCAGGCGATTGAAACTGTTACACCTAGCATCAGAGAAGGGGATATTATTGCTTATACTGAGTATAAAGAAACAAGGTGGATTGTTCTCTTAAGAGCAGATCGAGGCAGTGGCCTTAATGAAAGGGCTTCCATTAAGCCAGTTTTGAAGAAAAGAAGACTTCGTAAATGAAGTCTTTGATGGTTTTTATTTTTAGTTTTTTTCTGTTGAGTTTACAGTTTGTTAATGTATTTTGGTTTAAAGTGATTTTTAGAATGTAGATTGTAAGGATGCATTGTGTAACGTCCTTATTTTTAACTTTGTTCTTTATTACTCTGTATCTCTTTACTGTGACTTTAAGCATTGATTATTTAATTGATTTATTAGATGAGATGGTTTTGTATAAAAGATAGGTTAGGTCTGCTGTTTGTAAAGGTCTGATGAAGCTCCAATGCGAAAGCGCTTACCTGTTTTTGTGCTGGAATAAATAGTTGATTTTTATTTCTTTGACTGGATGAGTGTTTGTCCTCATCGAGTTGCAGCTGTGTTTTACCTCTGATGGTGTATATATTTTTTCTTTTCATGTTTCATGTTTGCCAGAGCCAGAAATGAGTTACCATAATGATCTTGGAGGATTCTTTTGGAATCTTTAGAAGTACTCAGTATTAGTGAAAAGGGTGGAAAGGCATACAGCAACATTCCTGTCAAAAGAAAAGGCAACTATCTTCCAGGCTTTCTTGCATGGAGTCCTGGAACAGAATTTTGCTAGTTGATTGTTCAGAAAGAAGGCAAAGAGGTCTACATGTGGAATTCCCCTCAAATGGATCATGTCATGGAAGATACCCTGATCTAGTTTCTATCTGCGTGGTTCTGTCTTGGTCCTGCTCAGCTTGTCTGCCACACAGTTTTGCTTTGACAGAATATAGACTACCTGTAAAGTGAGTTTATGGTGTAAAGCTATGTCCCATGCTAACATAGCTAGTCTGCAAATGGAGTACTACATGGTTCCCCTTTCCTGTTGATGTACCACATAACTGTGGCATTGTCTGTAAACACTTGAAGAGATCCCCACGACAAAAGATAGTTCAGGCAGTTGAGTGCCTTGATCAGGACAAGTATATCCTTGATATTTATGTGCTTGTATATGCCCTTGGAATTTTACACCCCCTGCACTTTTATCCCTCTTGAAACTCTTTCTCAAGTATAGTCTAAAGAATCTGTGGTGACTGGTCCCTTTGGAGAAGGGAGGGAGATGTGGAGACCTGGATTTAAGGATATCTGTTTTCTGCACCAAAATATTTCCCTTCTGACAAACCCCAATCCTGGGATATGAAAAGATAAACATGTTGATACTGGGACCAAAGACATTTCTGATACGACTGTATCTGTCTCATATGGAACGTTGTCAGTGGTATCATTATAATCATAGATGCCATGAGTCTCAGAGTCTTTGGGTATTCCCTTGCAGTGACAGAAGTCTGAGTGGAAAACCATAGAAATAGATCTAGACAAAATTCTATTTTTTTTCCTGTGGGAAAAAAAAAAGCTGCTTGAACTGAGATGTGTAGATGACATCCCGGGAACACAATCCTGTGTGAGGGAGTCAAGAAAGAGTTTTAAATGATCTATTGGAATACCAGTTTTTGCAAGAGATCTCTCGCCCAAACAATAGATAGATTCTTGACATCTTGAAAAACACTCTACCAATATAAACGAGTAGTCTAAATATGAACAAATGTGGATACCTTTTAACCTGTAATGAGCTTTAATCAAAGCTAGACACTTTGTGAGCACTCTTGATGCAGTGGATAGTCCAAAGGCTAAGGCAAAGAATTGATAATATGATCCAGACACACAAAACTTTAAGAGACTTTTGAAGTCTTGATGAATAGGAATGTGATAATAAGCATCTTTTAAGTCTAATGTTTCAAGGAAACCTGAAAGAGGAAGAGGAGGTAACAGGTTGTCAAGTGGCAATATTTTGAATGTGGGCACTATCACAAGCAGGTTTGGAAAAGAAACATCCAGAGCTCTTCTACAAAGATTTTTTTTTCTGTGGCACTAAGAAGGAACTGGTTCTGTCACTTCTTGGGACAGAATGTGATGAAGAACAGGTGAAAACTAAACAGTCTCATCTGCAGGATGAGGAATGACCCCCTGATAAAAAGGAATTTCCTCCCACTGCCAGCAGCAACCTTGGTAACTGATTTTCACAACCCATTTGTCTGAAACAATCTGTTGCTAAAGAAAAATGGAGATTCTGACTTTCTTGAAGAGAAAAAGGGACGCAACATCCCTTAAATAGCCATTCAAATTTGTTGGACTGTCTTTGGTTAGGGGAAGTTTGAGACTTCTTTTTAGAATGTCCTTGAAATTTGTTTTTATAGGTATGTTTAGCTGAATACTGTTGAAGTTGTTTATTCTGCATTTGGCCAAAACTGGATGACAAGAAAGAAAATCCCTTGGAGAATTTGGAAAAGGAGGACTGAAAAAATATTAGGGTTCCCTAGAACAACTTGACCCTTCCATCACACTTTTTTGATCACCTCTGCAGCAGAGAGGCCAAACACTAAATCTGCATCAGAGGGAGTATGTAAAATCTAATTTCTTGCATCATCTGGGAGGTTCTGAAAATCCAGCCAAGCAAACATACTTAAAACAGTACCAGTGGTCATGGCCCTAGAAGAAGTATTAACAGTATCATGCACATTCTGTAAACAATGAGTAGTGAGTGACCTGTGTAACAGAAGAAAATGATTTAAAACAGATTTATTTCTTCACAAGAAGAAACTGGAGATAAAACACTCCTAATGCTTTCATATTTTGTAACAACAAACATTAACACATAAGCCTGACAATTCAAAATTCTGAAAATTCCCTGCCTATCGATAATTTTCCCATCCTTAATAGAAAGAGAAGGACTTGAATTAACAGCAGCAGTAGAATCAACTAAGACTATAGCTGCTGGGTCGGGTTTGGGAATACCGTATAAAATTTAAAAAACTTAGGAACTTTATAAATCTTATCTGCCTTTTTAGGGACAATTGGCTGATTGTCAGGAAAACTGCATGCAGTAAGACACACATCATCTACAGCAGACAGGGCAGGAGGAATGGGTGTAAATTCTAGTAAATAAAACTGTAACGAATCAGTGAACCATCAACCACGTTGAGAGAAACAATTTATTAATTTAAGCACTTTTGTTCAATAAGAACTTCATCAGAACAATAAAATCTCCCCAGTCACACCATAAATACAACTCAGTGTCTGACACATGATTTTATACAACCAATAAAAATGTAATGCATATAAATAAATACAATTATATGAGTTCAGTTGTATAAATCACATAAAGATAAATTAAACAAAACTATGTATAGTATGATAAAACAAATGTAATAAATAAATTAATTCATAACACCATAATCAATTTGTATTTATAGCATTTAATGTTAACTGCCATTTAAGCCATTCTTATCTAGATGTTCAATTATCCATCTTTGTAAATCTTTTCTGACCTGCATATTGAGAAATACAGTTGAGAAATATAGTTTCAGTTTTCTTATCATAGAATAGATCAGAAAGATTCAGAAGGGTGAATAATGCTACAAATTATCCAGGACTAAATGATTCTTGTTCCATTACTTCCTTATTAAAACTTAAGTTTTATGGTGCTAATTGAGTTAATTGATTATGGTGTTATGAATTAATTTATTTATTACATGTGTTTTATCATGTTATATATATTTTCGTTTAATTTATCGTTATGTGATTTATACATCTCAGCTTATATAATTGTATTTATTTATATGCATTCAATTTTTATTGGTTGTATAAAATCATGTGTCACACACTGAGGAGTATTCATGGGTTTGACTGGAGTGATTTTACTGTTCTGATGAAGTTCTTATTGAATGAAAGCGCTTAACCTAATAAATTGTTTCTCTCAGCGTGGTTGGTGGTTCACTGGTTCTTTACAGTTTAGTTCTCGGTTTGTTTCTCGGCTGTGAGTTCAGGTTCTAGAAAATCCTTCTGCAACAGCTCATAGTATTTTCTGATGGACTGAGAAACACTGGAAACACTGGGACATTCTAACAATAGTCTAGAGAAAGAGAACCACCTAATGGGGGAATCAGAAACTGAGTTCCCCTTTGAGTCTGAATCAGAAATTTGAGGAAAAAACCCTGAATCGATCCATGCATTATCCTGTTCAGATTCAGAATCTTGAATCTCTTTATGAAAATAGGAATCCATCTTTCTTTTACTTGAAACTACTTTACGTGAATGATCAATAGCCAGAATCAAACCCTGACCCAGTCCCAGCAAACTACTCCTAGCCAAAGACATTTGAGAAAGGGTAGATAGATGTTTGGTTTTCTGTTTCTTTTTTTACAGGAAAATGGGGTCAAAATGTTACTGATGGCAGCAGCTGCTTCCCCAGAGATGGGCACAGCATTCTGAAACAAGAGGGAAACCTGCCTTTTTCCCTCTCCCAGGAACAACAAGAGTGGATCTCTCTTTCCCACTGAGGGGACTCCAACAATCACAGAGGATGTGGCTAACTCCTGGTCAATGCTGACTATAGGTGCTGTATCAGAGGGATCTGGTTAAAATATGAGTGGCCTGAAGTACAACAAATGGGCACAGTAGAGTCACCCACCTGCAGCTCAGATTAATTGCTAGCCTGCTCTGGTAGCAAAGACTGTTTGCTTAACTTGTTTGTTTTCTGGCTGGAAGACAAGACTGGCCATAGAACTGGCAGTCTCTTCCATGGTCATGCTGAAAATGGTGCCTCTTCCTTGGGGAAGCAAGCGGCAAATACCATTAAAACACTATGGCAGCCATACAATGGAAAAATAAACACAATTCCTCCACTTAAAATATGTTTTCAGTTAGTTTACACTTCTTTTAATCTGACAGAAAAAAATGAGTGCTGTGTTTAAAAGACCATTATAGTCTTGAGACAGTCAATTAAATAACAGTACTCCTAGCTTCAAATAATTTTCCTGAACAATAAAGTAATAAAACATTAAAAAAATTTAAGAAAATGGAAGTTGTTTTCCCAAATGCAACTTGTCTACCCAGAAAAGAAAATCACAAAAAAACGTTGATCCTCAAAATCCTCAGAGAAGCATACTCTCTGTTAGCAGTAAAACTCTGAAGAAGCTTTGGAAGCTGTCCAGCTGTTATAGCTTTGGTAGGATATAGCACGTATAGCTAACGGAACTGCAGCAGCGATCAATATGAGGAACAGCAGTAGCTATTATTTCCTTTGGTTAAAGATCAATGTTCATATTTCCAGGTAAATGTTTCCCAGAATTGAGATGTAGTTGTTTTACTTAGATATTTCAATACTGATTTTTTTTTCCTGTCAGAAGAAACTCAGATACTTCATCTGTTTTATATAATTGTAATATGACTCTTAAAATAATGCTGTACAATTCAAATCTATCATATAAAGATTTGAATTACAAGATTTCTTGCTAAAGAAAACTAGAATGAAAGATCTTATTAAATCTGGATATTTTTGTTAGTCATTTCTAGACATAGCTTATATATGAAGTATACAGCCTTACACATTGACCCAATCCTCATTATCTAACTCTTATTTAATCATCATTTGTTTACTGATAATAATGTTCATTTTCTAAACAAACTAAAATAAAAAAAATATCCAAGCTTTCACATCACTACTTCTACCTACCAAGTAATTTCATGAAACCTTCCATGAAACAACATAATAAATGACATAAATGTAATTTTTTTAACTCTGAACTTTTGAAAATATATTTTAAAACTTTTCACTATAGTGCTTATATAATTATAATATATTGGATTAGGAATATAGTATTGGAAATATTTTACCAGTGCTAACAACATCTCATTTTCATTTATTCTTACTTGGTGATACAGTAGTTTTAATGTTTTATTATGCAAGTTCATATGCATTTTGATAAATTCTGATATTGCCTTAAAGATGGAAGCCAGTGCATAGGATTCTATATCAGTAATCATATTCCCTACTTGGTCCCTGCTCTAATATGACCTTAATTGTATTTTTAGCATTTCTGGATTTCATGAAAGAAAGAAAGAAATAATGAAAGAAAGAATACATTTATTTATAATTTTCAAATGGCTTGTTGCATCAATTGTACATGCAGTTTTTGCAGTAATATTACTTTAACTATACCTTAATCTGTCCTCCTAAGTAAAATAATTTGTTGAGCTTGTAATTGTTTCAGTTACATTTTAATCACACAATGTTACTCATCTGTACTATCTTAGGTAAACTTACTACTATAAGGATTCCTAAGTATTTAAATCCAAGTATTTTTTATGACTTATTTAAATTGTATTTATTTTAATTTCATTACATCTAAAACTACAAATTTGTGTAAATGTTTAATGAAGCATCCAAATGAAAAATTGTAGTATTTTATACAATTAGTATTATATCATCTGCAAATACCATTACTTTTAAATGTAATATTTATTTATTTTAAATCCTTCTGTATTTGTATTTTTCTTACAGAACTTTCTACTCATTCAACTACTATTGCAAAGAAAATAGGGAAAAGAGGACAGCTAGTCTGTGCTCCTTTCAGACATTCATGGCTTATGATAAAATCCTAAATTTTCTACAGCATACTTATCGGTTTTGTGCAACCATTTTTAAAATCAAAGCTTTCTACCACTGTAAATAAAAATATTTTCTAATATCAAGACTTCTACTGTACAAACATTTGGGGGTTCCATATAATCAGTGCCTTCTGACTGCTTTTACTTCACAAATTATGGGGGTAGCCCTGCTCCACTGCACTACACTGCCTGCTTCTTCTTCAACCTACCTCATTCCCACCCACCCATTATCATTTATCTTATAGCTCTACTTGTCACATCCAGCAATTTAGCCAACTGACTAATATTTTTTATTTTATTTATTTATTTATTTTATTTTACATTTGTTGACCGGGCTAGTCTAACTGGATACATGGCCATTTTCAGTAGAGGCCTGGGGAGAAAAGCTCCGAGACATATACAAAAATATGGGGAGATAAGCCCCAAGACAGGTACAATATACAATATAAAAAGTTGCAACAGTCCAAAGTTAAACAGCTGTTGGTAATATAAAGTACTGTACTCATCATAAGCATAACTCAAATAGTAATAGGAAATATACAAGAGATGTTACTATATACATATATTTGAATTGTCATGACATATATATATATATATATATATATATATATATATATATATATATATATATATATATATATAAAATATATTACATATCATAAACTACTGATCCAACTACTACAACATATGCCATTAACATGAATGCAAGCACTTTGCTGCTCCACTCACTACTGTTCTTTAAACTTTAACTTACTACAGACTCCTTTGGAGTTATAATAATCTCTCTCAATCAGTTTTACATTTACACATCCTAATACACCAAGTCTGATTTCCTTTAGTTAACAGTAATACTGACCGTATACACATCCCACTTTCCTCCTCTCTTCTTCCCTCCCATTAGTCTGGAACACAACATAGCCCTGTAACTGGTAGATAGGCACATAGCCACTCCTTACACACTTCAGCCTATATTAATCTTAAACACACCTCCCTTAATACGCACTGATTAATATTCACTCTTTTTTGGTCAGTTTGTTGTTTCTTACCAGTCTAGTGGTCAGGTAGACTGTTCCTTACTCTCTCTCTTTCTTACCAGTTTAAATGGCAAATTCACTGATCTTGTCTCTCTTTGCTCCACCTTGTGTTTTCCAGAAGTCTGTTCTCTCTCTCTGTCTCAATCTATCTATTATTTATCTATCAATCAATGTTACTTTTTTTGGACACTAGACATTATATTACCTTACTAGTCTGTGTGGCAATTGGATTGCTCTTCTTCCTGGAGGCACCATAAGTACAATCACCCTAGTTGACAGACAGTCTATTTTACCCTTTCCATTACCAGCCATGGTGGATCTCAAACTGATTTTCACCTTTTTCTTTACTAGTCTAGGTGGCAGACAGACTTAGTATTCATCTCTAGTACACTCAGTCTGGGTGGAGGGTAAACTGATGATTCACATTTTGTCATACCAGTATATGTGGCACATAAAATAATCTATACACTTTTCCTCCTAGTCTAGGACCATAAAGACTCTCACTCATTCTTCTTAAATAGGAAGCAGATAAACTGATCTCTTTCCTACCGTCACCCTTTTTTTTAGTCAGGTCAACCCATCTACATTCTAGGTAACACATAGAATGTATCACTACTTGCCCTTATATCATTCACAAACAAACACCTCTCCTTTATCAACTCAGTCTAGGTTACTTATAACCTTTCTTCTCCTAGTACAGTCAGTGATCTATGAGCAAAAATTGTACCTTCAAAGCAAGTAGTCTCACTCAGTCTTCCCTCCCTTTACTCCACTATTTCTTGCCATTTATAGCACAGTGTTTCCTAATAACAACACAACCACACACTTTCCAATTCTCCTTCTTTCTTTCTTATCAACTCCTCTATTCTAGTAGAAAAACATTGGTTAAGGCTCTTCATCCTTCAATGTACAAATCCTCCTGCATCTACTCTATACCTAATTGTTTTCTTTGATCATCACCTTTCTTCTATCTTAAGTATCCTTCACTCAGCACTACCTCTCAAACTCCCTAAAGGTTTCGGTAAAATTCCAGTCCTTTCTCTCTGTGTTCTTTTCTTCCACTCCCTTCCCTTATTCTAAGCATAAACATTTTTCTATTTACTTGTTAACTACATCTAATTTCCCATCTTCAAGCAACAATGCCTACAGTTAGTTTCCTTACTTGTGGTAGCATTTTACTCTACCTTGCAACCTGCTACTACCTTGCATATAACTTGCTTATAGATCAAACTGCATCAAGAAATGATCACAAGTCAATTAATGCCATTATTCCCATCCAAATGCCCCCAAGCCCCCCATACCATCTCATTCTAAGAAGATTACCTGCATTACTAGAAAACAGCCATTTATCCAAATCTAAATGTTATACCACACATCCCTGTCATATACTCTCAGAAAAATTATATCCTCACCGTTCTACTACTTAAAAGTACAAATTACTTTGATCAGGACATATCCACTCCAACCCTGGCCCTAAAATCCCACTCCCTTCCAACCCCAGCCCTTTATTAGGTAGTACCCCTCAACCAGATAATGGACATTTCTGCAAAAATAAGAACTTCAAACTAACCTGCATTAACACCTGCAGTGTAAATAATAAGTGGGCTATACTTAAAGGTTGGATGATCACTGAAAATTCCCATATCCTAACCATAATAGAGACCATGTTACAGATCAATTATTATCCTTCCCCTACTTTCTTTCAGACTAAACAATCCCCTTTGACACTTTGCTTTGCTTTACACACTAAACAATGTTACTACACAGCTGCGATTTAAGAGATGTTGACATTTTTAAAATGGGCATGGAATACTAAACAATTAGATTTCTAGCTACCTGTACATCACATCTTTCCCATATACAACAGCAAGCTAATGCAAGCCACTTACAGATCACAAACAGTCACAAATCCCAACTTCCACAGAGACTTCAAAGTCTAGGCAAGTGTCACTAGATTGCAAATATATTTATCAGGGAAAAGCTATCCACAGAAATATTTCAAAGATGAAAAAAAGACAAAGAAAAGAAAATAAATATATTATGGCATCTGCATAAATAATAGTAATAATAATAAATATATCAAAAAAGAAACCAGAACTGTCAGTCAAATAAAATTCATTTTTTTCAGTAATAAAAGTACCATGATCTCAGATGTAAGTGCATTACCTGACCACAGACAGTAAAATACATTTACAAACAAAAAAAAACTCATAACAAAAGCAAAAGACCCACAAAAAGAAATGCCGCAGTGTAGCAAAGGAAGTGAATAACATGCAGCAAGACAGCAGTCCCATAGCAACAGAAGTAGTGTAACCTAGGCTTTAAACTGCACACATACATATACACAGATGTAAGCACACACACACACACACACACACACACACACACACACACGCACACACACACACACACACACACGCACACGTGTACGCGCATGCACACGCACGCTCACACGCATGCACGCATGCACACACATGCACACACACGCACACGCACACACACACACGCACACACATGACTCAGGTAGATATTATTTGACATAATAAGTAAATTTAAACATACACTACACAAAAGTAAATTGCTGCATGGGTACATATGCATATTAAAATCGAAGTAAAGCACACATACAGTTTACTACAGAAAACCAATAAGAAAAAGGCAATAAACCTACAATCATCTATACCAACTAAGAAAAATCATGGTGGTGGGGTTTTGTTACTACTTACATATGCTTTTCAATTCATGGGAGTTGGCATGATAAGGATTATTCTTGTGGATAATTTTAAGCTGAGCTAAACCAACATTAAAAATAATATGTGTCTCTCAGTTCTTTCATCTGCCACCAAAATGATTACTTTTATGAACATTTTTGAGTCTGTGTTATCTGGAACATAGTTTATGAAGCAATGTAATACTGCCATGCAAATCTCTTCATCTGGATTCCTTCATATGTCAAAATTCAGATGAGGTGCTTAAGTAGTGTTACATATCACCTGTTTATAAACTGGACTGTGTAATGGAACACAACATTTTGACAGGGCAGTTAATGACCACTCTAAAATTTCATATCATAATCCACACAGTTAAAAAGGTATAACCTTGCAAAGTAATTATTTAGGCTAAAGGAGGTAAAGAACTATTTCCTACCAAAATATATTGCAAATCGTACCATCATCGCACTTGTAAAATTCTAACAACAAAAATACACATGCCCGTTTTATAAATACAACAAGGCATTTCTGAGGATGTGAATGTTACAGATACTAATATATAACCAGGGACTGACTGCAAGGCACTCACCTTCCTGTATCCTGCTTCACAATACCCCATGGGGATATCTGTACCATGTGCACCACTGCATTCATTACTTAAACTAGGTTGTTATCAAAGCATTAAGCATTACAGGTGATTACATTGCAAATTGACTGGCTTTGCTTTTGATCAATAAATGACTTACTTAATATTGCTGATGCAAGTCAATGTTTTTTTTTAAACAAAGAACATGTCTTTCTTCAGTGCTTAGTATTTTTTTTCTTATGAACGGACAAAAACTGAAAAATGTCTTTCAGAAAGATAGTTTTGCTGCCATCTACTGGTCAATGCAGCATTATAGTCATGTTTGACCAGAATGTTACTGGACAGTTTCCATATCCCAGTAAACATTCTGTTTCAATGCACCTGTTATTTTCATTGTTATTAATTTTTTAGGTAATAAACATTAACACTGTTACCTCTGTTACTTGCACCCGATTTATAATCTAACTTGAAGGAGTTGTGGCATAATAGCAACTGGTGTTGTTGGTTCTGTATGGCAAAAGAAGGCAACTACCCAAAATCCTGAATTGTCTGCACCTGTGCCAGTGCATTGTAATATCTGTCAGGCATATAATACATATTATCTATAATGTGTTCTGTGTTCTGTCAACGGTTTTTGATTATCATGTAAGATAGTAAGTAGTAACATAGTATAGAAGTGACTTTTTTCTCCTGGCACCCATATTAGACATTTTCAGAGAACATATATTGCATGCATTTTTGCAGAAACCTGGAGTTCAGCCTGTAACTATTTTAGGTTGTAATCACTCCCATATCACAGGTTCATGGGTGTGCACTAGACTAATGACCACTGTGGCCTTTTTAAGCCTAGCCATGCATCCAAAAATCTCTGACAAGTTCTGAAAACCTTGGTATTGTAAGCAGAGGCTTGGGACATGAAACATTTATAGTCAGGGTCCTGGAAGATGAACCATTTACAGGCTGCCTGTGTCAATTAGAGACATAGGAGCCAAACCATGAAGAAATTTACATCACTCCATCTAGTTGTCCAAGGTACACTTGAACTAGTCTGTTCCAGAGAAGAGATATTCTCTGGGATACATACCAATCTCTCCAGCAGGTCATATTTATATCTCGAGGGTTTCGGCCTACAATGTCAAGAATTGTTACCAGGAGCTCCCTATGGAGTTAAATACTACAGTTAATGCAAGCACTAATTCAGTGACTGATAGCCACTGTACTGCCACTGAGTATGCAGATATACAGACTACACTACAACAAATGGAAGCTGCGATATTTAACCTGTCAGATAGACACACCCCAGAACATTATTTGCAGCTTTTACAAAAAGGTTTTAACTTCATCCCAGCGCAAAGAGCGCATTTGCCTGACCTAATACTTGACCTGAAACTCTATGCAAGAAAACTGAATCTGTGTTTTTTACATTCAGACTCCCAACTAAATAAATACGATAGTCATAATGTTATAAGTACCAATAATACCTTAGACCATAATGACTCGTACGGCTCTGATTCCACCAACACTGTTTCCAATCATTTTACAACTCTTAAACCTAAAAGTTTGTTTAACCCCACTTTGAATAATCACATACACACTTTTTTAAAAGTATGTGAAAGAGATGTTAGAAAATTATGCAAGTCAAACAACACTGATAAATGGTTTCATTTATCACATGTTGAGAAAAAAGCATTGTCAGAACTTACAGAAGATAAAACATTATGGATTATGCAGGTAGACAAGGGGACTGGGATAGTTCTAATGGAACAGGATACTTACATTCATAAATAGAGTCCACATTACATAATAATGAGTTCTTTAAATGTGTTGACATCAGTACTGTTAATAATCACTTTTCTAACATAGATAATATTTTAAAACATCTACAGTCAAATAATGTCATTTCCTTCGAGGAATTCATGTTCATGTCTGTCCCAGCTCCTTGTTTAGGGAAACTGTTTGGCATACTGAAGGTCCATAAAGATGCATCTAAACCCCATTCAGACATATCATATCTAACAAAATAACTAAAATGGAAAAAATTGCAGAATACTTAGATACTATTCTAAACCCACTAATACAAACTACACCTTATTATTTAAGAGATTCATGGGCATTTTTAAATGATTTATACCACAAAAAAAGATGAGTTATCTAACTGTATTTTAGTTACTCTTGACATAGAGGGCCTCTATACTAACATTCCCCATAAAGAAGGACTTCAGTATTTCTATTTATTTTTAAGAAAACACACTAACTTTTCTCCTACTAAAATTAATACACTTTGTACCTTAGTTGATATTGTTTTAAACAATATTTTTGTTATATTTTAATGATCGCATTTATAAACAAATGAAAGGTATAGCGATGGGTTCAAAAATTGCTCCTGCATTTGCCAACATTGTGTTATGTACATGGGAATAAGAAAGCTTAATACTTGTAAATAATTTTGATCACATGCTCTTATACAAAAGATATATAGATGATATCTTTTTTGCATGGCAGGGAGATCAATATAGCTTAGACCTATTCATTTCTGACACGAAAAAAAGCATTGGCTTTCTTAATTTAATTTTGTCAGGTAGTGGCTCCTCTATTACATTTCTTGACACCAAAATATACTTGTCTCCAGCAGGTATTCTGGGCTCTACTATATACAGGAAAGAAACATATAAAAACAACCTGTTAGAAAAGGAATTTAGTGAGAAGTCAATTTATTAAAATCTCTAGAATCATAAGCCTTGACACTGAAATTAAAATACAAGCCACCTTACTGAAAAACATGTTTCTGAAAAGAAATTACCTGATTTCTTTAATCAATGCCATAGAGAAAACTGTTGTTTCTGAAAGATTACAAAACATTTGCCTATCTTATTATATGGCTTTCAACCCACTACTAATATATCCACTACCACTAATAAAACCCTTAGTTTCCTGCTGCCCTTTTCCAGAGATATGTCACCCCTAGGCTTTCAAATACTGGCCGAGGCTCTTGCTGCCCCCATAGTGCCTTTTTTTAGGCGAGGCTCAAAAGTCAAACCCACCTTCGTAAACAGCAGAAATAAAAAAAATGAGGGTTATGCTACTCAGCACCAGGAGTTTAAATATCAAAATGCACGTGCTCAAAGCACTCCTCAGTATGCAGAACGTTGACATCTGTGCAGTAACTGAAACCTGGTTCAAGGCTCCACAGAGCACCCCAGCACTACCGGGCTACAACTCATACCACACATTTCGGGCACAGAACATGGACCAAAACACAAAAGGAGGGGGTGTATCCATATTCAACAAGGATACCTACACCTCCAGGTTAGTGGCGCAGCATGATACCTCCGAAATCATTCATGTGCAACTAACATCAGGCAAATCTGCAATGCAAATTGTGGCCGGTTACAGATCACCCTTCATGACCCAGGACCACCACTCTGCCTTTCTGGAGACACTGGAAAACATGAAGGTCCTACTGAACACCCTGATATTAGGCAATTTCAGTTACCCTACCATTAACTGGGAAAACTACTCAAATACAAACTCCCAGGTCCAGCTCTTCTTGGAATTTATTAACTCAAATGCCCTGGATCAGTTGATAAACTCCCCTACCATTGGTGAAAACATATTGGACCTGGTCATCACCAACATGGGCGACAGGTGTTCCACACCAGAGGTCAACCCGTCACTGGTTAGATCAGACCATAAACTAATCACTCTTCATGTCCACTACACACCACCACCTCCAACCAAGGAAGCCACTGCGAAAAACTTTTCTATAGCAAACTTCACCTTACTTAAGACAGAGGTGATAAGTTTCACAGACCCCACGCTAAAGGATAACAGTGTCCAATATGCAGGAACCTTTATAAATGCACTCTATGAGCACCTACAAGGATGCATGGATCGTGCCATCCCTAGCAAAACCAAGACTCACTCTCCTAAGAGAAGGAAACCAGTCTGGTGGACCCCTAGCATAAACCGGCTATACAATAGAAGGAGGAAACTAGTTCAGAAAAAAAGCAAATCCCAAGAAAGAAAGACATCCCTGATCAGTATCAATAAAAAACTAAGGTCTCTCATAAAATCCTCCAAGGCTAACTTCGAAAAAAAATAGCCAAGGATTGAAAATATAACCACAAAGCCTTCTTTAGCTATGTCAAGAATCTAAGTGGCAACTTGCAGATATGCTCTGAGCTAGTGCAAAATAGCACAAAATATACTGAACCCACTGATAATGCCAACATCCTGGCAGACAGAGTCAGTGCAAACTTCATCCCCCTCTCACCCCCAAAAGGGCACACAACAATACGGAAAAGTGTAGTGTCCTGGAAATCACAGACACACAGGTGAAAACAGCCCTTTCAAAAGCCAAAAGCACAGCATCAATGGGGCCAGATGGTGTCCCAGGCTGCGTCTTGCACAGACTACAGAACAAACTAACCCCCACCTAAACACGCTGTTCAACCTCAGCATCTTTACAGGCTATGTGCCCATAAAATGGCACACATCAATGGTTATTCTGCTCCACAAAGGAGGGGCCACAACTGACCCTAGTAGCTATTGCCCCATAAGCCTGACTAGCATGGTCTGCAAGGCTATAGAGCACATCATCATGAAACTCATTAACAAAGACATTGGGAACCTCCAAACATGGGTCTAGGGAAATAAATTGTGTGGGAAGAAATAGACATGGAATTGTTATGGCTAGGCTTGTATAGGCCCTAGGGCTGATAGCCTAGTACCAACCTATGTACCTATGAACACTTGACCCAACCCAGTTCGGCTTTGTTAAGGGCAGATCCTGCCTACTAAACCTGGTTGACTTCTTTGAGACAATCATCAAGGCCATAGATGAGAGAAAGGTAGCTCACACAGCCTACCTTGACCTCGCCAAGGCTTTTGACACCATTCCCCACTCGGGAATTATAGAAAGACTCACCAGCCTGAACATAAACCCCTATGTCACAAGATGGTTTGCCAACTGGCTTACAGACAGAACTCACACTGTAAGAATAGCAGGCTCCAGGTCTGACTCTAAACCAGTCATAAGTGGTGTTCCACAAGGCTCTGTCCTGGGACCCCTACTGTTCAGCATATACTTCTCAGAAGTACAGACAAACACAGGAGGACTATGGCTAACCAAGTTCGCTGATGACTGCAAACTGGGAGCCATAATTGACCCTCAGGCTGACATGGACATTCTCCAAAAGGGCCTTACTGAGACAAGCACCTGGTGTCAAAGTCATGGTCTCAAGCTAAATGCCAAAAAATGCATAGTCCTCCCTTTGGGGAAAAACAAAACACTCATGAATTAGTACATAGGTGGCAGCCCCCTTAATACAGAAGAGGTAATAAGAGATCTGGGGACCCAGGTAGATAGTAATCTCTCCTTTGACAATCATATTGTCAAAGTAGTTAGGAAATCCTTCTATGTAGCCCATCTAATTATTAAAGGGTTTGCATCTAGAAATAAATAGGTTATAGTGCCCCTCTACTCGTCACTCATCAGACCCATCATAGAGTACAATGCCCTGTTTGGGATGTACCTCACAAAATACTTCCAGCAGCTGGAAAGACTACAAAAGTACCTCAACAAGAGGATTACTGGCCTCAAACATATGTCCTATGCAGCCCGATTGGAAAAACTCCAGCTGTACTCAGTGGCATATCGCTTACTCAGAGGTGATCTCTGCCTGACTTACAAAGCCATGTCTAACTCAGAATTGATGGACATGCTCCACCTAAAGAAATTCAAGTCACTGTGAGCCACTCGGTCTAGTGAGCTAAACCTCACCACAACAATAAATAGAACATGCTGGAGGGATAGATTCCAGTCACGGAGACTCCCCATGCTTTGGAACAAAATTCCTAACTACATTAGGCAGAGCCCCTCACTAACTCTCTTCAAGAGAAGCCTTGACGAGTGGATGGGTAACAGAAAATACACCCCTGGGATCACTTCATTGGCTCTGCTTGACAGAGGCTCAGTTAATTAATCAATGGGGGGGGTGAAAGCTGACACTCACTGGCTAGGCTTAGAAATGCCCTCAGGCAGCTAGCCTAGTACCTACCTATGAACTTATGAACCTATATTCGCAACATTATTAATAACAACTGGGAACTTTTAACTGAATCTGAACCTTTGTCTGCAGCCTTAGGTTCTTCTCTATTATTCTCTTTTAAAAGAACCAGAACTATTAGAATGAGTCTAGATAATAGAGATTCCCCTTTTAATACTGCTATTTCCCCTTTTTCCTCCACTCCCAAGGAAATGCATACTTGTAATAAATGTGTTGTATGTCCTTTTATACTAACAGGGTCTGATTACACTTTTCCACACTGTAACTACACTGTTTGGTTCCACAAAAATTTCTTTTGTCACTCTACTGCAGTAGTTTATGCAGGAATATGTGCATCTTGCAATGTTTTCTATGTTGGCAAGACCACCAGAAAGCTTTCTGACAGGGTGAAAGAACATCTTGGAGCCATTAGATCTCGTAACAAGAATAATGCCCTTGCCAAACATAGCTCTACTTGTGCTACCTTTACTAAGTGTAATTTTATTGTCCTAGAACAGGTTATTTGCTTTTTTGGTGACTGGGAACTATTTTTAGAATTAAGGGAGTTAAAGTGGTAACTACAGCTTAATGCTGAGGTGTTTCCAGGTTTAAAAGAAAGTATTAATATTAAATGTGCCCTGAGATGGTATTGTTAATACTGTCTCTTTTCCTTGTCATGAATATATAAATTATCTCATGTTTATTCATGTTTATTCATATTTCTTACTACAGTTCACAGGATCGGTACAGTTTGAATGTATTGCTGATAGATTATTGGTTACTGTATTTACTGTATATATTAATTTGAGTTGGTTTACTGGCTAATGTACTGTCATATGACTTAATGTTCAGATTTTGAATGTGCTTATGTGGAATTCAAGTTTATTCTGATGAAGCTCTTCTACCTAGTAAGAGCGAAAGCTTAAATATCAGTTTGGTGTCTGCATTTTCATTCAGTTACTATTATTTTCCGCGGTGGTGCAGTGGTAGCATTGTTGCCTCACAGCAAGAGGTTCTCCCATTCGATTCTTGGCTTAGGTTGGGAGTGCCTTCTGTGTGGAGTCTGCATGTCCTCCCCGTGGTCGACTGGGCATTCGAAAGACATGCGTTGAATGGGCATGCCTTAGTTGAAGGTTGGGTGGCGGACTGGCAAGTCGACACTATAAAAAAACAACTGCCAATCATAAGCGGACCGGAGTTCCGCTGTGGCGACCCCTAACCAGGAAAAGCCGAAAGACCAACAACAACAACATAATAAGAAGTTCAGTTTTGAATATTATTGTTTCTTCTTCATTACTACAGTTTATTTAGAATATTTATATCATAGACAAGGTTTAAGTCTTAGAACAGGTAAGTCTGATGCTGTTTGTTTTGCAAATATGCATGAGGTCCATCAGAGTGGGGTCCAACAATGGCTTGTATGCCAGGAATAGATCTTCCCCAACAGTCTGTAGGAGACAGAATACAGGGATATGGATTGGATATGGTCTACACAGGCCATGTAAACTATGCCCTGTATTATCTCAGTGAGGATCCTCTATGGGTGCTCCAATTGCAGTATGCGCCTAGTTAAATACATACCAAAGGGGGCACTGTACTCAATGATCACTCTGATGAGTGCTGTATGTAGTGAAACAATAATCTCCTTGGGCCTAGATTCCATATCTTTGTTTATAAGTTGTATAACATAGAATTATGCTGCAGCACTATAGATATGGTGATTGTCAAAGAGCAGATTATTATCTACATGTGACCACAAGTCTCTGACTGCATGGTCAACTCTTAAGGGTGTGCTTATCATCCCATATTTCTCTTGTCAAAACAATACTTGTTTTGGCTATTTCTTATCCATCCATTATTATATCAGATTTGTATATTACTAGGAAGCTTATTGTATAATGTGGCATTATAGTCTGAATTAAACATTTTCAACTGAAAATGTTTTCGGCAATTAGGTCACAACATTGTTATTAGGAGCTTACTCCACACAACTGCTTTAAGAATGCATTTTCAGATATACAACCCAATCCAAGTATGTATGGGTATAGGTGTTTATTTTCTTCTTTGGCACTGTTACATCAATGCATGCTACCCAGCATTAGTGATATTACAGGAAGAAATCTGACATATGCTACAGCAGTGATATATCATGGAGTCTAAACCAGCGCATACGTGAAACTGTAAAACATGCACAACTGTTCCCTTTGAGAAACTTTCCTGACTTAGTATAGCATGTCATTTGTCTAGCTGCCACACATGGTATGCCTCTATATGTAACAGGCTGTGTGCTGGGCAGTTTGTAAATAGAAATTTTAAGCAGGTAGAGGTGCACCACTCCAAATATGTTGGTTTGTACAAGAGCACTATGTAAATGGCAACTATGGGAGACACCCATCCTATCACTTGTATGCAAATGCACCATGCTTTCCTATTCAGGTGTTTCTATGGCTCATAATTTCCATGTAAGATAGAGGAACGACAAGGTCAAAAATAAGGAGACGCAAGCTAGTCTATGATCTCAGATATTTATTATCAGGCACGAGATGCATGCTGTCAAGATGAACTAGTGGAAATAATATTGTCTTGCATGCCTAGCTGTGTCTTAATCCTAATGGTATGTGAGTAACATGTAGTAACATGACAAGATGTACATCTTCTTGGGAGAAGTATAAGACACTGGTCATAATCTAGTGCTAGGAATGTGTCTAGCACCATGAATGGAATTGCAGATAGTTAAGGAACAAATCCATGAGCTTATCATACTGTGTATATCACATGCACCTTACTGCATAAAGTACACATATATAAAGAGTTGTTTCACTGATATTGTATGGGCACATATCAGTTCAGAGCAGTTCTGTTGCCCTCCACCTATTTATTTTTATGGGTCCTATTTACTATACATTTGCACTCTCCCCAAGTACAGTTCTAAGGTTGGTCTGAGCTCTGATACACCTGGTTGCTTATATTTGTGTGTTTCTTTTGTCAAAACAATATTTGTTTTGGTTAACTGTTATGTATCCACTGATATGGCACCTTTGTGTATTACTGGGAAGCTTACTTTATATGCAGCATTATAGTTTGAATTAAACATCATCTACTGAAAAAGCGCCCTTCTTGAGAGTGACTTGATACTTCCAAATGAGCCTGTGATTGCTCCATTATTACTGGGTTTTGTAATGGAGAAGTAGTTTTGCCAGAGGACGTCTAAAATGCTGATGTTATCAACATATAAATGGATATAGCTTTTGTAGTTGGAATGGTACCTGACACTCTAGTCCTCAGCAAACATTATGCTAAGGTGCACATTCTTTCCTCAGCAATACTCTGTTCTGTGGTAGAAATCTCACCAGCTGCAACAGTATTCACCTAATGTCTTGGATATAGTACATGTTAATTGTCCTTTGGTGTTAATTGTTAACTTGAACTGCACATTGAAATACACATCCCAGTATGTATGGTGGAGGTTTGCAACATATGATGCATTATGTGCCTTGCCTGTCTCAGTACAACACATTTGCTGCAATATGTCATGCATTGCCATGCCAGTTAACAACTCTACTTAGACATTTGCAATATCATCCTGTCTGTCTGCCACTTGCTCTTGTGTATTGCTCTCTGTTAGGCTACTGATTTCTGGAAACCTGGATTTATCCTTGCTTCTGAAGCTAATAGTTAACTTAAACAGCCCCCTCCCAACACACACTCACACCTAGTTATTATATTATAGCATACCACCTTTTCTAGAACTGGTAAATATTCCATGGTGATCACCATATTGCATTGTATAAAAGGCATTGTGGAATGTTTGGACTGATGGTACCAGATCATACTGAAGTGTATCATCAGCTGCAACAAGTCAACAAAATACATTTTAAGAATCTCTGTGATATGTTTTGTTATATTGATTAGTTGCCATATGAATAGTGAAGGGTGGATGGATGTTATCTTGCATCACAATAGTGGCAACATTTTTTGTCATTGCTCTTGATCTGTGTTTCACATATAGGTAGATCTAATTTGTTTTGTTTTGCGAAGATGTGTAATTACAAATTCATTTACCATGAATACTAGTCTTTGACTAATGGTTGCTTATGATTCCCTATTTAAGCATACATAGTTTTTTCTTTAAGTATTCCTTTATTATGCCTAATGTATTTTATATCAATCAAAAGATTTTTATCACATTGCCAGGGTACTTACTTCCCCCTGATTCCCACCTTTCCATGACTTAACAGTAAAAAAATCTAGTCATTTTCAATCAGCTGATTTTCAGTCAGCTGTCCTGTTTTTTTTTACAGTTATCAGCAAAAGTAATTGTCAATAAAAGTTTCAGATCCCATATATTCGTAGACACACACACACACACACACACACACACACACACACACACACACACACACACACACACACACACACACACACCATAGACCTATTCTATAAATGTAACTTCAACATATTCCTGTCTTGGTGTAACTGATCCTCTGTCCAGCAGAGCCAATGAAGTGATCCCAGGGGTGTATTTTCAGTTACCCATCCACTCGTCAAGGTTTCTCTTGAAGAGTGCTAGTGAGGGGCTCTGCCTAATGCAGTTTGGAATTTTGTTCCAAAGTATGGGGAGTCTCTGTGACAGGGATCTATCCCTCCAGCATGTTCTATTTATTGTTGTGGTGAGGTTTAGCTCATTAGAGTGAGTGGCTTGCAGTGACTTGGATTTCTTTAGGTGGAGCATGTCCATCAATTCTGAGTTGGACATGGCTTTGTAACTCAGGCAGAGATCACCTCTTAGTAAGCGCTATGCCACTGAGTACAGCCGGAGTTTTTTCAGTCGGGCTGCATAGAACATATGTTTGAGACTCGTGATCCTCTTGGTAAAGTACTTTTGTGGTCTTTCCAGCTGTTGGAAGTGTCTTGTGAGGTACATCCCAAATGGAGCATTGTACTCTATGATGGGTCTGATGAGTGAGGAGTAGAGTCACACTATAACCTCTTTATTTCTAGATGCAAACCCTTTAGTAATTAGATGGGCCAAACAGAAATATTTCCTAACTACTTTGGCAATATGATTGTCAAAGGAGAGATTACTATCTACCTGGGTCCCCAGATCTCTTATTACCTCCTCTGTATTAAGGGGCTGCAACCTATGTGATAATTCATGGGTGTTTTTTTTCCCCAAACGAGATGACTATGCATTTTATGGCATTTAGCTTGAGGCCATGACTTTGACATCGTGTCCGTCTCAGTAAGGCCCTTTTGGGGGATGTCTGTGTCAGCCGGAGAGTCAGTTATGGCTCTCGGTTTGCAGTCATCTGTGAACTTGGTTAGCCATAGTCCTCCTGTGTTAGCCTGTACTTCTGAGAAGTATATGCCGAACAGTAGGGGTCCCAGGACCGAGCCTTGTGGGACACTACTTGTGACTGGTTTATAGTCAGATCTGGTGCCCGCTATTCTTACTGTGTGAGTTCTGTCTGTAACCCAGTTGGCAACTCATCTCGTGATGTAGGGGTTTATGTTCAGGCTGGTGAGTTTTTCTGTAATACCCGAGTGGGGAATGGAGTTGAAAGCCTTGGCAAGGTTAAGGTAGGCTGTGTGAACCACCATTCCCTCATCTATGGCCTTGGTGACTGTCTCAAAGAAGTCAACCAGGTTTAGTAGGCATCATTATTTATTTATTTATATTTGTTGACTGGGAGTGTCCGACTGGATGTAGGTCCATTTTCAGCGGAGGCCCAGGGAGAAAAGCTCCACAGTTAAAATAAATAGACAGTAGTTACATTGGATGACATAGCTATTAACAATTTACATAGCAATTACTTACAACATATTTACAGATGAAGAACACAGTACATCAGTAGACAACTAGAATCTTTATCTGTGAAGTACATAACAGACATTAACATTAACAAATGTTAAAATAAGAAGTTCCTGCTGTATAAGTGCTAGGCTTATGAGCATCTGAGCTTGCTATAATCTAGGTAGTTAGTGGAGTGGAAAGAAAGGTAGTGGTTGGATGGGGTGGGCGATATTAGAGTGGGAGTTGCAAGGGCATAGCCAGCATGTTTTTAGGTGTGCTTTTAGTAAAGTTTTGAAGTGGGTGCATGATGGTATGGAGGTAATTGTGGGTGGGAGGGAGTTCCATAAGTTGGCTATGGTGCAAGAGAATAGTGCTTCACCAGTAGAGTTATTGGCTTTAGTGATCTGCAAGTGATTTTTGTTGCTGGATCTTAGTGGTCTGGTGGTGCGATAGGGTTGGAGTAGATTCTGGAAGGGTGGGACATTTAGTGGATGGTTTACTAGTTTGTGGGCGAGTGAGAGTTGATACCATTGAAGGAGGTGCGGGAGTTCAAGCCAGTCCAGTTCAGCAAGTGAGAGACAGTGATGACTACGGTAGGATGCCCCTGTGGCGAATTTGGCAATTTTGCAGCAGGTCTTTAGCCTGTTTAGATCACATTGCCTTAGGTTGGTATATATTGGAGAGGCATAAAGTAGGGTGGAGATAAGGTGGGAATTTCTCTTGAAATCTTTGTTGCTTTGGTGAAAAGATGCTTATTTCTGTATAACGCTCCTAGTTTTTTGTGGACTTTTTTTATGGTCATGGATATGTGAATGTAAAATTTTAGTTTATTGTCTATTTCCACTCCTAGCAATTTGGTGTGTTCAGTTGGGTATATAGTGGTGTTGTCTTTTGCTGTGATGTTAAAGTGAGAGTTGTTTTGAGTATGTTTGGTGGGTTGGAAGATGAGTAGTTTAGTTTTGTTTGGGTTGAGCATTAATTGGGCATCGGATAACCAAGTTTCAACAGAGGAAAAGGCTCCCTGTGTGACTTTTTGCAGTTTGGGTAGGGACTGGGCTGAGCAGATAATGGTCGAGTCATCTGCGTATTATATGAGTGTGCCATGTGTGGTGGCAGAGGCTAGATTATTTGTGAAAATAGAGAAGAGTAGGGGTCCAAGGATGGATCCTTGGGGAACCCCTATGGAGACAGGTAGTTAGGGAGATATGTCATTCTGCCATACAACGGATTGTTGGCGGTCAGACAGGTAACTCTGAAACCAGTTGGTGACTGATTGTGAGAAGGATAGGTTATTGAGGACAGAGATAAGTTGTTTGTGTGGGACCATGTCAAATGCTTTAGATAGGTCTAGGAAAGTAGCAGAGGAGAGATAGCCATTGTTTTTATGCTGAAGGATAGTATTAGTAAAGGAGAGTAAGGCAGTGGTGGTGCTATGGTTTGGTCAGAAACCATGCTGAGTATTGGAAAGGAGGAATCATCTGCCATTAACAAAGTCGAACTGGGTTGGGTCAAGTGTTTGGAGGTTCCCAATGTCTTTGCTAATGAGTTCCATGATGATGTGCTCCATAGCCTTGCAGACCAGGGTAGTCAGACTTATGGTGCGATAGTTACCAGGGTCAGTTGTGGCCCCTCCCTTGAGGAGTGGAATAACCGTTGCTGTATGCCATTCTATGGGCACATAGCCTGTGGAGAAGCTGAGATTGAGAGGGGGTTAGTTCGTTCTGTAGTTCGTGCAAGACGCAGTCTGGGACACCATCTGGCCCCATTGACGCGGTGCTTTTGGCTTTTGAAAGGGTTGTTTTCACCTGGGCATCTATGATTTCTGGGACACTACACTTTTTCAGTATTGTAGTGGGTCCTTTTAGTGGTGAGATGGGGGTGAAGTTTGCACTGACTCTATCTGCCAGGATGTTGGCAATATCAGTAGGTTCAGTATATTTTGCACTAGTTCAGTGCATATCTGCGAGTTGCCACTTAGATTCTTAACATAGCTAAAGAAGGCTTTGTGGTTATCTTTTGAATCCTTGGCTATTTTTCTTTTGAAGCTAGCCTTGGATGATTTTATGAGGGATTTTATTTTCTTACTGATACTGATCAGGGATGTCTTTCCTTCTTGGGATTTGCTTTTTTACTGACCTAGTTTCCTCCTTCTTTTGTATAGCTTGTTTAAGGCAGGCATCCACCAGACTGGTTTCCTTCTCTTAGAAGAGTGAGTCTTGGTTTTGCTAGGGATGGCATGATCCATGCATCCTTGTAGGTGCCCACAGAGTGCATTTGTAAAGGTTTCTGCATCTTGGGCAGCATTATCCTTTAGCGTGAGGGCTGTGAAACTTTCCGCCTCTGTCTTAAGTAAGGTAAAATTTGCTTTAGAAAAGCTTTTTACTGTGGTTTCCTTAGTTGCAGTGGTGGTGTGGTATAGACATTCAGAGTGATTAGTTTATGGTCTTATCTAACCAGTGACGGGTTGACCTCCGGTGTGGAACACCTGCCGCCCATGTTGGTGATGACCAGGTCCAGTATGTTTTCACCTCTGGTAGGGGAGTTTGCCAGCTGATCCAGGGCATTTGAATTGATGAATTTCAGGAAGCACTGGGCCTGGGAGTTTGTACTTGAGTAGTTTCCCCAGTTAATGGTAGGGTAATTGAAATCACCCAAAATCAGGGTATTCGGTAGGACCTAGATGTTTTCCAGTGTCTCCAGAAAAGTGGAGTGGTGGCCCTGGGTCATGGAGGATGATCTGTAGCAGGCCACAATTTACATTGCAGATTTGCCCGATGTTAGTTGCACATGGATGATCTCAGAGGTATCATGTTACACCACTAACCTGGAGGTGTAGGTATCCTTGATGAATATGGATACACCCCCCCCCCCATTTCAGTCCGTGTTCTGTGGCCGAAATGTGTGGTATGAGTTGTAGCCTGATAGTGCTGGGGTGTTCTCTGGAGCCTTGAACCAGGTTTCAGCTACTGCACAGATGTCGACATTCTCCATACTGAGGAGTGCTTCGAGCACATGCATTTTGAGATTTAAACTCCTGGCATTGAGTAGCATAAGCCTCAGTTTTTTTTCTTAATTGTGCTGTTTAAGGAGTTTGACTTTTGAGCCTTGCCCAAATAAATGCACTATGGGGGCAGCAAGGGGCTTGGCCAGTATTCGAAAGCCTAGGGGTGATAGGTGCAAGCAATCTCTTGCGAAGCAATGTGGCTTGTCGAGCATGTTGTCCCAGTCTAATAGACACTGGATCCCCTCTGAATGACACCAGAAGCTTAGCCAATTGTTGAAATTGATAATTTTTTCTTTATACTGAGGTAACATTCTTGGTGAGGGCAGGATGCTACTCAGGGTCAGGGTCACACCAGCCCGGGCTACATGATCAGAGAGCTCTTCCATGTCTCTTTTCATGTAGTCCAGGGAGGTACATCTCAGGTCATTCAGACCAACATGAACAATGACAGAGTCATATTTGTACTTGTTCTGGAGTGACCTGAGTACTTGTGTTATGTGGCAGATTCTGGCTTCCAACAGGCAGCTAACAGTAACCTTCTGCTTATCCAACTTAGTGAATTGGACGTCAATGTGCCTGACTATAGAGTCATCTATTACTAGTGTGTTAGGTATGTTATTTCACCTTAAGGGCTGTGATTGTGTGGCACACTGATTTTGTGTTTTATGTGTTGTCTGGTTTGTGACGGGAGGTGCAGGTTGTTTGGGTGTCTGTTTTGGAGGTCTCTGATGCTTTTGCAGGTTTTTATTTAGAGCCTCTGAGCATGATTTTGTGTATTTATGTGTATTTTTTGCCAGTGCTGGTTTAGTAGGTCGATGTGTGACTGGAGGTGTGGTGCAAGTGTTAACCTTCTCCTCTTGAATGTCTGTTCCAGACTTTGGTGGAGACAGCTTAGCCTCCAGTTTGGCTGTATAATTGCATCTCTCGCATATGTTAGTGTTTTGTGGTAGGAGGAGAGGGTTGTCTGTGTACATGAGACAGTTGTAACATTGCCTCAGGATACCCAGATTCACCAGCTGGACTGGAGAGTACACCTGAAATTGCCCTTTGGTCATGCCTGAATAGTAGGGTGAGCCGCTTAGTCACTTGGTTGGTGAGGGGTGAATAAAGAGCCTTGCCCTGCTGGGCAATCAAGTGTCAGGGCATATTAGTGCTTGCTATTAGGTCTGAGCAACTGCTGGGCTGTAGGATGCTTTTTGAGTGCTTAGGTTGAGAGTTAGACTAGTTTCAAGGGAAAAACTGAAGAGGAGACTTAGTGGAGCCGGAAATAATTTAACCGTAGCTAACCGGCGCTGCCAGGCACACAACACTGTGCAAATGCGGTTTTTATAGCAAGGAAATGAAAGAGATAGAAATTAGCCCAAAATGGCCAATAAACTAACTTCACGGCTGGAACCACTCCTCCAGGGACAGATAAGCAGCTCAAAGCTCCCCTCTCTCACAGGTGAACAGAGAAACTTCCTTCTATCCAAGTAAGGTATGGGCAACTCAGAAACTTGTAACACAGCCCTGAATTCAGCACTAGCCTGAAAACTGGACTATACTAGTTTAGAAAGGTGGGAAACAAGGATTTTGTTTTGTTTTTTTGAGAAGATAAGGTAAAAACAGTAAAAAAATACACTTAAAACAGCTTTAAACGATCACAAACGATCAGAAAAGGCTATCACACTTTAGTGTGTAGCCTACAACATTTAAACAAATTATTTAAACAAAAAATGACTTTTTAAAAGTGCAGGCAGTCAAATAAGTACAATATGTGAAAAAACAAGCTTTTAAATCACAATAAATGCTGGAAAATGGGAGTTTAGGTGGAAAACAGTTAAGTACAGCAAGAAAGTACAGAAAACTAATACTTAATCACTCCAATGTCTCTCTTCTAAGCTAGAAGGCTTGTGTCAGTTTAAGGCTTTCTAGGTGCTTCCCAGTAGGTTAGTTACAAGAAAGATGGGAAACAAGTGCCGATGTGGTCTTTTAAACCAGAAAGTTGAAAGAGATGGACAAACTGTCGAAATGGTCAATAAACTACAATTTCTGGGTCAAGAACCACCCCTCTTGTGGTAGACAGTCTACCTAGTGCTTACCACTCCTACTGATAAGCTAGAAGGCTTTCCTCCAACCTGCTAGCCTGCTTGCTAGCCTTTTACCACATGCCTCTCTTTTGAATACCTCTGTTCCTATCCATTTTCTTATAAACCTGTCCTCTTATCCATTTTCACCCTTGAATACTCAATTCACCCACTCTCTCTTTTATTTCTTCTCATCTCAGTAATTTCCACTCAACCCTAAAGTCTATTTCCAACTATCCCCTCCTCCATCCAGCACCAAACACATTGCCTACTGCTTTATCACTCTACCCTAATCTCACCAACCACCTGCCTCTTCCAGCCTCTCACTATCAGACTTGAATAGCTCGGATGACAACTGCATGTTCACACATTTTACCTTTTCCTAGTTCCACCAGTCTCTTCTAATCCAAAAAGGTAAACCAAACTACCAGTTTCTGCTTCTGTACAAACACCCCTCAATATATTTTTCACTATATCACAACTCTACCATATATGCAAATACCCTCACTTCCTTAGACACACCTTCAGGAAACTCTCCTCTCCTCTCCATTCCACACCCTTCCTGTAGTAATCCCTATAGAGTTCATTCCACTAAAAATTATTTTAACTGTATGTCATACACCTGACCCATCATCCTCATTTATGTTGACATTTTCATGTTTTATCCCATAACCCATCGCTATCCTATATCCTGCAATCTTTCGCTATTTTTTTTTCAACTTTTACAACCCATACCTGTTCCTCAGCTAAATCCATGAATTTACCTCAGCCTTCTCATATCGCTTTCTTCCATACTCTGCCTGCTTCACTACAAAAATGACCCTATCTTTCTCCCTACATCCCATTCGTATTTTCCTAAGTCTTTGTACATCTACTATATATACCATCACATCTCCTTCCTCTAAAAGAATCTCTCATTCACATCCTCATAACTCTTCCACTATGTCTTCTTAATGTGTGCCCACAAAACTTCTGTCACCTTCAAATCCTTTTCACCATCCGTTTGAATTGCTGCCCTGAATGCCTTCATCATTCCATCATTCAATAAACTTAATTATAGAATACAAAATGATTAATATGCAAAAATGTGCTCATTGATTAGACAAACCAATCAGCATGCCCAATGTAAATGAAGTATCGCCTACAGAAAAATGTCTGTATGTAAAAATCAGCAGAAACCTTAAATTCTACAAACGACTTACCTTCCCTCCCATACACTACTAAACTCCTCTGTGGAACAAAACAATTACTAACTAGCTAATCAAATTGCTGAGTCTAGATGCTGGAAGTGTCACTAGAAGCAGATCCATGAACAGTGACTCTTGAGTAATTTTTAAAAATGGGCAGGAACTCTAATGTATGTGCACATTATAAATCCAGCTTTATTAAAATAAACAATTTCCATGTTACTTATTTTTCAGCAAAGCTATGGTTACTAGATATTCTTGCTGCTATCCTCCTCTGCTTAAAAATTCTCCCATTTAAGAGCTGTTATTAAACAGATTTTTTTTTAACAGAGTAATATAGTGGCTGTTACATTTTGTAGCTAGTATCTATATCAACAATAACTCTCACTGTTACTGACTATACAGGGCCATACACTTACAAAAACATCAGAAATGGAGATGTACTGTGGAAGTATCGCCGAGTGCATGTGCATACTCCATTTACATCACTCCCACATAAGAAAAAACATGGAGGAACACTGAAATGATGTTATGCTATGACACTATTTAGAAAACAAGCATCTTTAGTAATGTCTTTACATAACAGCAAAAGGCCATTCCTATATGCATGTAATGCAGAATTTATCCACAGCTGGCTTTGTCTGATCACTCAGACTTCACTTTCATGATCAAACCACTCCGATTTTTGGAAATTCTACTTCTCTCACACCTAGTTGTGGACTATTGCTAAAAAAACACTCATCTTCTTTTCCAGCCCTACCTCCACCTCTTTACCAATACACTTGTACATCCATTTGCTTTGACCTACTCCATCTTTTAGCCCTGTCTTTCTCAATCCTTGTCCCTCCTCCTCCTAGATCATTCAATGGCACAAACCATTCTCCAACCTTCTAATTCACTGGGACATATTCACTAACAGAAGTCTGGCATATCCCATCCACCATCTCTTTACTTCCCCTTCCGCTTTTCTCCTCCACGTGTATCTATTACAAACCCACTGAATCTCCCTTAAACATCTGGAACGGTACTAATTTGTCTCAAGAGATACAGATACAAGGCCAATGCTATTATTTTAAATATCTCAACCTTACACAAAAGTGACCTCCCTAGCCCTGGTCACCTGGCTAACATCTTATACACCTGATCCCTCAAATCCTTCCAGTTCCCATCCCTAATTTCAATAACCTATAAGGACAGTTTGACTCTGAAAAACCTATATACCTCATTGTACAAGGTGACTACAGAGAAGCATCTTCCTCTCCCTGTGCCCTGTTTTAACACCAACTGATTTTGATGGATGAAATCATAACACCAATCTCTTCCCCAAATCCTCAAATATCTCTAAAATATGGGGTGGCATTTCCTGTATATCTCATAAAAAATATACAGTCATTCACAAACAAGCTCAAGCTAAATTCTACTACTTTCATTTGCACACCAACCTGTCTACTTATTCCTTTGTGCTACGTTTTCCATAACTATCAAAGAAGTGCTGGGACACAGGCTTATAATGCTTTGTCCTTCCCCCTAACCTAGCAACATCAGTCATACACCTGTTCATTCAAGCCCCAAGCCCCGACTGCTGATATAATTAATAAACAGCTGACACACAGCCACCTTTTCTACTGTACTAAACAGGAAAGACCAATTAACTGCATCAACAGCTTTATGCACATCCATTAGAAACACATATATTTTAACCATTGTTTTCCCATCACTCCACTCCACAAAGGTTAGTAACAAATTTCAATGACCATTAGATGGCCTCTCCTTTGCAAACTTATTTGGGCCTCAGTGGTCACTCTAGATTAAACTAATTCTACATAGCCAACAAAACTCTTGCCAGCAGTTTTGCATCTGCATTGCAAAGTGATGTTGGCCTAAATTTTATAAGGTCCTCTAACTTGTATCACTCACAGGACTTGGAATCCACTCACGCGAATAAACATAATTGAAGAGGTCCATTAAAGCAAGACCAACACTGAAACTTATGTTTTTGTAAAGGTCATCTGGAAAGCCTCAGGGGCAAGGGTTCTTTCATAACACAAATAGCTGCCACATTTCCCCTATTCCAAAAGTCCTGTGAAATAGTGCTCTATCCTCTTCATTTTTCACCATATATTTTTAGCAGTCAACTAGCCTCTCTCCCTGCACCCTGGTATACAACTTCTTATCAGTCTCCCTAAGCACCTCCCTTTTCATCTCCATCCTTTACTGCTGTAACCTATTTCTATCTCTTCTGTTCTTTGAAATCCATGCCAACAGCTTTTCTTCTCCAACCCCCTTCCCATTCCCCCACAACAGAGCTCTTTATCTCCAACTTCTGTCTTTGTTTTTCACTGTTTTGTACTGAAATATTGCTTAGTTAGCAAAGACTAGATCCAGACATGCTGAATCTAGCATATTTTGCATACACTTGAACTCAGATCCAGCCATCTTACATTAAGAAGGGCTCCCCTGTAACCTTGTGCCAGAATAGTTTGGATATAGTCTTGTTTGAGCTGGGAATTGCTAGAAGAAGGACCATAGTGTGGTTTCATATTGGCAGACTAGTTTAAAACTGTTTAATTTCACCTGCATATAAGCCTTGTGTTTGCACGTAGCTGTGCACAACACATCTTGGGTTAGCAGTGCCTTGTATAGATGCAAATGCCTACAAACTATTTTTCCCTAGACACCAGTCTGTGAAACCTTCCCAGGTTCCCTGCTGCTCTGCAGGCAAGGCAGCTGCACACTTCTGCAATGCAGGTAACTCACCTGAGCACTAAGCAACATTGCCCCACTTTTCATCCCTGATCTTCTATAAAATAAGTCCCCTTGTAAATCTCAGAGCAATAGCTGATCTAATATGTTGTCTCACAAATTAGCTACTCTGGACAGTCAGTTTCCCAACATTTCATAAGCAAGCCTGATTGACATGGGCATCCTGAGGCAATGTAGTACTTGCTTCATGCATACTGACAAACACTTGTTCCTAAAGCAAGCAAATACAGTATGCGGGAGATGTAATTCTACCACAAAACTAGTATCAGTTGTCTCATGTAAAAATAAACAAGACATCAAACAGGTTATCATCACACACATCTCTCCACTCACACAAGATAAGGTCAAGACACATAAACCCACACACTTGGAGGTACTCACTAAAACCCTACCAAAAGACCAGACACCTCCCAAGCACAAACAGCCTACACATACTGGTACACAAACAGAATCCACCACTACATATAACAACACACATATCAGTGTCTCAACAATTAAGTCCCTAAGATAAAACACCTCAAAACCTAATGTCCTAGTCATAAATGACTTGATAGTGAGACATACAGATGTTCCCTTCACCAGGTTGGACAAGGAGAAAGTCACGGTCAGCTGCCTGTCAGGTACCAGGATCCATCAAATCACACACACACACACACACACACACACACACACACACACACACACACACACACACACTCAGCAAAAATTACTGTTATGACTCTGTCATAGTACATGTTGGAGTGAATGACTTGAGATGTGCCTCCCTGGACTAAATAAAGACAGACATGAATGAAGTCTCAGATTATGTGTCCCAGACAGGTATGTCCCTAGCCCTAAGCAGCATTCTACCTTCACCTAGGATAATGCCACAATACAGACAAAAAAATGATAGATTTCAATAACTGGCTTAGCTTCTGGTATCACGCCAGGGGGATCTAGTATCTGTCAGCCTGGGAAGACATGGTTGACAGACCATGCTGCTTTGCCAGAGATGGACATCACCTGTCTCCTCAATGCTTTTGGATACTGGCAAAGATGCTTGCCTACCACATAGTGCCTTTTTTAGGCAATGTCAAAACAACAAAACTTCCAACATAAAGAAATCCACTAAAGAGAAACTCAGTGTAATGCTGCTTAATGCTAGGAGCTTAAATAGTAAACTGCACTCCCTGGAAGCACATATCACCTTGGAAGATGCTGATGTCTGTGCTGTCACTGAGACTTGGTTCAAGGCCACAGAGAGCACCTCAGCCATACAAGGCCGCAATGCTTTTCACATGTTCAGACCTCAAAACAAGAGTGAATGAACCAAATGTAGAGGTTTATCCATCTTTATTAAATTCAAATACACCTTGAGACTGGTAAAACAGTACGACTCTCTTGAGCTACTCCAGGTGCAAAAAACTATAGGCAAAATACCCTACTACATCATTGCTAGCTACAGGTCCTCCATCATGAACCAGGAGAAGTACACCGCCTAGCTGCACTTGCTAGAGTCAATATACAGCGAAACACTCTGATTATGGGAGATTTCAACTATTTTCCATCAATTGTGTGACTTACATGAACACAAACATGATCACTGTGAGGTTCCTGGATATTGTTAATTCAAATGCCCTGGAACATGTGGTCTGCGCCCCCACAAGGGGCACAAATGTCCTAGACCTAGTGCTCACCAACATGAGGAATCACTGTACTTCCCCCTGTGTGTTACCCTCACTGTTAAGGTCAGACCATGAATCAGTCTCATCTGTAGTAAAGATCAGATCTGACAACCCCGCAGGAGCAAATAAACTGATAAACTTCTCCAAAGCAAACTATAGCCTACTAAGAGATGGTATAAAATTTTAAAAGCCCCTACAAATACAGCCAACAACATCTCCGATGCAGAAGACTACACAAATGTCCTTTCTAGCCACTTAAACAAATATATTGACTGAGCTGTACTTGAAAGGACTAAAACCAAGTCCTCCTGAAAAAACAAGCCACCCTGGTGAACTGTAAGTATAAGTAAGTTATATAACAAAATAAATAAATTGATATCTAAGAACAAAAGGGAACTTATTCAAAAGAGGAAGAATACCCTACATAGCTTGAACAAGCAAGTCAGATAACTTGTATAGTCCTTTAAGGTTAATTACGAGACTAAATTAGCATCCCTACACAAAGACAACTGTAAGGCATTCTTTAGCTACATCAAAAACCTAAAAGGGGATTCCCAGCTTTGTGCTGAATTTATACTGGACAGTACTACTCACACTGAACCTGAGGAAATTGCCAACCTTCTAGCTGACAGATTTGCCAATAACTTCAACCCCCTTATTCCCACCATCCATACCCAAAAGCATTCCTAACATTGTTCTCCACTAAGTATCTCCAAAGAACAAGTCATACAAGTACTCTCCAAGGCCAAAATATGGCCTGTATGGGACCAGATAACATCCCAGGTTGCTTACTAAACAATCTAAAACAAGATCTAGTGGAAACACTTGACAATCTCTTTAACCATAGCCTGAGCAGTGGCTTTGTTCTAGCTGATTGGAGAACAGCAACAGTAATCCCCTTGCACAAAGTGGGTCCATCAACCAACCCAGGAAACTGTCAACTTATAAGCCTAACCAGCCTTATCTGCAAGGCCATAGAAAGACTCATCATGGAGCTTATTACCAAAGACACAGGTGATCTTCAAACTCTTGACCTGATCCAGTTTGATTTTGTCAAGGGTAGATCTTGCTTATTAAACCTGGTGGACTTCTTTATGAATGTCATCAAAGCTCTGGATCAGGGCAAAGCAATAAATATGGTCTATTTTGATTTAGCCAAGATGTTTGACACAGATGACACTCAGGGATCATTGAGAAACCCTCCCAGCTGAGGATTAACCCATACATCACTAGATGGGTAGCCAAAGGTGGGGAGTCCGCCTCCACCAGTAGACCAGTTAGCAGTGGTGTACCACAAGGATCTGTGCTTGGCCTTCTACTCTTTGGAATCTATTTCTCTGAGGTCCAGGTAAAAGTAGATGGCCTGTGGCTCACCACGTTTGCAGCTGACTGCAAACTGGGTGCAGTCATTGAGTCCCCTCATGATGTAAACATACTACAGAAGAGGCTGACACAGACAAATTATTGGTGACAAAGTCACAGACTAAAACTAAATGCAAAAAAGCCTCATTATTCCCTTTAGCAAAGAAGTGGTCCCTACTAATTACAATATAGATAGCACCCCTCTAATTCAATCCCAGTGGTGTGAGATTTGGGAACCCAGGTTGATAGCAATCTAAACGTTGATCACCATGTGTCCATAGTGGTAAGGAAAGCCTACTACATTGAACATCTCACAAACAAGAGCATTGGATCCAACACTAAGGAGGTTATAACTCCTCTGTACTTGACCATTATCAGGCCACTAATTGAGTACAATGCTCCCTTCTGTGTGTATCTCACCACACCCCTGCAGCAACTGGAGAGACTACAGAAGTTTCTTACCAAGAGAATCCAGGGCCTCCAAAATATGAGTTACAAGAAAAGACTGAAAGCCCTGTCACTGTACTTTGTATCATACAGGCTGTTGACAGGCGTCCTGTGCCTGGGCTACAGATTAGTCACTGACTCTACCCTAATGAAAAGTCACTTGCTCCAGGGATCTCAACTTAGCCTGTGGCATTAACAAAACATGTTGGAGAGACAAATATATCTCCCAGAGATTGCCACTCCTCTGGACTTAGTTCCCACTTCACATGAAGCAGATCTCCTCAATGACCCAATTTAAGTGCAACCTTGACAACTGGATGGGTGGCTGTAAATTCACCCCAGGGGTGGCACCTATGTCCCTAATGGACAGGGGTAGTCGGTACTGATCATAAAATTGCTCTTCTAACAAAGACCATCTAACTATGGTCAATTAGCATACATGTTTTTTTTTTTTTACATGGCAGGCCCTAGGGCCATTAGCCTAATAGCCTTCTATAAACCTTTTTTCTCTTAACACATTTCAATGTCCCTTCACCTCAGTTATTTTAGTCTTCATTTCCTCAATATCCTTCAAGCTCTGCTGTAATTTCCCTAATGATGTCAGTAATTCTCCAGGCGGATTCCTCCGTCTTTTATTCAGCTGACTTCTGTAAGGCATATCTGTCCACAAAGCAGCCTTAAATTCATCCCACTCCCTTTTTACTGTTTTCCTCTCATCTTCTGATGTTCCTCCATCGTCAAATCCACCAAACCTGCTATTTCCCCAGATTCCACCTCCAAATCCTTTCATCCTGTTACTCCATTTTCACACCGTCCATACCATCACATGATCTGATATACCCCCTCTCCATCATATTCACCTCCTCTACCTTGTACCCTGTATCTGCAAATGCTAATGTTCTATTCAACTTACTACTCTGCTTATACTCATCCTTAATTAATGCAAACTGCTTTGAATTTGCCAACTTCTCCCTCCCTCCTAGTGTCTATCAAACCCAATTTATTCATCCTAACTTTCAATGCCTTTGCATACAAGTTATGCCGGCCATTCACACCAAATGATATAGCTATGCCTGCCAGCAACACCACATTAAAGTCTCCTACCCAAACTATCCTGTCCTCTGTGTTATACAAACTACCACCAACCTTCCTACAAATCATCACATTCTCTTTTCAGTCCAACTTTGGCCCATAATACTATAATCACATAACCCACTGTACCTCACAAATTCTCCTCACCTCTACCACTGCAACATATTAATAATCTTTATCCAGTCCCCTCTTCAAATACCTCAACTCAGTTTACCTATAACCCATGATATCCACTCTTCTTCAAACCCACAGTATCCATCTTCCTTAATTTAAGTTTATGTGGGAACGCTATATTTACTTTTTATCTATCAAAGTAGCTAAAACTCTCCCCTTTGTATATGTGTTGTTAATACTCTGATATTCTAAGACGCCACTCTCATCTCATCACCTTCTATGCCTCCTGACCTTCAAGCTGGGTTTCTAGGTATAATGACCCAGCATAAGTAGATTATAGCCAATAAAGGCCATCGTTATGACCCCAGTATGCTTGACCACTGAGCCTAGTGTGATTGCTGTATACTTCCGGCCACTAAAACTCCATACCCTGCATCCACTAACACTGCATGGCATTTCAGTGCTGATGCTTAACTAGTTTGAACAAAATGGTGACCAAAGAAGTGTAACTCAGGCTTTTGCTGGTAGCTATTATGACTGTTGAAGTAATGCAGAGTAATGGATAATTAATTTACTTTATACATTTTTTGCTGACTGGGTTAACCTCATTGGCCAGTGATGTGATTTCAGTGGAGACCGGAAGTGCTATTCATACTATCTAGGGAAATGTGGCCAGGGCATGAGTAAACTTCTCCTACTGTTTTGCATCTATCATGAACTCAGGCAGATGGTACCTTACCCACATATCTCTAAACTGTCCAGATTTTCACAGAATGTTCAGATTTTTACCTCATATTTTTGGTATGTTCCTTATAAAATTTGTGGGTTTCTTGCCAATAACTGAGAAATGAAACCATTGAGCATTTACAGATATTTAAGTTTCAGGTGGCATATTCTTCAGAAAATGCATGATAATGGGAAACCTGTTATACTAGCAATTGTTTATATGAGCAGTAATTAAAGTCTCAGCTTTATTTTGAGCCTTTGCAGAAAGTCAGTGAAACGCAGAAGCACTGATCTGGTATCTCAACCTGAAACCTGAACAGTCTGCAGTGTAAAGTAAAAGATTAGGGAACATGATAACTGTCAGAATGTCAGATCCAGGTCACAGCTACCTTAGCAAAACTTAGCAAAAATAAATACAATCCTCTTTCCAGAGGAAAAAAAAGTCCAGTTAAGGTTTTAATCAGATCATTATTCAATGATGGACAAGTGTTCTTGACTGAAGACAACCCTCCTGCTAGAATACAGAATAGACAATACCCCAATTCAAAATAAGAATGTTGGTAGGGAACTTGGAACATGGGCTGATAACTTCATCTCTTTTGAACATCAAGTGATAACAGTTGTCAGTAAATCCTTCTTTGTTTTGCTCATTGTTAAGGGAATTTTATCCAGGTCTAAAGAGTTCAGTGTTCCTTTATATTCATATTTAGCACTGATAATGCCAATTATTGAGTATGATGATGTTGCCATTTGTGATGTACCACATGAGACAGAAACAATTAGAAAGATCCCAGAAATTACTAGAAAGCTAACTGGCTTAAAAGCCAAAGTTATCAAAAAAGACCAGAAGCACTGTCCCTTTATTCAGTATTGTATAGACTCCTGAGGTGAAGCTAAGCCTTCCTTTCTATGCCATTAGATACTCAGTGATACTACATCTCTTTTATCTCCATATATCAAATAACCCCACTAATAGCAGAACCACTGAACCAGGGAGCTAAATCTTCACCCTCAAATAAGGAAAACATGATGGGCAAATACGTTTATCATGTAGCATTGCCTTTACCTCTCTAACAGTCTAAGGGTGGGTACTGGCAAGGCACAGAAGGTCATATGACTCAGCTGTCTCGAATTTATTATGATCTTATCATCCTATAAAAGTACACGCAGCACAGAGCCTTGTTAAAGTGGAGATTCACCAACCCTCACAATGTGAGCCCTGTTGGAAAATTGGTTTGCTTTCTAGCATGGCCTACAGTGGACTATATTTTGGTGGTAATGTTTATCAATAATATTAGAGTGGGGCATTTTGTCCAAGAATTTGATATGGTCTAGTTAGGTAATGTGGACAGGTTGCCTATTGTCTTTGGGACTTTGTAGGAAAAGTTTACAATGTTTACAAGGTCTAGTGGACAGGATTTACCTTTTCTGATATCAAATTGATTTGGGTCAAGACAAAGTAGATTTCTGATGTTATTATTTCTGAGAAGGGATACAATATATCCTATACTGTTATAAAACATAATGCTAAGAATAACTGATTTTCGGTTTCTTGAGTCTATAATAGGGTCACCCTTATGGAGGGGTACTAAAGTCACTGTTCACCTAGACTGAGGCACATACATCTTGGAGAGAATAAGGAGTAACAGACTGATAAGACTTTCAGTTTGTGTTAAGTAGAATAAATCATGTATATATTGTGTGGATCCACAGAGTTAGTGCTCTTGCTTTTAATAAATGCAGACATGACTTGTGCAGAGAAGGCAATAGGGGAACTAAAGATGTTACTAGTTAGTTGTTATATATGCCACCTGCTTTCATTATGTTCAGGTATATTATGTGAAGGCTATGTAAACTAGATGAACACTTTGATGTATTATTATTATTATTATTAGTGTTGTTGTTGTTGTTGTTATTGCTACTATCAGCAGCAGTGCTTATCAGAAGTCTTTCCATATCTAACTTGCCTGTATCTCTGAATGCAGATTAACTCACATCTAATAATTTTTGATGGCATAACTACTAAATATACAGCCAATTTACAATATGAAAAGTACCCAGCTCTGTTTTTCTTTTGAGATCCTGAAAATCAGCAACATTTTTTGTGTTATTAGTTTAAAATATGTGTAAGCCTATTAGGTAAAAACACTTGCTTTTGTATAGCTCATGTCCAGTGAACTAGTTAAATGACTTACATAGGAGCTACACAGTATGCAAATGTGGACTGAAGAGAGTATGAAGACAACTATGCAAGTCTGTCTTTAACATTCCATACTGTACTGATAAGTAGAGAAGCAGACTAAGTTGCATAAAATTGGTTTTGATTATGTTTTTCAAAGCAACTTTAAGATATAGTACTCTAGTCCACATCTAATAAAATACATTTTATCCTGCATATCATTCTAATATTATTGACTATGAAAACTAAAAGACAAGTTATATTGCACTAATGAAAATGTTTATTGGCCTTTCACAAGTACCTCAAGTTCTTACACATGATTTTTTTAAGTTGTAATGACGATTGCTAGGTAAAATAGAAAGATACTAAACATTAATGTGAGTTATGTAATACTATCATGCAGTGCTGTAATCCAGAAAGAAACATATTTCTAGAATAAGTGTAATTTAATCCTTTACAATTTATGCATACCAATCTGTGTATCCTCCTGGCTCCAAAACTGTTCAGTGGTTACTGATGTGTAAGTTATCAATTTTAAAACTATTAAATGATGTAATCAAGCAACATAAAACACATTTTCCATATATTTAATTCATATTAATTCATATTATGTTTACTTACATCACAGCTCAGACAAATTGTAACATTGCTATAAAAAAATGTCTGTTTAGCTTTCAGAAAGCTCAACCAAAGAGTGGTATGGCCAACTGGTGAAAGCTCTGTGACTGAATTTTTTTTCTGACAGAAAATGTCATCAAAAAATAAAAATTTGAAAATACTTGACCAAACCACACCAACCATGGGTAAATCCATCATTACTCACACCCAGCCATAGGTTATTGCTAGTGTACAATGACATTATTTAAGAAAAAAAGTTACTTACTTTTCTTAAATAAAGTCTTTATATAAGGGTGCCATGGTGTTCTTGCACTTTTTTCCAGTATCATGGGGCTTATTTTTGATGTACTGTGTATAGGTATGGGACTTAGTTCCTATGCTGACACACTACATCACTACTTTGGAAAGGAAGCAATGAAGAAAGGAAGATCTCTGTTGCTTCTTTATTTATTTATTTACTAAAAAAAGTGTGAAACTTGGACAGTTTGGACATATGAGAGAGACAGGGCAATACAAGGAAAATCAGGTACATTTCTTTAGTTTTGCATAACGTACCCAATTTTCCTTGTATTGCTGTCCTGCCTCTCTCTTGTAACTCTAAACTCTCTAAATCTCAAATGTCATACTTCTTAACCTGTTAGCTCAAGAAAACTGGAAAGCCATAGCATATATTAACAGAAGAAAGTCCAGGTGACTAGACTTTTTCTATTGGTTTCATTGGATGGATTTTACAACGGACATGCTGGTTGGCCTGACGAATCAGTTAGCATGTTTTTGAATGTATAATATTTAAAATAGACAAACTGGTTACAAAATTAGAATGTTTCAAAAAAGAGACCAGAAAGATGATGGATCAAGTTGAAGCTATTATAAAACAACAACGGGCACAATCAGTAGTACAGAAATGACTTTAAATGTTTATGAAAGAAAAATAACTCAGTTTGAGTCTTAGACTGCATTTATTTTAAAACAAAATAACTGGATCATAGGAAAACTTGATAATTTAGAAAACAGACTGAGATGAAATAATATTAGAATTTATGGTATGTCTGAAACGTATGAGGGAGACAATATAATACATTTCTTAACTACTTGGCTACATGAAACATTAAATCTATGGAATTGAAAGAGCACATAGATCCCCAAGTCACCTTCTAAGAAGGAAAGCTCACCACCATGCTCAATTACAGTTAAGTTCAATTCTAGCTTTTAAAAAGATCGAATTTAAAAGCAGCATGGTCCAACCCAACTATTAAAATAGGTGAACATGTAATTAGATTTGACAATGACTATTCTAGTATAGTACTGAGTTAAAGAAAATCCTGTCTACCACTGATCAAGAAACTTAAAAAGAACAATATTAAAACCACATTGGTATTTAATGCAAAGTTAAATTACTTCTTTCTGAATAAAGCAAAATATGCAACACCTTGCAGGAGGCATCCACTTTTGTTAACAGCGATGAAATCCTTAATATTGAATAAAAGGAGTGGATTAGTATATCTCCAAAGAGACAGAGTGAGCTGAATTCTTGGAAAACTGCTTCTAAAACTTCTTCTTTGAGAACTAAAAAGCGTAAAAAAACACTCATTATTGAAGGCTGGGCTATTATTTTCTGAAATAACAGATTTGCCTTTTAAGTAAAGGGCTTGCACTTGAAGTTAAGGGCGAATTTGGTAAAGCCTAACATTTTTTTTTCCGTGTACACATCACGCTGCGATGCATTCACGAGCATGAACAATTTTAGATACAGTAAGTGTTAAATAAAAACAAAGTTACAACACAGGAGGCTCAGATGCAAAAGTTTACTAGTGTACACCAGGAGGCAAAAAACCATACAAGTACAGAATTATGTCTGACATGATGCAGGAAGTTCACCATTTTATATAGGTTTAACATTCAAGCTGTGCCCACCTTACTGACGTGGTCAGTCACAGGGCACCTACATCACTATGGTTTACAATATTCTATTCATAAGAAAAGCTGATGTTATACATTTAAAAGTTTTTCCAATGGGAATAATACAGCCTTGCAAAGCACCTGGTCAGTTATAATGTCTCTCTGTAAATGTTACTCCTTCAAGGTTTCAGGCCTGCTCGAATACAATAGTTGGTTCAGTCTTGTAATACACCTCTTTGTTCTTCTTGCAACATTCTCCCAACAGCTGTGTCTTATCTTGATAACATTTACAAGGCCGATTGTCCCAGAGGAAGGAGAAGAAGATTTTCAATGCTTTATACATTTAATTTCCTGACCCAGCAGATAATCATTAGTGAAAAACATAAGCTTGCTGAGCTGGCTACTGCCAGGGTCAGAGTTCAAACACACTGCAGCTCCAAAGCTTCAAGCAATTACATGTAGAATCATTCTTATTGCCATATTATTAATAGAATAAAATGCATTATATACTATTTGCTTTTTAGCTAGCACTTTATATATGTTCAAATACATATTTTTCTAACATTTTCCTCCCTTTTAATACTTTTTATTCTATTCTGAAATATAAACAATGTTATATCGTCCCCTAGCCTTCTCCCTTAAGGACTTTCAACTAGGCAAGTCATTTAGTTTATACTTCGGAAAGATTTTCGTCTGAAATTAATTGCTCCAATTCAATGTCTTGGTACAAAGTTTCAGTTACAGATATTTCAATAAAATCTTTGATTAATCTTTTCATGCAGGGAATCCCACAACAGACACATGCTCCTAACAGGAGCAGACCCACACAAATAGCAATCAAGATGTTCATTAGGATAGAACCCCACCCACCAAACAGACCCTGGAAAAAGTTCATGAGTGGGTTTGCGCCTGGTTCAGTCATGGCCGATACCTGCTGTATTACCTCTAGGTGATCATTAATTTCATGTCTATTGTCTGGTATGAACACACAGCATTCTTCTTTGATAAGCGCGCACGTACCACCTCTCGCCGCTAGGGTGAAGTCAAGAGCCATTCGATTTTGTAGCACAACAGTTCTCATTGCATTCAGTTCATCAGTCACTAGTTCGAGAGCAGAAAAAGTTGCGTTACTCATTACTTCGAGAAGTTTCGACAGCTTTCTCAACTTCCAGATCGATTTGACTGCTCCATATGCTGGAAGTATTCCAGCCCAGGATATAACACTGTCACTCAAGTCCATATGAGTCAATTTTTCTTTATCTTTTATGGAATGATGGTCTTTCCAACCAGCTTCGATTTTTCCCACTGGGTTCACAGGCTTTCCGATTGGACCTTCAGGTTTCCGGGCTACATCTCTCACATTTTGTATCTTACCTAGAGGCAATTCTGCAGTATGTCTTATGGCCGGAACCAGAAAACCCAAAAAACAACTGCTGGACCGATTCTCAGGTAGCCATTTGTATGCCTTTTTCCCACAAACAAAATAGCAGTTTTCTACTTTAGTACTGATGCGGGTTAATTCTGAATGAAACATTTTCTTGTCTATAACAGACAATTGTTTATGTAAAACAGGATTTCTCTGCACATCACTTAATGTTGTTTTCATTAAACTCAAATATGAATCATAATTTGTATTACAAACAGTGCCTCTATCTTTAGCTTTCATATAGCATTTGTAAGAAATTGTTATATTACAGTTACTCCAACCCACTTGAAGTGTATCATTTTTGTAAAAACATACAATTCCCCTCTGTGTAATAGGCAAATACAATGCAATTTTGTCCTGTGATCTTACAGATCCTGTATCAAAAAGTAAATTCTCCCAAGTCTCATTTATCCCCAAGGGGACAGCGGACATTAACAGTCCTCCATATGCTGTTGGTATGGCAGTACATACCCAGCAATTTGAAATGTTCATAGTCTCTACATATACACGCTTCATAGCTAGGTATGTGTTAAAGTTTGGATGCCAGTCTATAGACAGTTCATCACGTCTCTCCACTTTCACTTGTGTGGTTACATGTAGGAAAAACCACAACAAAAGGAAGGTTGTCACAATCATAGTCAGTAAATGCATAGTCAACAGGATGATTAAACAACATCTCTGGGGTTGATCTGTATTTTTACTCGTTTTTTTCTTGGCCATCCTGCCTTTGTTGTGTATCAGTCACAAAATGTTTATCAAGCTGAAAATTCTTTACCGGTTTACAGTGCGTCAGATGGACCCAGGACGACCTCTCAGCAACTTTGACTGCAGTAGGCGTCGCCAACAGCACCTGGTACGGTCCTTCCCACTTTGGACTCGCCCAATTCCTCCTCTTCATAACCTTCAGCCAAACCCAGGACCCAGGGGTCAGCACTGCTTCCAATGGTCTGGTCTGTCTTTTATCTGAAAAAGAGTTCAACTGCAAAACAGTTTTATTTGTTAACAGTTTTCTCATATAGCTAGCTAATGAGCTGTCAGCCTCTAGTTCTGCAGGCATGAGAGTTTTCCACTGTGGCACATAATATGCCCTTCCAAATATCACTTCAAAGGGGGTCAAACCCTTTATGTTTGGAACTGTTCTCATGTTCAGCAGTGCCAAAGGCAAGTAGCAAATCCAGTTCTTCTGTGTTTCGCTCACTAACTTTCTCAACTTGCTTTTTAAAATTCCATTGAACCTTTCCACCAGTCCTGCAGACTGTGGGTGGTAAGCACAATGATTCTTCAAGGAGATCCCAAAGAATCTCCCAAGCTGATGAATTGTCTGATTAACAAAATGTGTCCCATTGTCACTATAGATTCTTTCCGGTATGCCAAATCTAGCAATTATTTCTTTTATTAGGGCTTTTGCCACTGTTGCTGCATCCGGATTTTTAGTTGGAAAAGCTTCTACCCATTTAGAAAACATATCTATAATTACTAAACAGTATTTTTTCCCTTCACATTTATTCAATTCTATAAAATCCATACAGATAGTATGGAACGGATATGGTGGTATAGGAAAACTTCCTTGCTTGGGTTTGAATGCTCCTTGTGCATGATGTTTATTACAAATATGACATGCTGCACAAAATTTTTGTGTATAGTTTGTGAATCCATATGTTTGGAATATTCGATTTACTAACTGTACCATCCCCCCTGTTGAGTCATGGCACTGCCCATGGCTCAACAAAGCTGCATATCTAAATAAATTAGACGGCAATATTGTTTTTTTCTCTTTGGAAACGTACAGTCCATTTTCGAGGATTGCACCTCGTTTCTCCCATTTCTGTTTCTCTGACTTTGTAGTTAATGTCTGCATTGTTTTTAACATTTCTAGATCTAAAATCTCAGAGGGCTGTAATTCCTCGGTTAAAAGTAAAGTTTCTGAATCTGAGGCTGCTTGCTTTGCAGCTGCATCAGCTTTCGCATTCCCTTTCAAAATTCTATCCTGTTGTTTTGTATAAGCTAAACATTTACAAATAGCTACTTTAGTAGGTAACTGAATAGAATCTAATAGGTTCAAAATAATTTGCTCATGATTAATCGGTTTACCATTGGATGTTATCATTCCCCTGTTTTTCCATTGTTGCGCAAAAACATGCACTGTAGAGAAAGCATACTGACTGTCAGTATATATGTTCACACATTTATCTTTCGCTAGAGTGCAAGCCCGTGTTAAGGCTATCAATTCTGCTGCTTGAGCAGATAGGTTATGAGGTAAGGGTTGGGCTTCTAAAGTTTCTGTATCTGTAACTACTGCGTACCCCATTAGATTTTTCCCTGTAGGACCCCTTCTGCACGAGCCATCCACGTAAAATGTCACCTCAGCATCATCCAAGGGCATGTCAGTGAGATCTTGTCTGGGCAAGGTTATTTGCTCAATTTCCTGCAGGCAACTGTGCGGCGTGCCATCCACAGGAGTTGGAAGCAACGTTGACGGGTTCAGTGTTGTACAACGTTCAATTACCATATGAGGTTGGCTCAGCAGTATGGTCATGCATGAAAGATGTCTAGCAGGGGAAAGATATGCTATTTTCTCCTGCAGTAAAATTATCGCGACTGCATGAGGCACTCTCAATGTGAGAGGGTGGAATAACACTACTGAGGCCGAAGCCTGTACTGCCATTGCAGCTGCGACCACTGCTTGCACACAGTGAGGCAACGATCATGCCACTGGGTCTAACTGTGATGAATAGTAAGCTATGGGGCGTTGCTTATCCCCATGCTGTTGCATCAGAACTGACGTCATATATCCCTGTTTACAATCTACGGTCTGAAAGAATCTTTTATGGTAATTCGGAAGTCCTAAAACTAATGATGAAGCTATCAATTGTTTTAGTCTGCAGAAAGCTGTTTCTGCTTCGGGTGTTCATTGTAACAAATCTTGTGCTGCCATTGGTGTTTTATATATTAAATCAGCCAGCGGAGCAGACTCTAAAGCATAATTTGGTATCCAGCTTCGACAAAAATTAGTCGTTCCCAGGAAGGACATCATTTCCTTCTTGGTTGCCGGTTTGGGTGCTTGTAAAATTGCTGTTTTTCTGTCTTCATCTAATATTCTACCTTCATTGGATATTACATATCCTAGGTATCTAACCTGTATTTTCCAAAGTTGTAACTTACTCTTGTTTACTTTGTGTCCTTGTGCTGCTAAAAATTTTAATAACGCTATAGTATCCTCCCTGCACTGATGCTGGGTGGGGGCTGCAAGCAAAATGTCATCTACATAAAGCAGAATTTGACTCCCTCCTGGTGGGGTAAACCCTGCCAGGTTGCTAGCCATTTCTTGTGCAAATATTGTTGGACTCTCACAATATCCTTGTGGTAGCCAAGTATAGGTATACCTTTTACCCTGAAATGTAAATGCAAACCAATACTGACTATCAGGATGTATAGGTATTGAAAAGAAAGCATTGCTTATATCTACCACAGTGAAATATTTTTGTTGTGGCTTCAAATCATTCAACAAGGTATGTGGGTCTGGCACCGTAGGTGCTCTAGGTATTATTGCATTGTTTACAGCTTGTAAATCCTGTACCATCCACCACTCCCCGTTTGCTTTTTTAACAGGAAATAGAGGGGTATTACATGGTGAATCAAGAGATTCTACCAGTACTCCTTCCTTGAGTAATGCTGCTATAATAGGCTTGATTCCCTGTTCTGCATCTTTTCTTAAGGGGTATTGTCTTTTTTGTGGTCTAAATGCTGATTTTGGTGTAATACTAACTGGTCCTGCTGTTCGAATAAGTCCTACATCTGATTTGCCTGTTGACCAAAGAATCTTTGGTATGTCACACAAGGCTTTCTCTTCTTCTTCTAATAAGAATGCTAATCAGCTGTCCTCACTAGTTTGTAAGTGTACAGCTGGATGCGTCTGTGTTAGCCAATTCAATTTCTGTTTTTGTATTCCCTGCTCTGATAATTCTGAATCAGTTTGTTTTTCCCGCCTTCTTACTTTTTCTCCTAAGTCTGCCCATTTCACATTCTTGCTTTTCCTTAAGCTGACATGTGGTAGTCGATTAGACTTGTACAGTGCTATAAATTCCTGAGGTAATGAACAGCTTACTACACTGTTTCCCTCAGTATCCCAATACAAGGTTCGTAATACTAATCTGTTTGCAGGATTTTTGAATAACTCTTGCTCATATTATTTATCGGGTCCTGGTATACTACAGTAGTATAGAGTACAGTGTAACAAATGCTGTCGGTCAGTGTCAAGGGAGGGAGTTTTACTGATGGCTACGTTCATCAGTTCCTCGGTTACTGCCCCTGGACCAGTCGTGACTAGGTCCTGGCTGTACCAATAAAAAGTTTCACCCTCCGGTCGCACCACGAAAGTATCCATTTGTCTTTGTGCCTCCATACCCTGCATAGTAGGAACTACCGCTATGCCAAATATCTGCATAAGATCTCTTCCAAGTAAGTTTACTGGACATTTTGCAGAAACTACAATTTTACTTTTCTGAGTCATACCTGAAACAGGTTCAGTTATTGCTATATCATGGGAGAGTGGTTCCCTATATAGCTGTCCATTTGCTGCTTTCACTAATATATAATCAGGTGATTCGGAATATTCTGGTAACTTGGAGGGGTGTATCAAAGTCCGTGACGCCCCTGAGTCACACAGGAATTTGACTTCCCTCCCCTCCACCAGAAGTGTAACTTCCGGTTTCGTGTCTGCCAGATAGAGCTCCAAGCTCAGCAATGCCAAATCTAAAATTTCACCTTCTTCATCCTCCATATCTACTTGCACTTCCTTTGTCCCTTCTACTACATTTACATTTGTTCTTTGTTTGTTAACCTTTCCTGATGATCTCTGACTTCCATCACTATCATATAGTCAGTCTTCATCATCCTTGCTTTCTGTGGTTACCTTTTTATTTTGCCTGCAATCCCTCGCTAAATGTCCTTTCTTTCCGCACTTAAAGCACTCACCTTTCTCTTTTCTTTCCTCAAAATCTTCTGATCATTTGTCAGATTGTCTATTTCCCTGGGCATTTTTCTTATCCTTTTTACCTGACTGTACTACAAAGACCTCAGCTCCGTCTTCAGCAGTGAAGACCTGTGTCTTCTTTTTCTTTTTACTATTAAAGTGTCTTTCAGCATGTCTAGCATACTCAAGTAAGGCTTGTAGCCTACTTGTTCGATGATCTATCATATGCTTCGTAATGAAGCTACTGACAGGTGCAATGCAACCTTTCAAAAATGCATTTTTTAGTTGCTGTTCATACGAGGTATCATGTGTTTAATTTTCAGGAATAGCCATACTGCTATGGTTATTGAAACTTTCCAATAATCTACCATATTACGCATCTACAGTTTCATTTTCCTGTTGTGTGCATTGATTAATGCAAGTCCAATCTGCTCTAGGTTTCCATTTTTCAGAAATTCAGTCTGTAAGACCTTTTACTCTGTTGTCTAGCTCTGCGTCACTATGTGGGAGTGGTTTAAGCTCTGCATTGCGAGGATTCCAGGTGCCACAAATCATGTGCCAGTCTGGACCCACAATTTGTCTAACTACCTTTTCTACTTCTTCCCCATTCAAATGGTAACTTAGTCTCATACCTTGTAAATCTTGTAAAAACTTTGTATAATTGACTTTTGGATGGGGAATTCCCTCTGTAGCTTTCCGGATATCTTCCGGTGTCCATGGTCTATATACTAGAAGAGTTGGGTCCTGCCCTTCCTGTCCTGCCTGAGGATTTGGTACCTCGATAAGTGGACAGATTTCTTCCTCACTTTCTTCTAGTGTGTTTTTTCTTATTTGATACGAGTCTGTGTCCCCAAGTGTTTTACTTGTCCGGGACCTAGTTTCAATAGGATCTCTAACAAATGCTTTTAGTGTCATTGTGACGTCAGGATAACGTGGAGGTGGACTAGCTATTCCACCCACTTCATATCCTGCAAAAGGCATCGTAGGGGGCGGGGGAGGAGGAGCCGTCGCTATTACTATGTTATTGTCCTCTTTGTCTAAAAATAACACCTTAGCATTTTTAGTTTTCTGTTCCCTTCGGTTTACTTCCTCAATCCACCTGTGTGCCTGTGGAATGCCTAATCGCTGTTGCTTTTTTGCCTGACCTTCTGCGTCAGATTTCAGTTGTTTTAAAAGTTTCACTAATGAAATTTTATTTAATTTACCATCGAATCCGTATTTATTAACCCATTTTGTATAATACCTAACATTATCAGCCCGTTGCAATTGCATATATTTTGCATCTTCAGTTAGGGGCAGATCTCGCGATACTTTAGTGCACTGATTTCCCATATTAAAGAAAAATGTTACGTAACCCTTTTTTACCACGTGGTATTTCAATTCCTTACACAGTTTATCTAGAATAACTGCCTACCTTATTCTGTTTCCCTGATCTCTGACAAAATATACAGTAATTTCCTTTTGTCCCTGATCTGTATAACAAATCTCTGACAATGACATTTACTGTAACCTAGTCCCTGATCTAAAACAGAAAAAAGCAAATATCTTCCTACCTGAGCCTCCTGGGTCGACCAGTTCGAGACCGCTCTTCGGCCTCAGATCAGAAAGTGGCCAGCCTCTCAAAACGACAATTCAGTCAGAGGTCTTTCATGTTTCAAGAAGAACCGTTTCGGTAGCTTCTCCTGCGCAGTGTTCGACCACTGGTACACTCTGATCTGTAGCTGTCTGAGGGTTTCCGATTCAAGAAGGACCAAACTGTTAAATAAAAACAAAGTTACAACACAGGAGGCTCAGATGTAAAAGTTTAATAGTGTACACCAGGTGGCAAAAAACCATACAAGTACAGAATTTTGTCTGACATGATGCAGGAAGTATACAATTCTATATAGGTTTAACATTCAAGCTGTGCCCACCTTACTGACGTGGTCAGTCACAGGGCACCTACATCACTATGGTTTACAATATTCTATTCATAAGAAAAGCTGATGTTATACATTTAAACGTTTTTCCCATGGGAATAATACAGCCTTGCAAAGCACCTGGTCAGTTATAATGTCTCTCTGTAAATGTTACTCCTTCAAGGTTTCAGGCCTGCTCGAATACAATAGTTGGTTCAGTCTTGTAATACACCTCTTTGTTCTTCTTGCAACATTCTCCCAACAGCTGTGTCTTATCTCAATAACATTTACAAGGCCGATTGTCCCAGAGGAAGGAGAAGAAGATTTTCAATGCTTTATACATTTAATTTCCTGACCCAGCAGATAATCATTAGTGAAAAACATAAGCTTGCTGAGCTGGCTACTGCCAGGGTCAGAGTTCAAACACACTGCAGCTCCAAAGCTTCAAGCAATTACATGTAGAATCATTCTTATTGCCATATTATTAATAGAATAAAATGCATTATATACTATTTGCTTTTTAGCTAGCACTTTATATATGTTCAAATACATATTTTTCTAACAGTAAGTGTCGCTTAGCAGCAGGCAAGAATGCACAAACAAGGAAACTTCTGTGGAATACAAATTTCCTAATAAGCAGGTGAAGCTTATGCAAATGAGCCAAGTGGAGCAATCCAAAAAGCAAAAAGGCATCCATGTAGACTCCATGTCAGTGTCCATAGCACACGCAGAATTTTTCTGCTTACAGGAGTCTACACAAATAGAAGGGGATGTAAAAGTCCATAAATATGGACATAACTCCCTGAAAATGTCAGATCACATGCATATATGTGCAAAAGGTACATTGAGAATATCTGAAAGAGGAAGGAAATATGTAAAATTAATAATAATTTGTTTTAATAATTTCCACATCCTTGTACTATGTGCTGCATTGCTCAAAAATCATTTTAACAGAAAAATAAAAAAAAGAGGAAAAAAACATTTATAATGTATTTTTCACAAATGTAATGTAGGACCTTGACTCGGGTCCATACAATGATGTATTTGTGCTGTTAACCAGCTCACATGGCTATGAAATGTGTAGTTTCCAGGCTGTCAGCATAGATATATATGCAAATGAGGTGGATTTCTTGAGTTGCTAAAAGAAGTAACCATGTCCACATATCCACTTTGTGTAGTCTCCTACATGATGTTAATATTCCCACTGGATGTGGGTGACATCGGGGGGGGTGTTGTTATCTTTAGGATTTTTTTAGTTGCCAGAGCTCATGTTTCCACAGCGTACTGCATAGCTTAGCATGTTCGCATGGATAGACCTCCCAGTTCACAGTGATGATGTAGGCAGTGAGTAATTAAAACCAGATATATGCAACGAAAAATTTTGACTCTGGTATAAGCTATGCTGAGTGGCACTGCACATAACATAATACTCACATGAGGAGACTACCCACATGAGAGTGATGATGTAGGCAGCAATCAATTAAAACTGGATATATTCAATGAATATTTATTACTTTTGTATAAGCTATGCTGCACATCGTAGACCATAGTGTGGCAGCATGCACCACAGTAGGGCCTTTAAATAATCAATTACATTCTTGCCAGGTGAATTGCATCATAATTAGCCAATCCCACATGGTGGACCTACAACAGAACTGTGTAAAGTATGCATACACCCTGTGACACCCGTGCCCTGGCCCAGCAATCAAGGAGTCTCAATCCTCACCACTAACACCAGTGAGAGGCATCTCATATAGGAGGAAAGGATAACAAATACCCACAGTAAAGTGCAATTTCCCTTAACAGCACACAGAGATCACAGTCAGTCTGGGGCTGGTCACTTCCTTGCTCTCCAGGTCCCCAATAAGACTCCCCACTGGCACAGCTATAGGGTCCAGATCTCAGCCAGCTGGGCAAGCTAAAACCTCCAGCACCATCTCTGTCCAACCAGTGCTTTGTGTCTCTGCCCAAAGAGCTGGCACACACACACTTTGTGATAAGAGTTTATACAACCACACAGACACTCCTGGGGAAGGCTGGAACAGGTTTTCCAGCTGTGCCCCTTTTACCCAGACTATACGGTAGAAATCACTGCCATCACTCAGCTAATATTTATCAGCTACTCAAAGGCCCTTAAAAGGGTGTCCAATTATTACTGTGCAATATTATTATCCAATTGGTAGTATAACTAAACAGTCAAGGCTTATCAGAGTGACTTGGTACAGGATCCCTACATACATGCAATGTACTCTTAGAGCTTAACTTATCTCTACACAAAACAGCCACAGTTGAAAGGTTTTAAAATATTTAATAAATAATAAAAACACAAGACAATACTTGCTACTACACAGTACTAGTCAAGAGTTCAGAGATCACAGAAAAATACTTAAAATAATTCAGTAGTGCAGTTCTGACATCACAGAAAAACACAGTCTAATCTTTCTAGTTTCTAGCTATTTCTAAGAGAAAACACAAGTCTAAGATAAACTTACATATAGAAATAGGCAGAGTGCCGATGAGTTGGATAGTCAAGACAAAAATGCTTTATGCTCTCTGATTCTCGCTGTTTTGGAAATCACATTCCTGGTTCACATTACATCATTCTTCACACTTCCCTGGGTTTCCCAGGCTAACAGGCTACATTTTGTAGTAAGCTCACACCAGGTCAGGAAGCAAAGCCATTAAGGACATTTATGCATACGTATTCTGGCCATTACTCTGACCTTAAAACAATAGCAAGAATTCCTTCATATAGACTGGCCAGAGCCACCTTTAAGGATCAAAGACAGTCATAAAATGCTTGACTTAGCTTCCTTACAGCAGAGTGCACTATTGTTACATTTTTTTCAGTTCCACATGTAACACTATTTTTTTTCATTTAAGACAACAAGCCTGTGGTTTACATTAATATTTACAAATGACAGAATTATCTATAAAATTATATCTGGATAGGCTGGCAGTCTTCACCCCCCCAGAGAACTCAAGCTAGTTTTTTAAGTGACCCTTGAGAAAAGCTGCTTGAGAGGGTTAGGTCTATCTGAGTATACCTCACCCCATTCCCTGTCTTGAGAGCCCATCTGCAATGGCATTGCTAATCCCACTTCAGTGCTGCACTGACATATCATATGCTTGCAACTCTAGGCTCCATCTTAGCAACTTGGCCTTTTGCTGGCTGGCTCTGTTCTTCCTTGTCAGGTCTGTGAAAGGAGCAGCTATGGTACTATAACAGGGGACAAACTTCCTGTAGTACCCTGTTGTCCCTAAAAATGCCCTCAAATGCTTTTTAGTAACAGGTGCAGGCCATGCCTGAATGGCTTCCACTTTGGCAGATTCTGGTCTTATCTTACCACTCCTCACTCTATTTCATAGGTAGGAGACCTCTGCCATACCCACCTGACATTTGCTCGGCTTAATGGTCAACCCTGCCCTCTGTAGTCTGCCCAGCAGCTCCCTGACATGCTGAAAGTGTTCTGGCCAGGAATGGCTGTTAGCAATATCATCTAGGTAAGCAAGGGAAAACCCTCCTGTTCCTGCTAGGATACGATCTACCAGCCTCTGGAAAGTTGCTGGGGGCATTCTTCATCACAAAGGGCATCTTGGTGAACTCATACAAGCCAAAAGGAGTCACAAAGCCTGACTTCTCTCTAGCACTGGGATTCAAGGACACCTGCCAGTAACACTTGGTAAGATCAATGGTTGTAAGATACTTAGCCTCACCAAGCTGCTCTAAGGCCTCATCTGTCCTAGGCATGGAGTAAGCATCTGACTCTGTGTGAATATTTAATTTCCTGTAGTCCACACAGAACCTGGTGCTGCCATCTTTCTTTGGCACCAGCACCACTGGGGAGGTCCAGGGACTGTTGGACTCTTGAATCACGCCTAGTTCCGACATCTCCTGTACCTCCTCCCTCAGAGTCTGTTTGACTCTCTCGAACACTCTATAAGGGGCTTGCCTAATAGGACTTTGGTGTCCTGGGTCGACCTGGTGCTGCCCCAGGTGGGTGCTCCCTGGTTTCCCAGTGAACATGTCCCCTAACTCCTGCAACACCGCTCGGATTTCTCAAACCTGGGTAGGAGATAGCTGCTGGGACATTGCTACCCCTTCCACTGAGATGTCAGCCCGAGCCTCACTGAGGAGATCAGTCCCCAGATCTCCCTCAGACTCCTCCTGAAATCCACTGCAAATGCTCTGCTCAAGGGCCTCCCTATCATGGTAAGATTTCATCATGTTAACATGGTACACTTTGTGCCCCTGCCATCTGCCTAGCAGTTCCACCATGTAGTTAACATCACTTACCTTTCTTACCACCTTGTAGGGTCCCTCCCAAGCTGCTTGCAGTTTGTTGTGTCTGACAGGAATGAGAACCATTACCTGCTGTCCCACAGCATACTCTCCAGCTCTAGCATTCCTGTCATACCACACGTTTTTCTGTTGTTGGGCATCTGCCAGGTTCTCCTGGGCCAAGCCCATGAGTTCCCTGAGTCTTGTCCTGAGGTTTAGGACATATGCCACAACAGACTCCTTGTGAGACTTGCACTCACCTTCCCACTCATCTCAAATTAAATCTAGAGGTCCCCTCACCCTATGCCCATACAGCAACTCAAAGGGATTAAAACCTGTGGATTCCTGGGGAACTTCACTCTGAGCAAACAACAGATGGGGCAAATATTTGTCCCACTCCCTATTAAACTGATATGCAAATGCCAATAGCATGGACTTGATTGTAGAGTTTAACCTCTCAACAAGACCATTAGTCTGGGGATGGTAGGGGGTGGTCTTCATGTTCTTCACCCACAGGACTTCCACAGGCAAGTCAGCAGGTCTGATGTGAAATTGGCACCTCTGTCAGTCAGTATTTCTTTTGGGAAACCTATCCTGCTGAAAATATCTAACAAAGCATTTGCCACCTTCTCTGCCTCAGTGGATGACAAAGCCACTGCCTCAGGGCATCATGTAGCATAATCCACTACCACTAGGATATACTTTTTCCCTCTGGAACTTGGGGTACTCAGAGGACCCACAATATCCATAACTGCCCTCTGAAATGGTTCCTCAATCACAGGCAAAGGCATCAAAGGAGCTCTCACCTTGTCTCCTGCCTTGCCTACCTTTTGGCACTGCTCACATGTCCTGCAGTACCATGTTACATCTCTGGAAATTCCAGGCAAATACAAGTTCTACATAATACTCCTCTTTGTATGTTTTATGCCCACATGACCTGCAAAGGGAATATCGTGGGCTATGACTAGAAGCGCCAGATGGTAGGATCTAGGCACTACCAACTGCTGTACTCTCTCACCTTCTAGCCCTTCCGCCGGGGTCCTCACTCTGTATAGTAACCCTTTGTCCCAGTATATAGATTCCCCCTTTCCTTAAGAATCAGGTGCCTCTATAGCTACTTGCCTCAGGCCTTGCAATGTAGGGTCGGAGAGCTGAGCCTGTCTCAACTCCCTCCTTGTAACTCTTCCCAGCTCCTCTTTCACAGGAAGTCTGGCATCCTCTGACAATGGAGCCTCACTGTCAGCCTGGGTACTCCTACTCACCTCTACCTTTTCAGTCACTCTGTCCAAGGGACCATCAGTACCCCTAAGCAGCTGTGGCTCACCTTCAGTCTCACTGCTACAGGGTAGCTCCCTCTCTGAAGTAACCACATCACCAGTCCTGGTTGCAAGTATGCAGCATGTCTGGGTCTCCCCCAGGCTACCAGACCTACATGCTTGTCTCCTAGCCTGACTGTGTGTAACTGCATAAGCACATGGTACTGCCTCATCCAAATCCTTCCCTATCAGGACATCTACAGGATGGTAGTTCAGTACCCCTGTTGTCTCAAGACAACCTACTATTGGCATTTTGTCTTTTCCACTTACTGAGTCCCTCACCTTTTGTTCCCCACCTTGCCTCTGTGGACATCTGTATGCCACATGGCCCCACTGGTTGTATTCAAAACATTTAACCCTAGCTCCTGGACATGTACCTGGACTAGTGGCTTCCCCTGCTACTAGCAGATTCTGTTGGGGCAGTCTGTGCTGCCCATTCTGTGTTCCTTTAGACTCATGAGCAGTACTGGGGTTTCTCTTTCCTATGCAGGGCTGCCCTACTTGCCAGGTATAGGTCTTCCTTCTTCACCAACTCATCTGAGGCATCACATTGTCTATCAGTTAATCAGATCCTCATGTCCTCAGGCAAATTGCTAAGGGCTTGTTTCCTCACCAAAAGGTCTGCCAGCCCTTCAGAAGTGGTGACCTGACATCCACTCAGAAGTGGTGACCTGACATCCACTCACCCACCCATGGAAATAAGTGCTCAGTTCAGCTACATATTCACACACACTTTCATCTGCCTTGCGTCTATGCTCACAAAATGTTTTCCTATACATTTCAGGTGTTAGCCTAAACAATTCTAACAAGTGATTTTTAACCGCAGTATAATCAAAACATGCAATGTCAGATGTTTTGACAAAACAGTTACAGCTTTACCATGGAGTAAGGGGGTCAGGAACCGTACCCAGAGCCTTTGGTCAACACTATACTGTTTGCATACCCTCTCAAACATATAAATGAAACTATCAAAATTACCCCCCTCTTTAAACTGTGGAAGAAATTTACTGACCTTTTGTGCTTCGGGGGTCCAGTTACTCCCTTCCCCATTACCTCCGTGACTCTGGTGAAGAGTCAGCATTTCCCTCTCATACTTTCTCTGCCACTCCTTTTCCTCACTTTCCATGCATATCAGTTTCTCTTTCTCCTCAGCCTGTAGACTTCTCAGTCTCTCAGCTGCTTCTATCTCCAAATGCCTGGCGTCCAACTCAAGTCACTTTAGTTCCTGATGGAATTTTAAGTCCTCTGCAGAAAGGTTGATGTGTCCATTCTCCGAGGATATTATATCTCCACTGCCAGTTTGATTGTCCTCCTGGTTGCTGTTTTCTGATGCAGCTGTAACCAAGGCTGCAACCAGGTCTGCCTTAGTCAGGTTTCCAGGCACCAGTCCCCTAGCCTGCACATCTCCACCAGCTGGCTCCTTGATAGCTTTCCATACTCTTCTGCTGACATGCTACCTGCTCACCCTGACTAACTTAGCTAACAAAAAAAATAAAACAATTGTGATCTAAACTCTGAGTATTCACTGCTTGGCTGATTTGGAGCACAAAGCACAATCAGAGCTCACTGTACATCAGCTACAGAAATTCACTCTATCCACACGACTACAAGCCAATTAGTATTTGCCAACCAATTAATATGTGATGTGAATATCCCACCACTGCCAAACAAATAACATGTGACACCCATGCCCTGACCCAGCAATCAAGGAGCCTCAATCCTCACCACTAACACTAGTAAGGGGCAGCTCATATAGGAGAAAAGGATAATAGAAACACACAGTAAAGTGCAATTTCCCTTAAGAGCACACAGAGATCACAGTCAGTCCGGGGTTGGTCGCTCCCTTACTCTCCAGGTCCCCAATAAGACTCTCCAATGGCACAGCTATAGGGTCCAGATCTCAGCCAGCTAGGCAAGCTAAAACCTCCAGCACCATCTCTGTACAACCAGTGCTTCATTTCCCTGCCCAAGTAGCTGTGACACACTTTGAGATAAGAGTTTGTACAACCACACAGACACTCCTGGGGAAGGCTGGCACAGGTTTTCCAGCTGTACCTCTTTTACCCAGACTATATGGTAGAAATCACTACCACCACCCAGCTAATATTTATCAGCTACTCAAAGGAGCTTAAAAGGGTGTCCAATTATTACTGTGCAATATTATTATCCAGTTGGTAGTATAACTAAACAGTCAAGGCTTATTAGAGTGACTTGGTACAGGATCCCTATATACATCCAATGTACTCTTTGAGCTTAACTTATCAATACACAAAACAGCCACAGTTGAAAGATTTTAAAATATTTAATAAATAATAAAAACACAATACAATACTTTTTACTACATGGTGCTAGTCAAGAGTTCAGAGATCACAGAAAAATACTTAAAATAATTCAGTAGTACAATTATGACATCACAGAAAAACACTTAGCCTAATTTTTTTAGTTTCTAGCTATTTCTAAGAGAAAACACAAGTCTAAGATAAACGTACGTATAAATACAGGCAGAGTGCTGATGAGGTGGATGGTCAAGACAAAAATTCTTTATGCTCTCTGATTCTTTCTGTTTTTAAAATTACATTCCTGGTTCACATTACATCATTCTTCACACTTCCCTGGGTTTCCCAGGCTAACAGGCTACATTCTTTAGTAAGCTCACACCGGGTCAGGAAGCAAAGCCTTTAAGGACATTTATGCATGCAAATTCTGGCCATTACTCTGACCTTAAAACAATAGCAAGAATTTCTTCATCTAGACTGGCCGGACCCAACTTTAAAGATCAGAGACAGTCATAAAATGCTTGACTTAGCTTCCTTACAGCAGAGTGCACTGTTGTTACATTTTTTTCAGTTCCACATGTAACACTATTTTTCCATTTAAGACAATAAGCCTGTGGCATACATTAATATTTACAAATGACAGAATTATCTATAAAATTCTATATGGCTAGGCTGGCAATCTTCACACACCCTACATTCTGATATTCCCAAAATACTCTGGGGCATTGGAGTAGAGACTTGGGAATTTTAACTGTGATAATACTATGTTACATCTGTATGTGCTGGATGCTGAAGTCAGTGCTGCTGGTACTGCTGACAATAGGCCTAGGCCAAGAAAGAGAGGACTGTTCAGGCATGGTGTAAACTTCTAGGAGCTACATGAGCTGGAGATTTTAGAGCACTACAGGGTGGACAGTGACATAATACAAGAACTCACTGAGCTCTGCTGTCATCACCTCAGAGCCAGGGCTAACTGGGAAACCATCCCATTGGAAACAAAGGTATGTGTAGCCCTTAGAATACTAGCTACAAGTACTTTTCAAAGACCAACTGGGGACATAATGGGGCTGTCACAGACATCTGCATCCAGCATATTTCACAAATTCCCGGATGCTATACTTCCATATGCCAGTAAGCATATATCTTTTCCCCTCTCCCCTGAAGCGAGGGATGTCAATATGCAGCAGATCTACCATTTAGCACACTATCTGAAGTACTGGGTGCCATAGACTGCACTCCTGTGAACATCAAGGCACCACCTGGTGAGCAGGGTATAATCTATGTTAATCACAATGGGTACCACTCCATCGACTGCCAGGTTGTGTGTAATGCCTAGAGCATTATCCTAAATGTGTGTACTGGCAACCCTGGCAGTTATCACGACTCCCATACCTGGCACACATCACAGCTGTACCAGATGTTTGCTTGGGGGGGGGGGCATCCCACAGGGCCATTTACTGGGGGATGCTGGCTACATCATAGAACCGTGGATGATGGCACCCATCAGAAATGCACACACTCCCATGGAAGAACACCATAGGTGGCCTAATGGTTAAGGTGTTTGCCTAGCAAACACGAGGTACAGGGTTTGTTTGAGTCTCAGGGATATAATGCTGCTTAAAAAAATGCTCGGCGGGCAGTTAGCCTAGTACTAATCAATGAGCCAATGAACCAATGAACCTATAATGAGGCACACACACAAACTAAGAACATTATAGAGCATGTGTTTGGGCTTCTGAAGTCACAGTTCTGGTGCCTCAATATATCTGGTGGAGCCCTGCAGTATACTCCAGCCAGATGTGAACAGATATTCAAAGTATGTGCTATGTGACGCAATCTGCTCGTGCAGAAACAGCTGCAGCAGGATCAGCAAAAGGAAGGGATATACAGTCCCCCACCACTGCCTAGGTCACCATAACCACAGTCACAGAAGGACTCGGTGGAGGAACCCCCTGCTGTTGTCCCTGTAGGGAGACATAGGCATGCTCATTATGCCCTGGCTTTGGCTAAAGGACAATACATAGCACATTACTGACAGCCTAAGCACATAGGGACTGACACCTTACTCCTGCTCATATACATATATTACAATTGATGCCAGACAACTCACACATCCTGTACCTATCCATGTATTGGGAGTTTAATGCTTGCATCAGACAAAGTCCGCTATGAATTACAGTTGTGTTACCTGCTACATTTGCAAGGTTAAGTCCGTAACCTACACAGTAGTCAGATTGATATGTCATTTCATGCATGGACCTGGTGTATTATGCAAGTAACTACAGTGGGCTAATTTGACAGAAATTATATCCACTTGGGACTACAGATACCCATTCCACTATCATGTTTCCATTTGTATTCAGTAGGCCTCATGCATGGAATATTCATGTAGTCCTACTGCAACAGAATTCTGGTACATCAGTCAAGGGAGATATTAGAGAGTGGGGTTAAATGATAGTCACACTACAGTGTATCCCAGGAGAACATGTGGTGTTGTACCTCCACTCCCAAAACACCAATGTCCCCTTGTAACTGCTGTAGCAGTAACTAATCTATGGTTTCATTTCACACAGTCTCAGGACAATAATATAGAAATTGATCTAACATTGAATGTCTTAGGTAATGGAGGGCTAACAATGTACATATTTCTGCAGGTGATTGTGTGATGAATCTGTCATGGAGCTTCTGTGGCTCCCAGGACTAAGGCACTCACCTTGTGTGATGGTGTTCATGGTATTAATCCAGAAGTATCCACTGTTTTTGGATGTGAGATATAAATAAGTTGTGTTTTACAGACTGTCAATCTGAGTGTGCTGTACTCTTATTAAACTTTTTCACATATTAATTATGTAAGACAACTTTAGAAAATTGTAGCCAATTTGAGTGAAGCGAAAAAGTGCAGACACAGGAACAGATGTCATATTGTGTAACTCACAAAATCCCGGACTGCAGTATAGTTAGATGTGGGCTGGAGTTAATTTATAACTAGCCAAATATCCCACTGGGCATGCTCATACACTTAATCAGAGCACAAAGCTGTTGCTACTCACACAATTACTTTTATTTATTCATTTAACATTTGTTTACTGGGAAAGTCTGACTTGGAACATAGGCCCGAGAGAAACACTCCAGATGCATATCTTTGTAAAATATTACATATACATGTATATATGCATATATATATATATATATATATATATATATATATATATATATATATATGTGTGTGTGTGTGTGTGTGTGTGTATATATATATATATATATATATATATATATATATATACATATATATATATATATATCTATATATATATATATATATATATATATATATATACATATATATATCTATATATATATATATATATATATACACACACACACACACACACATATATATATATATATATATATATATATATATATATATATATTTATGTCTGTCAGACACACATATATAGATATGTATATATATATATATATATATATATATATATATATATATATATATATGGACACACACATATACATCTCTGTTTCTCTATGTGTGTGTATATCTGTCTTGCCCTACATACTCAAATTATGGTGCGTAAAACTGCACTATAACACATATATAATATAATGTTGGTCAAAGGACCAAAGGTAAGGGCTTAACAGTATTTATGCACTCACTTACAGTCCCCTGTGCATGCTGGATGTCACCACACATACATCAACAAGTGAACAAGTTGTGTTATGTATAATGTTGTTTACTCACTCATTGACAGGACAAATTGTTTTTGGCCACAGGCTTGCCCATCCAAATGCAAACAGACACACATATGGCCAAAACGACTACTGTTGCCACATAGCTAGGATAAAAAAAAAAAACAGTTATCTGACTGCTAGGCTACTAGATGCAGATGACAGTAATAAGCAATTTCACTCTACTGGCCTCACACATTGCCCAATACAGGACTTGTTTATGTCTTCTACAAGTAGTTCACCTGCAGTCATTTTTTAAGCAGACTTGAACCATGGTGTGTGCATTAGTTACTGTGATCTGTAGTGTGTGTATGACTAGATAGGTAGTGGTTCTAATCTAACTCCAGTCTTCTCGGTGTGCATGTGCATCTCCCTACAACACAAGTGTAAATCCCCCACTAACTTCCAAACTGCAATAGTTCTGCACTTTTTCAACCTTGAAGCTGTTGCAGGCCCCTAAACTCCTGTCCTCCTTAAGATCAGCTGATGTCATTTACTATAAGACTACCTACAACCATCTTACTGTCAGACTTAAGCTGTGTTGTGTGCATTAAATATGTGATCTGTAGTGTGTAAGACTAGATAGGTAGGAGTTCGAATCTTCCAGCAGCCCAGTTTTTTTGTATTTGCATCTCCCTACAAGATAAATATGATTACCACACAAACTTAAAAGAGAGACAGGGTTTTGCACTGTTTGGGTGTAGAAGGTGACCCAGGCCTCAAAATTCATATCTTCTACAAGGCCTACTGATGTCATCTAGCACAAGAATGCGTAAAGACATGTTAATGTCAGACTTGAGCTGTGACACATGCATTAATTTCTGTGATCTGTAGTGTATAAAACTAGGTACATAGGGGTTCTAATCTAATTGTAACTAACTTATGAGGTGTGTATGTTGTGCAATGTTCTGTAAATATAAATTGATAGTGGTACTATTCTCACTGTACCCAAATTGGTGTGTGTGGATGTTAATTAGAGCATTTTACATCAGCCTATGGGATTGAAGGAGCACTGGAATTTACTAGGCTAATGGCACTAGGACCCTTGCAATCCTAGCCAAGTTATCTACATGATCAGCACCTATTGCCCCTGTACAAAAGGGACACAGACCTGTGGTGAAATCACACATTCAATTGTACAGATTGCATCTTGAAGAGGGACGATGAGTTGTTCTGTTTGACATTAAGTAGGAGTCAAAAAGCAGGAAAAACAGCAGCAGTGCAATCACAGGAACACTGTTTTTATTGTAGATAAAGTAAGCGCTTTCGTCGGTGTACTCTACCAACTTCATCAGACAAATGACGTAACATGTAGTTGTAGTTTAAACACTTTCAAGCTGCCATATCAATTACACAATTAAAACCATTTTTTTTTAATTAAAGAGATATTCCCAGAAAAACATTTTGCAACACAGAACGCCAAAGTGGGAATAAAAAACTACATTACTAGTGCTGTAACATAGTTAAATATACATGAATTATTTACATTAGCCGAACATTGCAAAGTCTTTATCATAATTAGAAACAGAAAAATATATGGTTAAAAACATAAAAATTTATGGTTAAAACCAGTCGACCAGTATGACAACAGCATTACCTAGTCAAAGTTTTTGTCCCTTCTCTCTATACCTATTTGTGTCCTAAAATTCTTCGTCCAAAACCTTTGATGCGAGCCATCACCAAAAACCATACATCTCATGCTAATCCACTATGCTTGTGATTAAATGAATTAAGTTGGAAGTTTATAGGTGTTGTTAGAGCCCAAACCCAATACTTTAAGAAGACTTACACCAGATATCGCAATTCTAATAATGCACCAGAAAATACACTAAAAAATACGAAGTGTATAATATAAATTGTGCTATAAATGTAGTCGTGTTAGTAATGTTATTAAATTAAACAAGCCATAGTTGAAATAGCCTTATGTATTTAGAGCCTTACGTTTGAGAAGGCATTTAATAGAAATGTAATCATTAAGCCCTGGGTGCACATGAGCCGAGGTACATACCTGCCATCTCAAGTCACATTCCTCCAGTCTGGGTTCCCAAGGCCCACCTCTAATATTGTGTTCTACCTGTTGTAGTACCATAAACTAAAATTGATGGTTGGGGTGTTCTATGAGGTGTCTTACCAAGGTGTTGGTAGTGTTGTTCTTCCCAATACAGTAGGTATGTTCATATACCCTTTGTCTGATTTTTCTCTCTGTTTTCCCAATATAGTATGCATCACAGCAGACACATGTTGCTGCATAGACCACACCTTGGGATTCACAATTAAACGTACAACTTATATGATATTTTTATCCCTTAGTCTAACCTTATTTGGTGTTTCTAATGAATCTGCACTGTGGGCCTCTGCCGCATTTCGCCATACCCGTACCTCTTTTATCTACCTTATTTCTCTCCACCAGGGTTTTTAAGTTGGGGCCCCTTTGAAAGGTTATGAGAGGTAGTTGTCCAAGTTTGATAAGACTGTTATCCTCATTGATAAGGGACCAGTTTTTGTTAAGTATGTCCCTAATATGTGTGGCATCTAGGGAAAATGTTGTGATGAACCTACTAGTTGTGCTGTTATTAGTGTGATCCCTAATCTCTACATCATTAACTGTTCATTCCGTGTGCTCCTGCTCATACCCTTTACAATCGGGCAGAAGTGACCTACTACTCTTTTCCTGTCAACTTCCTCAAAGATGTTATTGAGGAACCCCAATTGGTAACCTCTTTTCAAAACAATAGACTTCAGTAATGTACATTCATCTATAAATTCACCAGAGCAGGAGATCATTCTAGCAGATTTAACTGCTTGCCCTTTCACAATTGCCTTTTTCTGATGTAATGGGTGGTTGCTGGTAAAATGTAGAAAGGCATTAGAATAAGTGGGCTTGCGGTAGATAGTTGTTCTATATCTTTGGTTCAAACTATCCTTACATAGAAGTACATCCATGTAGTTGATATCCTTATGTCCTATCTGATAAGTGAAATCCAAAAATGAAGTGAATGTTTTGATGTTACAAATAAAGGTCTCAATAAGCTCAACTTCCCCTTTCCAGATGAAACACATATCATCTTGGTACCTTGTGTACCAAACAACATTCTCCTTGTAAAAAGCATCATTAAATAAATAATGCCTCTCCCAAAAAGCCATTGCACAATTGCCAAAACTACTGCAACAATGAAACCCCATGGCAATCCCCATTTTCTGTAGATAAATGGTTCTGTTAAACCACAAGAAGTTATTAGTCAGTACTAACTCCAATAAGGTTTCAATGGTATTTATATCACTACTAGCCATGCCTTTAAGATATAGGAATTCTCTAACCCATTCAAAACCTAGTGATTGTGGAATAACTGTATATAGATCTTTTATGTCCACTGTGAGAAACATAAAACCATCTTGGTATGCTAAATTATTGATACAATAAAGAAAACTCCATGAATCATGGCATATTTGTGATTCAGACTTGATGTAAGTTTAAGTTTGCAATCAATGAGCCTCTCCCATCCACTATGGGTCTAAAAGGGGGTTGTAGATATTTTTATGCAATTTGGGAGACCCAAATAGTGTAGGTAAAATGGGAGCTGGCATAATTAAATACTGCAAGGTATCTATGTCAATGCTACCATCAAGGAATAAATCATTAAGTACATTATTCCCTTTCTTATATGCAGTATTAAGCTCATTCAAGCTAACCATTTCATATACATCAGATGTCACATGAGCTTCCATTCTATCTATGTAATCAAACTGCAGGTTTCATAACTACAAGAGTTCAGTAAGTCAATGTATTCCAGCTCGCTCTTGGAACAGTTAGTTGGAGCAGATCTTGAAACTTCCATAGCAAATAACGTTCTAATGTCCATCTCACTTACTTTCTCAAACATAGCTAAGAATGCTTGCATAGGTGGATTGAATAGACTATACTATCAAGTACAGTTAGATTGAGCTTCGCACAAACCTTCTCAGGTCCAGAATGGTTTATCAGGCACAAATGTCAGCCCCTTTGCAAAAACATTAACAATCTCTTCATTAATATTTAGGGTGCTAAAATTGTATATCTTGAAGTCACCCTCATTGTTTGTCAAATCTCCTCCTTCTCCAGTTTTGACACTTCCTGTGTGGACCTTGGGACCTGTTGTAATTGCTTTGGTTGTGCCTCTGCTGGTTCCCTCAGTTGTTGTGAAAATCTTGTTGGTTCATAGAGTTGGACTGCCCATTATTATTATAGGCTTCCTAAGCATTGTCCTGTTGTACACCATTATTAGCTTGCTGGTTATTTCACCATTGTTGGTGTGATCTGGACTAAAACTGTCAGTGGTATACAATGGAGGGGCTTTTTATTTTTGTTTCTATTACTTTGTTTAAATGTCAATTATGTTAATGATAGCATATTCTAATAGTTCCAGTTCAGATTTTAAAACAACAATCTGTGTTTCATATGCCAGAAAGTCAGAACCTTGTTGGTCAAATAATACAATCAATTCCTTGTGGAAAGTAGAATTATTAACAAGTCTTATACATTCCTGCATTTGTACAACTTATTGTCAAATAAATTAAGTTGTGCACTTACCAAGTTAGATTCATTGTTGGCAAAAATTATGAGTGTTGGGAAGAAGTCCGTTCCTGGTTTGATTATGTGTAGTAGTTGGTGACAGTCTCTGCATGGTATCCAGTTGCTGCTGTCCGTCTGTACCATTAGCATTGCCACCAGGCCGTTAAGATTTTCAACTGCTGGACCGGAAGACTCATGCAAATCTGACTGGGTAGGTACCTTACTGTTGATTCTGAAGATGCTAGCTGTATTTACATTTAAATTCCATTGGCTCAGGGAATCCACCTTCCTCATGAGCTCCTGGTATTATCCTCTCCTGAAAACAAAACCACCACTTGCCATCAAAGCAGACCAAAACAAACTCCTCAAATGGTGAAACCAAAACAGTTAAAAAGCAGAAAAACGGCAGCAGTGGAACCACAGCAACACTGTTTTCAGTGTACTCCACCAACTTCATCATACAAATGACATAACATGTAGTTGCAGTTTAAATACTTTCAAACTGCCATATCAATTACACAATTAAAGCCATTTTTTTAAATTAAAGAGATATTCCCAGAAAAACAGTTTGCAACACAGAAAGCCAAAGTGGGAATAAAAAACTACATTACTAGTGCTGTAACATAGTTAAATATACATGAGTTCATTACATTAGCAGAACATTGTAAAGTCTTTATCATAATTAGAAACAGAAAAATATATGGTTAAAACCCCCTCCATTGTATAACACTAACACTAACGAGGAGATCTTTGGTTTAAGGGACTCCTTTGATAATGGAGCTGCAAGTTTTAGTTCAGAGCATACCAACAATGGTGCCTCTGCACCTGGGGTTCACAGAAGTGAGCAAATTAGAAATAACCAGCAAACTAATAATGGTGTACAACAGGACAATGCTGAGGGACCCTATAATAATAATGGGCGGTCCAACTCTACGAGCCAACAGGATTTTCACAACAACCAAGGGAACCAGCAGAGGCACAACCAAAGCAACTACAACAGGTCCCAATGTCCACGCAGGAAGCGTCACAACCGGAGAAGGAGGTAGACTATGATTTACCTGCAATTTTGACAAACAATGAGGGTGACTTCGAGATATACACTTTTAGCACCCTAAATATTAATGAAGAGATTGTTAATGTTTTTCCAAAGGGGCTGACATTTGTGCCTGTAGAAGGGCTGATCTGGTCAAAACCATTCTGGACCTGAGAATGTTTGTGCGTAAGCTCAGTCTAACTGTACTTTTTGGTAACAACCCAGCACTTACAAGCACATTGAGACTGTCTAGTCTATTCAATCCACCTATGCAAGCATCCTTAGCTATGTTTGAGAAAGTAAGTGAGATGGACATTAGAGTGTTACTTGCTAAGGAAGTTTCAAGATCTGCTCCAGCAACTAACTGTTCCAAGAGGGAGTTGGAATACATTGACTTACTGAACTCTTGTAACATTCGAGTTATGAAACCTGACAAAGGTGGGGGTTTGGTTTTCATGGACCAGTTTGATTACATAGATAGAATGGAAGCTCATGTGACATCTGATGTATATGAAATGGTTAGTTTGAATGAGCTTAATACTGCATATAAGAGGGTGAATAATGTACTTAATGATTTATTCCTTGATGGTAGCACTGACATAGACACCTTGCAGTATTTAATTATGCCAGCTCCCATTTTATCTGCACTATTCAGGTCTCCCAAATTGCATAAAAATATCTGCAACCCCCCCCCCCCCGCCTTTAGACCCATAGTGGATAGAAGAGGCTCAGCCACATATGCAAGTGCTAAGTTTATTGATTGCAAACTCAAACCTTACATCAAGTCTGAATCACAAATATGCCATGATTCATGGAGTTTTCTTTATTGTATCAATAATTTAGCATACCAAGATGGTTTTATGTTTCTCACAGTGGACATAAAAGATCTATATACAGTTATTCCACAATTACTAGGTATTGAATGGGTCAGAGAATTCCTATATCTTAAAGGCATGGCTAGTAGTGATATAAATACCATTGAAACCTTGTTGGAGTTAGTACTGACTAATAACTTCTTGTGGTTTAACAGAACCATTTATCTACAGAAAATGGGGATTGCCATGGGGTTTCATTGTTGCAGTAGTTTTGGCAATTGTGCAATGGTTTTTTGGGAGAGGCATTATTTATTTAATGATGCTCTTTACAAGGAGAATGTTGTTTGATACACAAGGTATCAAGATGATATGTGTTTCATCTGGAAAGGGGAAGTTGAGCTTATTGAGACCTTTATTTGTAACATCAAAACATTCACTTCATTTTCGGATTTCACTTATCAGATAGGACATAAGGACATCAACTACTTGAATGTACTTCTAAATAAGGATAGTTTGAGCCAAAGATATAGAACAACTATCTACCACAAGTCCACTTATTTTAATGCCTTTCTACATTTTACCAACAGCCACCCATTACATCAGAAAAAGGCAATTATGAAAGGGCAAGTGGTTAGGGCTGCTAGAATGATCTCCTGCTATGGTGCATTTATAGATGAATGTACTTTACTGAAGTCTATGTTTTTGAAAAGAGGTTACCCATTGGGATTCCTCAATAACATCTTTGAGGAAGTTGACAGGAATCACTTCCGCCCGATTGTTTGTAAAGGGTATGAGCAGGAGCACACTGAATGGACAGTTAATGATGTAATGATTAGGGATCACACTAATGGTAACACAACTAGCAGGTTCATCACAACATTTTCCCTAGATGCCACACATATTAGGGACATACTTAACAAAAACTGGTCCCTTATCAATGAGGACACCAGTCTTATCAAACTGGGACAACTACCTCTCATGACCTTTCAAAAGGTCCCCAACTTAAAAACCCTGGTGGAGAGAAATAAGGTAGATAAAAGAGGTACGGGTATGGTGAAATGTGGCAGATTTCATGCAGATTCATTAGAACCACAAATAAAGTTAGACAAAGGGATAAAGAATATCATATAAGTTGTAGGTTTAATTGTGAATCCCAAGGTGTGGTCTATGCAGCAACTTGTGTCTCCAGTGATACATACTATATTGGGAAAACTGAGAGAAAAATCAAACATACCTACTGTATTGGGAAAAACAACACTACCAACGCCTTGGCGAGACACATCATAGAGCACCCCAACCATCAATTTCAGTTTATGGTGCTACAACAGGTAGAACACAATATTAGAGGTGGGCCTTGGGAACTCAGACTGGAGGAATGTGAATTGACATGGCAGGTATGTACCTCGGCTCATGTGCCCCCAGAGCTTAATGATTACATTTCTATTAAAAGCCTTCTCAAACCTAAGGTTCTAAATAGATAAGGCTATTTTAACTATGGCTTTTTTTAATTTAATAGCATTACTAACACAACTACATTTATAGCACAGTTTATATGATACACTTCATATTTTTTAGTACATTTTCTGGTGCATTATTAGAATCACGATATTTGGTGTAAGTCTTCTTAAAGTATTGGGTTTGGGCTCTAGCAATGCCTATAAACTTCCAACTTAATTCATTTAAACACAAGCATAGTGGATTAGCACCAGATATATGGTTTTTGGTGTTGGTTCGCATCAAAGGTTTTGGACGAAGAATTTTTGGACACAAATAGGTATACAGAGAAGGGACAAAAACTTTGACTAGGTAATACTGTTGTCATACTGGTTGACTGGTTTTAACCATATATTTTTCTGTTTCTAATTATGATAAAGACTTTTCAATGTTCTGCTAATGTAAAGAACTCATGTATATTTAACTATGTTACAGCACTAGTAATGTAGTTTTTTTATTCCCACTTTGGCGTTCTGTGTTGTAAAATGTTTTTTTGGGAATATCTGTTTAATTTTTTAAAACATGGTTTTAATTGTGTAATTGATATGGCAATTTGAAAGTATTTAAACTGCAACTACATGTTATGTCATTTGTCTGATGAAGTTGGTGGAGTACACCAATGAAAGCACTTACTTTATCTACAGTAAAAGCAGTGTTGCTGTGGGTCCGCTGCTGCCGTTTTTCTGCTTTTTAACTGTTTTAGTTTCATGATTAAGTGGGAGTCAGTTGAAAAGGTTTGTTAAACTCTTGTAGACAAATCTGTTCCTCCAGCATGTTTTATTAATGTCACTTACCAGGTTTACATTTTTATTTTACAGCGAGTAACCCGTGTACCATTAGCTTTATGGATGTGCAGCTTTTCCAATAAAGCAGGGTCAGAGATTGCATGGTATGCAAGGCACAGATCACTTCTGAGTAGTCTGTATGACCCAGACTAAAGTGACAGTGATTTAAAATGGTCCCCATAGGACAGATGCTGAAGACTTGCATTTCCCTTGAGAGGAAACTTCGTGGTTTCTGCAGTTGCTGCTGATGCTTGGAAAGGTACATAACAAAATGGCCATTTCACTTAGTTATTGGCCTGATGAGGGAAGAGTATATGGAGGTTATAACTACCACTGTTTTGGGTGACAATGCCCTCACTGCTGACATGAGCAAGATATAATGTCCTTAGCACTGTGGAGACATGGTGATCTAAGGTAAGGTAAGTGTAAACGTGTGTGCCCGGGTCTCTCACCTGTGAATATGTACTTAAGGTGTTGCTACTGATGTGCTACTTAGCAGGGACATTGCTGTTACCAAAAAGAATGATACTACATATATTTGCATGGAGTATAAGGCCATGAATGTGGCAACAATTATTTGTTCACGTAAGACCCTCTTGTAGGATGATAACATAATTTGGAGTTTCTATAACCACTCGCATTTTGCAGACATCAACAAACCTTGTCAACCAGAGATATTCACTTTGTGCTTGTACTGTGGATAAATGAATTCCAAACAATAGAGGACCCAGGACTAAATTCTTTGGAACACCACTAGTTACAGCTCTGCTACTACTGGTGGATTCCCCTGTTCTGACTACATGAGTTCTATCACTGAGTCAGTTAGTGACCCCTCTAATGATATTATTGTTGATGCCTAGTTGGGTGAGTTTGTCAATGATGCCTGAGTGGGAGATAATGTCAAATGGCTTGGCTAAGTCCAGGTGATTGTATGCACAGATGTCCCCTCATCCAGGTCCTTGATGACTGCCTCATAGATGTCCACCAGGTTTAAAAGGCATGACCTCCCTTTCACAAATCCAAACTGTGTAGTGTCAAGTTGTTGTAAATTACCTATATCTTTGTCGATAAGGTCCACGATGATTTGCCCCATTGCCTTACAGATATGGCTAGTGAGGCTAATAGGTATATAGTTACCCTTGATTAGTGGACACACCACCTCTGTGCAAGGGAATAACAGTGGCCAATTTCCAGTCAGCTGGGAGGTAGCTGGTGGTTACACTATGATTGCAAAGTGTTCCCAATGGTGTTAGCAATCCATGTTGGATCCCATGTAGGACACAACCTGGGATGTTTGCAGGTGCAATATATGCTTGTTTTTCTTTTTAGAGAGGTCATTTATGACCTGCTCTTTAGAGATACAAGGTATGGGACAGGTTCTAGGGATGTCATAGGGTATGTGTGTTGGAGACAGGGGAGTGAAGTTGTCACAGAACCTGTCAGCCAAAAGGTTAGCTATGTCTACAGGTTCATTATATGTGGCATCATTAAGTAAGAGTTTGGCAACAATGTGGGCTTTTCCCTTTATGTTACACATGAACTACACAATGCCTTGTGGTTGTCCTTTATCTAGGAGGATAATTTTGTCCCATAGTTTGTTTTGCAGGACTGCACAGCAACACTTACTTGCTTCTTTAAGCTGAGAAGGGAGTGCTTCCATTTTAGGTGGGGGCTCCTTCCCTCCTACTGTTAGACAACGTCTAACTCTTATTGTAAAGCCTGCTATTGGCAGTTGTCCACCGAGCAAGTTTGCTGTGCCATGAGGAGCTTGTTTTACTCCTGTCAGGTACAGCTGAGTCAATGCAGTTCTACAGGTGCTTGTATAAAGCAGTGGTGTAGAGCTCAGAATAGTTGCCTGTTCCATCTGAGGGGGAAGGTGAAGTCAAGCTATTTCTAACATCTCACAAGAGGTTATACCATCCCATTAGAGGTTATAGTCTGCTTTGTTGAAGTTTATTACTTAATTTGCTCTGGGGGAATTGTCAGGTGTGATAGTTACTTTGAATGAGACTGATTTGTGGCCAGATCTCACCACGGAGGACGTCACAGTGGAAGTTCTACAGTGGTCACCCATATTGGTAAGCACCCGATCCACTAAGCTGGCTTCCCTTGTGGGGATGTAAACCCACTGGTCCAGCACATTGTAGTTAAGGAAGTCGACTAATCTTTGGGTGAGTATGTCTGAGCACAAGTTATCTACCCAGTTGGTTGGTAATTAAAGTCACGCAAAACCATGTTGTTTTGATGTATTTTGATAGACTCAAGTAGATCCACATAAACACAGTGGGTATCCTGATTCATGGACTTGCTCCTGTAGCTGACAATGACTTGATTAGGTGCCCTACAAGCAGTCAACAGCACTGCCATTTCTCCAGGGAATCATACTGTCTAACCAATATAGATGTGTATTTATCCTTAATGAATATGTATACACTGCCTCCATTAATTTGCACACATTAAGTATGAGGTCTGAAAGTGAGGAAGAAGTTATAGCCTAGTATGACTGCAGTGCTCTCCAAGGTGGGGACAGTTTCCAGTGATTGTTGACATTCCTAGCCTGTAGCAGCATAACCGTGATGTTGTTTGTAGATGGAGATTCTCATTGGAAATTTTTCCTTTGAGAAACCACCTTAAAGGTGTATCATGGGGGTTGCAACAGCCTTGGCCAGTAGCCAAAATCCCAGGGGTGACAGATGAAAACCATCACTGGCAAAGCATCGAGGTCTGTTGAGCAAGTCATCCCAGGCTGACCGATAGTAGATCCCCTCACAATGACACAATACGCTAAGCCAGTTATTGAAGTTAATCATTTTCAGTTTGTATTGGGCCATCATCCTAGGTGACAGTAAAATGCAGCTGAAGGCCAAAGGCATACCTGCCTGAGACACGTAGTCTTGCTTGTGTATATTGTGTATACATTACAGCAGGCCATAGTTAGGCAGTGACCTGACAGGTGCTTAAATGTAACATGTTATCACCTTTATCTTGTCATCCTAAAATAAAAAAGTACCTGACAGTGTGGTATAACATGTTTGAGTGAGTACGATGCTTTGCCAGGCATGTGGCACTTGCATTAACCATAATCCTCTTATTATGCAGGGTCACAGTAGCATACCTACAAATGTGACAATGTGCAACTCCAGCAAAGTTAGGGTCATGCTGCTATACCCTTGTGGTTGACAGCCTTAAACACACTGTCTGTAGACACTCTTTGCAGTGAAGATGTGGATGTCCGTGCATGCACTGAGAAACTGTTCACCTTTGCAGTCATTATTTTAGCCTTGCTAGTCTATAATGCCTGTCAAGGAACCAGACAGCAAATAGATGTTATGTGAAATGATGTGGGAACACAGAATTGTGTTCCAGTAACATAAATGTACAGTGTGACATACCTAGGACATGTGGGAGTGAGAAACACATTGGCCAAAGGTGGCCACTCCTCTGCAATAGACCTCACATCCATGTCACGCAGATATTCACCATTATGCAGTTGAAGGGCAGGCTGCATGAATTGCTGTGAAATTGTACCTAACATGGATCACTGCCACTGTGGAGCTTGCTAGCGCAACCTTGGACATATATGTCCCCTGACATTGAACATTAGATTGTGATGCAGCAGCTGTGCTCCTAATCACCATGAGGGCAGTACCCTAGTCAAATCCTACGAGCCTCAAACACAAGGCATAATACATGCAAAAGCCAAATGATTGCTCTGGTTACTAATCAAGGCATCTACCTGGAAAAGGGTACATCAGGCCTACAGAACCTTGCATCATGTGGACAAGTGTGTGAGTCAGCAAATAGGCTGTGGCTTGCTTCTCATCTTGAGCTTGGTACTAGCGTTTTGCTTCTGGTGAGAGAAAAGAACAGGAGCTTTGTATCCCAGCAGAGTATGGCTGTGGTGAGACCAGCAGTAGTAGTAGCCAGGCATCAGCAATTCACAAGGTAATTATTTTCATTACACACTACTTGTTTAGTGTCTACCTGCAAAATAACTGTGTGAATACTCCATCCTTATGTTTACAGGGTGTACATATTAGTTTTCCCTCCAGTGTTTGCCTGTGCTCTGTGCAGACACAGACACCTTGGGTGACAATTTTCTTGGGAACCTTGATGGAATTAAATGCAATACTGAGTTGCACATAGGACAACCAGCATGCAGTGACAAGCACTGTCCCCAGAATTCTCAGTAGTCTGACATTTAAAGCCATGAAAAGAATTATCATGGAAATGATCAATAAAGATGTAGTACACCTACAGACACTGGACTGAATTCAGTTTGGTTTTGTCAAGGGCAAATCATGCCTACCCTACCAGATGGATCTCAATGAGTGGTAAACAAAGCAATGGATGAGGGGGAAATGATTCACTTCATCTACCATGGCCTGAAAAAGCATTTGACACTATTAGGCCATCAGGCATTGTTGACAAACTCCAGAGGTTAGTTACAAACTAGTATGTCAGCTGGTGGATAGCCAACTAGCTGACAGACATTACTCAGGACAATAGCAATGGGGAGGCCACCATTACAATGAGACCAGTAACCAGTGTACTCCATTACAAGTCATTCCTGGGACTGCTCTTCTAGACATTTACTTCTCTACATTCATGGCCACTGTCAGTGGCTTCTGACTGACTAGATTTGCAGATGATTGCAAATTAGGAGCTGTCATTGAATCCCACACTGACTCAATGGTTATCCAGGATGGGCTGACACAGACATTCAGTTGTTAGAGGCATGGACTAACATTAACTGCCAAGAAATGCACAATACTATCCTTTGGGAAGTCATCCACCCCTGGTAACTATAGTATTGACCGCAAACCTTTGACAGTTGACCCAGTAGTCAGAGACATATGGTCATATAGATAGTGATCTAGCCTTTCATTGTCATGGGTCAGTAATATTTGGGAAGTCATTCTGTGTCACGTAACCTGCAAACAAAGGTATGGCATGTAAATCCAAGAAAGCCATTGTTCCACTGTATTTGGCATTCATCAGGCCTATCATTGAGTGCAATGCCATCTTTGTTATGCAACTTATCAGGCATATCCAACAACTGTAACATACACAGAGGTTCCACAGTAAAGCAATACACAGTGTACATAACATGTCCTTTGCAGACCGTGTTAAGGCTGTAACTGTGTATTCTGTTTCCTACATGCTTTGGAGGGGAGTTGTATGCCTGCTGTACAGGGAGTTGTCAGACCCCACTGTGTACCTCCTGCATATCCAAGAAAGGACTAGCACGAGAATTACCTGTTCTACACACCTACACCTTGACTGTGGTATAAAATAGGACATGCTAATGAGAAAAGGTATATAACCCAGAGACTACACCCTATATATAACAGGTTCTTCATCCATGTGAAGCAGAGTTTCGCCCTATCACAAATTATGTGCAAGTTACACAATAGGATGGTGAACACGGCAATCATAATTGGTCTAGGACAAATGTCTCTAATGGACACAGTGAAATTGTAGATGGTTCATCTCACACACCCTGGTTTGTAGATGTCTCAGCTTGCAAAACCCTGCTTACACTTATCAAGGGTATCATAACTTGTTAGGGTTTAAGGATGCATGGCTAGGCTTAAAAAAGCCCTTGTTTTTGTTAGCCTATTGTACACATATGAACCTATGGAGCCATGCACCTATACTGTTTTACCTTTCTGAATACATTTTTCTTCTATGCTGACATTCCATCCTGTGTTCTGACATTGATGTATTTATTGTAGATGTGTACTTATAGTTCTGTCCTGCACAATCCTAAAAGTGAAATGTAAGCAGTCACAACAGCCACCTTTCATTTTGTGACTACACAGCCATTACAACAGTATCCAACATAACGTACACAAAATAATGTGGCTTGCTCATTACAAATAGCAGTGTACAATATGTGTAACTGACCAGTACAAGTAGCATGTGAAAAGCAACAATGGATGAAACAAATACATATTAATTTAAATAGTCACCCTGTGCATCAGACAGACAGCTTCATTTGCCTGCATCGATGAGAAGGATGACAGGGATGTGGCACAGGTATCATCACTTGCACAGGGTGTTGTGTGGGGGTGCAGGAGGCTTAGGCTGACCCAGTAGGTTAGCAAGTGTGTGTGTGAATCAGGAAGGGAAGCAGGCAAGATGGACTATGTAAATGTGCATGTGTGTGTCTGTAGGTGACTGGAATGTGACAGTGGTGTGTGAGTGTCTGTGTGGATACAACCAAGCTCACTGCAAGCCCTATGTGTCTGTATGTTGGACAGGTTTGAGCCATGCATGGTAGAGCTGATAGTTCATTGTCTCTACCCCCAAACATGAGAACTGTCTCTGCCAGAAGTTGCACTGGCACCTCATTCCTGAGGTCAGATACTGGGATACTACCTGAGGGTGACTGCTGTCTGTTGAGACCGTGTCCTCCATGGGAATGCCCAAAACCACAGGCCCATGGAGTGCTGGATGTACTGCCACTATGGGAGTGTGATTGTGCATGGCCATGTGGACTTTCAGCAGATGTAGTTGCTGACCTACGTCCATGAGTCCAAAACTCAACTTCAACCAGAAGTTCCATCACAGACAATGTGCATTCCAAGACAGATAGTATGCGATTTGTCTCAGACCAATGTCTTTCTACTGCATCAGTCAACCAATCCATGGTATCAGCAACACAGAGGAGGCCGTCATGGTTGCCAGACTGTGCTGCATCCATAACCCTGAGCATTTGTCCAGAGTTCCCTTTTAAACATGCCTGTGCCTCCATGATGGCTCTAATCATCTGCCAAGTGACACGTGATGAGACACCTGCAACAGGTGGTGGAGGGCCAGCAGGCCCCCTTTGAGCACCTCTATCAATCCCCCTGTATGAAACCTTGCCAACTGTTTGGCTATAGCTAGTTTCAACAGTTACTGCAGCCACAGTAGCCACACTTCCCTGTTCAATGTCCCCACCCTCTGACTCTCCAATATCTGTGGCCTCAGGGGACTTGGTATGTGTAGGCATACTGGCTGTGTATGATGATAAAGAAGGGGGACAAGGGATGTAAACCTCTGTGACAGATTCAGCCCCTGAAACCCCAGGTGTACCTCTCTTTGGCCACCATCATCATCAAAGTTTGAAGAGCCATTGACATTAGGTTGAGAAAGGGGACAAAGACCAACCTCCCAGGTCACCTGTGATACAAAGGGAAAAGCATCACATTAATAGATTAATACCTGCACTACTATGCTTTGCAGTGCTATGCTGAAATATATTTTAAGTTGTCATTATTACAGACTTGTATAACCGACAATCTGATACAGCAGAACATGAGGACATTATTTTCTAATCCAAATCTGGACGTTTTTGAAAATAACAGTTGTTTAAACTAAAATCTCATGAGGAAGGTATAAATTATGTACACCTTTGACATTCTGCAAAACTCTACACAGTTAAGATGTATGGCCATCTGAAAAGTCCTGACAATACTGTGAAATCGATCACTGTGGTCACACTTACAAGCCATAGGTATGACTCTAAAGTGTGTACAGTCAGAACATATCTGTACATTTGTCAGTCTTGTAGACAGTACAGCAATCCAGACAGCAGACCTGGGATGACACTTTAGCTAATACCTTGAACTAAATCTTCAGCTCTGACAAAAATGTTTTGTCCTTACTATCTTCCTATTTGTGATGGTCCTGAAAAACATCTGAGTGAGAGGTAATGTAAACAGCACCACATGTTACAGTATAACATTGATACTAAGTCCATATATCCCCCATTTACAGTAGCTGCTATGTTAACAGTTATGTGTGTCCCAAGCTCTGCATGAGCTTAAAACTCCAGTTAACCTCCTTCCCCCCACCGCATAAAACACCTGACACCCATGTAAACTATGTACACCCTGACACACTAAATGCTACAGCATTCCAATGCTGATCCAACTAAGCATACCTGGGTGCTCCTCTTAAGTGGAAATGATGGCACTCACATCCATGACATATTGAGTGATAGATGCCTGGGAGTTGTCCTGTATTGCACATTTCACCAGACATTCTTCAGTGGCTGACAGAGGTTGTTCTGCTGCAGGCCCACCACCAGTGACCTGACAATCTCTGGCCACATCTGCTGCCCAATCTGCATGCCGAATGGATCATGTCTGTGGCACAGTATTGCACTTGCTCATATGTGCGATTTTGGTGACCCACAGCATTTATGTTATGTACCAGTTTGTCCAACAAAACTTGTCAGTTTTTCCTATTTGCCCTCCCTCTGGACAGCAGGACTTGGTTTTGTTGTCTTAAGACCTCAATTATGAGGTCATTTTCTGCCTCAGTGAAAGGTAGGCAGTGTCTGGCATGCATGATATCACCTGAAATACCTAAAAATGAGAAGATATGTCAGGATCACATACATGGGTGCATAATATGTACAGATAAAGCAATAAAAGAAGACTATCAGTATTTCCCACTTGATTACACATCTAATATGTAACAGTGTGCCAGACATACAAAGGGTGTGAAACCAACTTGGATAGTAGCAACAGTGACCTACTCCTGTTTGTGCCATGACAGATACTTACATATTATCAAACCTTCAACACAGGAGTCCACTTGTAGTGTGGCCCATAGCAGGACCCCCCCCCCATAACATATGTTTAAAATAGAGTGCAAAACAAATAACAGTGTAGTATTACAACTGCTAACAAAGAAAGCATCCAGGAGACCTGTGTACCTAGTTAACAGATAGCATTATACCCTGGTTGTACTATACACCCTCTGTAGGTGCTAAACAGCTGCAGATCAATGGCATGTCATCAGTACAGCTCTACGAAAGGCTTACTGATGTAATCCCCATTCCCCCTAACTATAGTCAAACTTATGCTTCATGTTGGAAACAAAATGATTACATACCTGATGGAGTACAATACTCCTCTCTTGAAAGCTACAGATATATAAGTGTTGCAACAAGAAGTTCACCATAGAAAGTAACTCTCATGCACAATGGTACCCCTAGCTAAGATTTTGCCTTTTTAGATGGTTCTCATTAGCAGATGATTGTCTCTGAACCAATATGTGGTTCAGAAATGATAATTGCAACATACACAGCTGTTTGCAGTATAATCACCCTATCCCATGCAACTATTCAACACGATATAAGGCCTTAATGTAGAATCCATCCCCTTTCTCATATGTTGTGGTGGAAATTACTGGGGTAAAAATACTACATCAGCACAGAGAGAATGTTTGCAGCAGCTACTTATTACATACAGATGTGTGGGCTACAGGCTGCAGTCGATGCTGCTGCTGCAGGCAATAAGCATAGTCAGGGAAGCTGCAGAATGTGGAGGACAACCACACTTATGAGTAACGGTGTGACCTGTGGCAGCCTTAGTGTACAGCCAGAGCCTGATTGAGGGAACACATCCCACAGGTAATTGAGGTATGTGTTTAAGGTACGTATGTTAGCCAAAGGTATCATTAACAGAGTAAAAGGCAACATGGTTGTTGTGTCCTAGAACAAGGTACGGGTACTTTTATCATTATGTCACATATTTGGACAACTGTCAAGTCATGTGTTATGTTATGGTAGTCATCTGGAATGTGTTTTAAGTAGGAGGAGTGTGGGACCACAGCCCTCTACATTGGGGGGTGTGCAGGCCCCCCACTTTATTTTGTGTTTGCATTTTTTTTTTTTACGGAGCAGCAATTTTTTTTCCCTGAGAAAAAAACCTGCTGTTACATGAGTTCTGAATTTAGGGATTTCAGTTTTATTGGGTCGATTAAACAGCGTTCGCTATTTTAAGCATTTGCTGAAATAATATAGACTCTTAAATTCAGTAAGTAACAACTTTCATCCGGATATCCCCCATCACGCCGTTACAGCTACTTCTATATACAATTCAGACATAAGATCAAGATAAAAGAGGATGACCATATATTTCAACTCTGTTCCAGACAAACAGTCGCCACACATTACAATATTCTACATTGCTTTACAATCACATTAGTCCTTCAAAACCAAAATAATAAGCAAACAGTAGCAGGCAGATAGTCATTTCCCTCCAGAGAAGACAGCTACAGCAATTATGCCTTGTCTATCTGTAAATATCAGGTGTCCAGTTAAGTAGTTTATCTTACTTCTCCCAAATGCAAACTAATCCTGCTAAGCCAGAAAGTGACTTGGTTAAACTGAGCAAATTGCAAGCAGATCAGTTAATTTCATCCAGCAAACACCAATCCCCACCCAGCAGTTACAGTCATGACATCCGATGGCATACTTCTCAACTGTCCCAGATTTTGACTCAAATTTAAACTCTGCCTCTCTTAATCTGTCATAAAATGGTGATTTTGGAGAAAGGGGTGAATTACACTTAGTAAATAACAATAATATAGAGTTCTTAGACTCCCAAAATGTATATTAATTCACATTTGCTTAATCTGTCACTATTTTAAGTTAATTGTACTAATATTTAAAAGTATCCCTAATTTTTTTCTAAAATTGTCCCATGTTCTTTTGAAATTTGTCCCTGACTCACTGAGAGCTGTCTGACAGCTATGTAAAATTTCACCAACACACTCCATACAAACAACTTAACACAAGCACATTAAAATATGCCAATTTAAGTTGCACTACATAAACCACAAAATCAGAAAAGTATTATTCAAAATATTTGAATGATCACTTGCAGCATCCATATAAAAAATAGCAACACTTATCTCACCCCAACTAACTGTCTACACAAATCACAATGTCAGAAATACTGCTAAAATATCCGACTCATCATTGGCAGCAATATTATAAAAATATCTAAATCACCACCACACCACTCCTGGCATCTCACCTGTCCACACAAAGCCAAAATATAATAAAAAACTACACTGACTCACCTCAGCACTCCTTGATGTCCATAACTCTGCAGAATATCCCAGATTTTATTTCATACAGTATGCATCTAAATAACAAAAACATTTCTGTCAGCCAGTGATTTTATTTCAAGTACATTAGCAACAAAAAGAGAACTCAGAAGACCACCATGATAGTAAAAATGATTTATTACAGACAAACGCTTTCACGTAGCACACCTACGCTTTCTCAAGTCCTTAATACAACATAGAAAAGCATTTCACATTTTATACAAAATCAAGTGTAATAAAAACTAATTACAACAATTAAAATCACATAATTAAACCATTGATTCATTTCATTTGCTTAAGGAGGTGGGCTACTAAGTCTGGTTTAAAGCACACGTAACTATTCAAACCTGGATATAGGTGCGCCTGTAACCTTAAGATCCATTTTAATTCAATCCGTTCTACTTGATTGCTGCTGTCACCTCCAAACAAATCCATGTGTGAAAAATTCCATTATATGTCTTGCTAAAGCATTCAATTTATTTTTATTTTAATTCTTTATATCGTACATGTCGGTAAACCCTGTCTTTCAGCCACTTCTGAGTTTTACCTACATAGAAACATTCACAATGTTTACACTCTACTAAATTGACCAGATTAGTGATATTACATGTAGCATAAAACCTAGGAACAAAAATAAAAGGTAGATATGGATGTCTAAATTCTTGTATTTTACAAACATGCTCACACATCTTACAATTCCTACATGGGAAAGTTCCTGCTGTATATGTATGCGATATTGTTCTCTGCTGATCATTACATAACAGCTGTTTCAAGTTCCAATTATTCTTAAAAGTAAAACCCGTTGCCAGTGATTTTATTTCAAGTGCATTAAAAAATAAATAAATAATAAAAATCTTCCTTCAGGTACACCTTTGTGCCTACATTTGAACGCTGTGAGGTCTGTACTCCCATGACCTTGGAACACTTAAAAACGTCATTTACATTATAAGTGGAGTTGAAAACTGCCTCCTGGATTGCTTGATGTTCTTGGATGCATTTTCTTTTTCTTTTGATGCTTGTTATTTATTTATTTTTTAGAGCAAGCAAACATTACTCTAAAAAATAAATAAACAGGGAAGGAGGACCCCTACAAGAACGGCAAGCACGCTTATGCATAAGGCCGACCCTGCATGCAGGGTTACACATGACTGCAATGAATTTATGTGTCATACTGACCCACATGGACTATTGTTAAATGTCATACATTTATATAGCTAGCTATCAGAAATTTGCTACATAGATAATCACATTTCTGTAATAAAATAGGAAATAAAATATTCCATAAATATGCCCACATCACTCACTCATTGTTCAATAAATTGCTGAAATACAATTTTTGTGTTTGCTTCTATGCATCCAAGTGACAAAGATTTTATGTAATGCTCTATCAAAGATGTCTGAGTGCTTATGTCATATGTATGCTTAAAATATTACAAGTGAAATGAATCATTTTTCTTTTTAGTACAGTACTTATTTCTTTTCCTATGCAATGACATGAATGAATGCCTCAACAGTATTGTGCAATGCTGGCTGAAAAGGAAAACTGCTAGGTCAACAAAATGTCAAAACGCCATACTGGGAAACAATCTGCGGAATTACAAATAGCTGAAGAACTATGAATCAAAAACTAGAAATACGTACTCAGTGGTCATTTACATTACTGGAAAAAAAATGCATAATTTCTTGACACAATGAATGCAGCTGAAGTTGTCTTCTCTACAGTTTTGTTTGTATAACTGAAAACAAGTACTAACTATAGCAGGACAAGAATATATAGGCTTTGTAACTGTTAATGGCAATATTTCTCAGATACTGGCTTCTTATTCATTCAGGGATGCAGTGAAAGCATTTCTGTTCTCCAGATGTTTATGATAAACTACATAATTAGAAGTAATACAGCTCAGTAGTGTTACCAATTTCCTTTTATTTGTCTTACTACTATAACAATATTATGTAAGGTACTCCTCTATCATCATACAACATATCATAGACTTTTCCAAGAAGTATAAAATAAAACACAGAAAAGTATAAGAGATTATAGCATTTTGACACCTTCTAAAATTTTCTGACCAGTAGATCACAGCTCCCTTCCCTTAGGAAAAGATTATTGAAGTGCATCTGTGTTATGTTTTATGTGTTTTTTCATTATGGACTAAACTTGCAGGCATAAAAATATAGTGCATCCACACAACAAAAACAGTAAGGTGAGACAAAAGACCCTTTATACTTCCCGCCACTAACTATGTTGGCCGAAAAATGTGTTATAGACATATACAAAGACAACTAAAACACTGACTGTCAGTGCATGCCTTCTTACCACTGGTCTCAGAGCACAGTGCATGACCACCACACTGAGTTACGAGGCATTTAAAAAGGACATAATGCAATATTCATAGTTCCCCAAAGCCTGACAAGGTCAAGATATGATCACTCTCCACAGCTGTTTTGACTTTCTCAAAGAAGTTTACAAGCTTCATTTTGCAGGATCTACCCTTGACTGCCAAACTGCTGGTGGTCAAATCTTTCAGGATTTAATATTGTAGTTTACCAGGATAGCTTGCAGATGAGGCTTGTCTGGCTAATGAGTCAGTAGATCCCAGGTTCTGTTGTCAGGCTGCTCTTGTGAAGTGGCATTCCATGTGCTGTACATCATACCTCAAGGGCAAAGCCAGTGGTTAAGCTCGGGTTGAATAGTTCCAGGAGCAGATCTACCAGTGCATATTTAGTGCAGTTCAGCAGGTAACCAGTTGTGTTATCTGATCCCAAGGAGGATGTATTTTTTTATTCTAGAAAGTACCTTTAGTGAGTGTTCATTTGCAATGATAGATGGTTTGATACGCTCTGAAGTTAAGTGAGTTTTGTATCATCTTGGGGTGAAATTTGTACAGAATTTATCAGTTAATATATTTGTGATATCTACTGGATCCAAGTAGGTGGTGCCAATTTGAATAAGTCTGGAGCAATGTTGGATGTTAGTTCTTAATGTCCTGATGTGAACAAAGAGGGGCTTGTAATTATCCTTAGGCTTCAAATGTTAGTCTGTCTTAATGGGATACTTTGTTTTCCTGATGGCATTTTTCTGTATCTTCAATATTTTTTGATGTCGAACTTTATTTGTTGTTTTGTAGTTTGGCTATATATTATAAGAAACATATTTCTATGTTATCACCAGACTGGATTGCTCTTGGACTTCCCATTTTGTCTGATTCTGGAAGGAACTTTCAGGTTACTGCATTTATATAGCTGAGTGTAAAAGCTAATCATATAGCTAAAACCATGTCAATATTTTGGGGGATGCTGTTATATTTGTATTTTGCATTTTATCAAAGATGTGTGGGAGGTTAGTATATTTAATGTCTTTGAAAATTCTGTTATTTACATCTAGTGGTTTGGGGATTATGATGGAGAAAAATGCTAGTTTGTTGTAGGACATAACAGGGGAGGAGTATACCAGTGGATATTGAATACAGATGATATATTTTAAGGATCAGGTCGAGAATATTGGTTGCCTGTCAACAGGAAGTTTTTGCTTATGAAATCAAGGAATTTTAGGGATTAACTTACATTTCTAGTATAGATATCCTTGTTTATCTAAGGGTAGAGAATTTCTCCAAAGATTATGGTTTTCCTATGCATTTGAAGTTCATCCAATATATTAAGGAACTGAACATGGTTTTTAGGGGGCATTGAGGGAGTACTGTAACATGCTATGATTTGATAGATGATTTTATTTAGTGGGATTTTTATCTCAATAAGTTCAGTTTATGGATCAGTCACAAGGACTCTGCCCTAAAGGAATCTAGTCTTTAACAAATATGGGATATACCTCCACAGTTCCCATTGGGTCTAAAGGTGAGGTGAATGCAAGATTCTAGTACAGAGTCAGTGCTTTCTGTACTTTTCAACCAAGTTTCAGAAATAATACACATGTGAATGTGCTCCAAATGCAGGAGGACCTCAAGCACAGGAAATATGCTGTTTAAATTCTTCTCTTTTAACATTTCTACTTTTATATTGTCTGGTTCTTGTTTTTTCTTTTTTTTTTTCTTTTTTTAGGTTTGGTTAGATATTAGTCTCTGTCTTAAAAAGGACACTATGGAGTCAGTAACAGCCTTAGCCAGAGTGTAAAAGCCTTGGAATGAGAGATACAAGACATACATAATGCTGCAAGAAGGGATGTACAGCAACTTATCTCAAGCTGATACATCCTGGATGCCCCTTAACTGACACAATTTATTCAATCAGATGTTGAAATAGACGCCTTTGTATGGGTCCTGTAGAGAGTAGGCCCAAGTTTCATGGTTTTATAACTTGTGCTTCAATAGATTTTAGTTGACATTATATGAATCAACTTAAACCTAGTGACAGATAGATAGATAGCTAGATAAAGAGATAGATAGATAGATAGATAGATAGATAGATAGATAGATAGATAGATAGATAGATATGTTGCTCTAAATGATTTACTACTTAATTCTGAATCAACAGTATTTGTATGTATTCTTTGAAGTTACGTGGATTATGAAATAAGTTAAATATGTTTACATTAGTTATTAAAATAATTGTAGCATGACAAAGCCTAGAGGAAAAAGGTTGGGTGATGAAGTCATGGTGGATGGGCATTTATCATATAAGAAAGTCACCTAGGGGAAACATTCATCATATTAGGCTTTACAGCCATGTCTTAGCTTATTTGGTTGAATTTTTACCCTTTAATAGTCACATTGATAAATTAAGTAAAAAGTAGTAAATTAATGGTCTTATACTCAGGAAAAGATTTGTGATATAAGGAATATTGCTTGTAGGAACAATAATACTCTTATCTGTATTATAATATTACTGTTTAGGTGGACTGATCCATGAAAGCATTTCATATATTGGAAATGTTACAGCATGCAGTACTGGAGTTGGGATGCATCACTATACACTTGATTGGCTTACTAATTAGTTGCTTTTAGTTAGAAGAATAAATGTAACTTTTTTTAATTAATGTATTTATGATAATATTGAACCTTACTCTACTAAACTAAGGTTTAAGCTTCGGAATAGTACAATAAGTACTTTTATTTTGCCAAGATTAATTCTACCATGTATATTTAAAAAATGTATATAAATCTGTTGCATATTCAAAAATGTTTTAAATTGTTACTTGCATTTCAGTATATACATGCTCAGAAAAGATTATGTAACTATTTTAAACTAAGGTCTGTTTGTATAGGTTATGGTGCAGTAATTATTATTATATAAGGTATTTTATTTGCATTGTTACACATGAAATGAGCTGTCTAATAAATCTGACAAGTATAAATTAAATTTATAAATGGAATGATCAACAACAAAGTGAGATGTATGTCTTACATGCATTTCAGCCAGCGTCATTAAAGTTCTGTTATTTAGGATTTTACTTTTATGCACTGTCTAATGAGATTACTATACACATATGAAGAAATTGTTCCAAGTGCACCCTGTTCACCAAGTTTAGAATTCCTCCACCTTGATATATCCAGTATCCAAAGTAAAGAAGCCCTAGGATAAGTCTGAGGATATTTAATCAAATCAGAAAACAAACATTTTACATATTAGGCACTAATTTCTGAAAAAAGGAGAACAATTACTGATTGGCTTTCTATAGGTTCGTAGCTGTGCAGTAAGCCAATGACCACTATGGCTTTTTTAAGCTTAACCATGCATCCCAAATCTCTAACAAGTTCTGGGACCCTTGATAAATGTAAACAGGGGTTTTGGAGATTAAACATTTACAAGCAGGGGCATGGGAGGTGAACCATTTACAGGCTGCCTATGTCCATTAGAGACATAGGTACCAAATCATGAATGAATTTCCTGTTACATATCCAATTGACCAAGTTACACTTGAATTAGCTTAAGGAGGAACCCTGCTTTAAATGGATGGGGAGCCTGTTCCAGAGAAGGGGCAGTCTTTGAGATACATATCTTTGTCTCCAGCAGGTCCTATTTATATCCCAGATAAGTTTATGTCTTTAGAACAGGCACTTCTGGTCCTGTTTGTTTTGTGGCTATGCAGTAGGTCCATCAGTGTGGGATCTGGCAATGCCTCGCATACCAGGCATAGATCTCACCTCCACAATAAATCCACAGAAAACAGACCAAATAGACCAAACAAAAGTAGGTGCCTGTACCCAAAGATACTCTTCTTGAAAATTTCAGTGAATGGATGTGGTACCTGGTTAGGTAGATACCAAAGTGGACATTGTGCTCAATGATATGTCTGATGAATGCTGAATATAGTGGAACTATGACTTCCTTAGATTGAGAAGCCATGTCTTTGTTTATAAGTCGCACAATATAGAATTATTTCCTCACTACTGTATACACATGATGGTCAAAGGCTAGATTACTGTCTATGTTTGTCCCCAGGTCCCTCACTACTGAGTCAGCTTTTATGGGTGTGTTGTCAATATGATAGTAACTAGGGGTGGATAACTTACTAAAGGATGCATTATGTATATCTTGGCATTTATTTTTAGTCCATGACTCTGAAATAAGTTATCAGTCTGTGTCAGCCCTTTATAGAGAACATTGCTGTCAGAGGGAGATTATATGACTGCTCTTAATTTGCAAGTGTCTGCAAATTTTTCCAGCCAGAGGCAATTGACATTGACCTTGACTTCAAAGAAGTAAATGCCAAAAATGAGCAGTCTCAGGACCAATTTATGTGGGACTCTGCTTGTGATAGGTCTCTTCATAGAGCTGGACTCCCCAATTCTAACTTCTTGGGTCCTATCTGAGAGCCATCTGGCTATCCACCAGGTGACATAAAGGTTTATACCTAACCTCATGAGTTTGTCAACAATGCCTGAGGTATTGAGTCAAATGCCTCGGCCAGGTCAAAATAGGCAGTATGAACCTTTTTGCCCTCATCCTTTTCTTTGGTGACCTTCTTAAAGAAGTCCAGCAGGTTTAGTAGGCATGACCTGCCCTTAATGAAACCAAATTGGGTTGGGTCCAATGTCTGGAGGTTTTTTAAGTCATCACTGATTATTTCCATAACAATTATGTCAAAGGCTTTGCATATAAGTCTAGTGAGACTTATGGGTCTGTAGTTTCCAGGGTCTGTAGATGGGCCAATTTTGTGCTGAGAGATGACTGTTGCTGTTCTCCATTTACGAGGCACAAAGCCTGTTTAGAGGCTACAGTTAAATAGCAATTCTAGAGGGCCTGATAAGCCATGTTTCATGCTCTTTAGAAGACATCCTGGGATATTGTCTGGGCCCATTGATGCAGTGTTCTTGGCTATTAGGCTAGCTATTTCTTAGTGTGAGCTGCTTGAATCAGGCAAGCCAATATTGCAAGTGCCCAGCTGTACTCACCAACCAAGAAGTTGAAGATACAGACAAAAAATAACTGTTTTATAATCAGGAATTTCTTGACACACTAAGAGTGGATAGGTATATTTTAAGCATTTTAGTGAATATATATGGCCCATTGATGGGATTTGGGAGGATACATAGCCTTGCTATACCTGTGGATTCTAAGGTATGTGGAATCCCCACTTTATTTGCCACTGGGACCTTCCAGAGACAGACTGTGGGCACATTGGGTATTTCTCAGGCTTCTGTCTCAATGATTTCTGCAGTTTCCTGATATACTCTTTGTACATGTGGATCTTTACATATAGGTTCTGGTGTCAACTCAGGATACAGCCTATACCATGCATGAATTTTATGGGATGGCATGTTTCCTTAATGTGCTTGGTGCACTAGATTACACCTATGTTGCCACTAGTGCCCAATCATATCTATGGACGGACAGTACCAAAATAGGAAGGGCTACCACTCCATGAAATGTGGGGTAGTGTACGATGCACAAGGATGCATCACTAGCATGTCATCCACATCCAGGCAGTGCCCATGATTTCCATATCTTATGCACTAGCTCAGTCTACTGCCTCTTTCTGCATGGTATGCAGCCCCATGATCACCTTGTTTTAAGTGGAAATTTTCATTTTAAACATCTAATTAGTTATTCTTTGTAAAATGTATTGCTTATTACTAAACCACCTTCCTTTGTTGTGTCTTCCCTTTTTCCTCTTCTTTTTTGTGTTTTCCAGGTAATGTTGCTCATCTCTTGCATAGTCACTTATGACACCTGTGAGGAATCGAATAGAAGCTGCTGAAAAATACTGTCCTGTCCTGTATCAAACACACATTGTCATTAATAGCATGTTTGGCCTGCTGAAAACCCATTTCTGTTGCCTAGATGAGTCTGGTTGTGTCCTTCAGTATGATCTTGCAACAGCATGCAGGATTTTTAACATGTGCTACATTCTGCACAATATGATCAAGTACTATTCCAGTTTTGATCCCAATATGTCACTACAGCTCCCAGTACAAATCCTACCATGACTGAGGATAATGTTGGTGGCCGATGGCAGTAGTAGTAAGACTTGTGCATGTATATGTCTAAGCTAGTAAAGAAGTGGTGTCTAGTCCAAAACTATGGGCCATGACATTCAAGTTACCGTTTCCTCATTAAAAAACACGGAGTATAAATGATGTATGCAGTGCTATCTATGGGCTATGCTGTGTGGTGTATGTCCTCCTGTTACTGTTAATCAGACAGTCCCTCTTATCCTTATGTATATCTATGTATATATCCAGATACACACCTGTTAATGCATGAGACTGAGCTCCAAAAGGGTCTGATAAGCAGGCTAATATTTTGCTCTCCATCTTACAGGAATCATACCTACAAAAAATGAAAATGCAATGGCTGGCACAAGTGGAAGAAGATTGACAACAGACAGGACTTAGGTGGCCATCTCTCATCCCTGACAGGGGTTACCTGCGGTGGCACCAGTTCTGGCACAATTATGATTATCTGCAGAGGCACGTGTCTAACCAGCTGGCAGAGTCAGTTTCCTAGGGTACAGAGAGAAATCTCTGCAGCAAGTATTTTGACAATTTACTTTTGCATCTTACTTTAAACTGATTTAGAAAAAAGTACTAGTGTAATACAGTCAATACTGTAAAGGTGTGTCACATAAATGCAGATTTCTGCATGTACAATTGTGTGTGTAAACACAAAGCTGTATTTATATGAATGCAAAGAGGTGTAACTACATATAGACATGTCTGTAAACATGCATTTATATGTTTACAAATATAGGTTCATAGGTAGATTCATAGGTAGATACTAGGCTCTCTGCCCAAAGGTATTTATAGGCCTAGCCAGAATATGTTGGCTTCCGCCGCCCCCCTTAGATTAGTTCCCTGTGCCTCTGTCCAGCAGAGCCACTGAAGTGATCCCCTGTGAAAACTTTCTGTTTCCCATGCACTTGTCAAGGTTTCTTTTGAAAAGTGTTAGTGAGGAGCTCTGCCTAATGTAGATTGGAATCTTGTTCCAAAGCATGGGAATTCTCTTGGACAGGAATCTATCCCTCCAGCATGTCCTATTTATTGTTGTGGTGAGGTTTAGATCCTTAGAGCATGTGGCTCGAGGGGATAAAGTTTTCTTTAAGTGGAGCATGTCCATCAATTCTGGGTTGGACATGGCCTTGTATGTCAGGCAGAGATCACCTCTGAGTAGGCGGTAAGCAACTGAGTACAGCTGGAGTTTTTTCAGTCAAGCTGCATAGAGCATCTGATTGAGGCCGGTGATCCTCTTGGTGAGGTACTTCTGTGGTCTTTCCAGCTGTTGCAGGTGTCTTGTAAGGGACATCCCAAATGGGGTATTGTACTCTATGATGGGTCTGATGAGTGATGAGTAGAGGAGCACAATGCAGTGCTATCTATGGACTATGCTGTGTGGTGTATGTCCTACTGTTACTGTTTATCAGACAGTCCCTCTTATCCTTATGTATATCTATGTATATATCCAGATACACACCTGTTAATGCAAGAGACTGAGCTCCAAAAGGGTCTGATAAGCAGACTAATATTTTGTTCTCCAACTTACAGGAATCATACCTACAAAAAAATGAAAATGCAGTGGGTGGCACAAGTGGAAGAAGATTGACAACAGACAGGACTTAGGTGGCAATCTCTCATCCCTGACAGGGGTTAACTGCTGTGGCACCAGTTCTGGCACAATTATGATTATCTGCAGAGGTATGTGTCTAACCAGCTGGCAGAGTCAGTTTTCTAGGGTACAGTGAGAAATCTCTGCAGCAAGTATTTTGACAATTTACTTTTGCATCTTACTTTAAACTGATTTATAAAAAAGTACTACTGTAATACAGTTAATACTGTGAAGGTGTGTCACATAAATGCAGCTGTCTGCATGTACAACTGTGTGTGTAAACACAAAGCTGTATTTATATGAATGCAAAAAGGTGTAACTACATATAGCCATGTCTGTAAACATGCATTTATATGTTTACAAATATAGGTTCATAGGTAGATTCATAGGTAGGTACTAGGCGGCTCTCTGCCTGAAGGCATTTATAGGCTTAGCCAGAATATTGTGGCTTCCGCTGCCCCCCTTAGATTAGTTTCCTGTGCCTCTGTCCAGCAGAGCCACTGAAGTGTTCCCCGGTGTAAACTTTCTGTTTCCCATCCACTTGTCAAGGCTTCTTCTGAAGAGTGTTAGTGAGGAGCTCTGCCTAATGTAGATTGGAATCTTGTTCCAAAGCATGGGGATTGTCTGGGACAGGAATCTATCCCTCCAGCATGTCCTATTTATTGTGGTGGTGAGGTTTAGCTCCTTAGAGCATGTGGCTCGAGGGGATAAGGTTTTCTTTAAGTGGAGCATGTCCATCAATTCTGGGTTGGACATGGCCTTGTATGACGGGCAGAGATCACCTCTGAGTAGGCGGTATGCAACTGAGTACAGTTGGTGTTTTTTCAGTCGAGCTGCATAGGGGCATCTGTTTGAGGCCAGTGATCCTATTGGTGAGGTACTTCTGTGGTCTTTCCAGCTGTTGCAGTTGTCTTGTAAGGTACATCCCAAATGGGGCATTGTACTCTATTATGGGTCTGATGAGTGATGAGTAGAGGGGCACAATGCAGTGCTATCTATGGGCTATGTTGTGTGGTGTATGTCCTACTGTTACTGTTAATCAGACAGTCCCTCTTATCCTTATGTATATCTATGTATATATCCAGATACACACCTGTTAATGCATGAGACTGAGCTCCAAAAGGGTCTGATCAGCAGGCTAATATTTTGCTCTCCATCTTACAGGAATCATACCTACAAAAAAAATGAAAATGCAGTGGCTGGCACAAGTGGCAGAAGATTGACAACAGACAGGACTTAGGTGGTAATCTCTCATCCCTGACAGGGGTTACCTGCTGTGGCACCAGCTCTGGCACAATTCTGATTATCTGCAGAGGCACGTGTCTAACCAGCTGGCAGAGTCAGTTTCCTAGGGTACAGTGAGAAATTTCTGCAGCAAGTATTTTGACAATTTACTTTTGCATCTTACTTTAAACTGATTTATAAAAAAGTACTACTGTAATACAGTTAATACTGTAAAGGTGTGTCACATAAATGCAGCTGTCTGCATGTACAACTGTGTGTCTAAACACAAAGCTGTATTTATATGAATGCAAAAAGGTGTAACTACATATAGCCATGTCTGTAAACATGCATTTATATGTTTACAAATATAGGTTCATAGGTAGATTCATAGGTAGCTACTAGGCTCTCTGCCCGAAGGCATTTATAGGCCTAGCCAGAATATGTTGGCTTCCACCACCCCCTTAGATTAGTTCCCTGTGCCTCTGTCCAGCAGAGCCACTGAAGTGATCCCTGGTGTAAACTTTCTGTTTCCCATCCACTCACCAAGGTTTCTTTTGAAGAGTGTTGGCGAGGAGCTCTGCCTAATGTAGATTGGAATCTTGTTCCAAAGCATGGGAACTCTCTTGGACAGGAATCTATCCCTCCAGCATATCCTATTTATTGTTGTGGTGAGGATTAAATCCTTAGAGCATGTGGCTCAAGGGGATAAGGTTTTCTTTAAGTGGAGCATGACCATCAATTCTGGGCTGGACATGGCCTTGCATGTCGGGCAGAGATCACCTCTGAGTAGGCGGTAAGCAAACCGAGTACAGCTGGAGTTTTTTCAGTCGAGCTGCATAGGGCATCTGTTTGAGGCCAGTGATCCTCTTGGTGAGGTACTTCTGTGGTCTTTCCAGCAGTTGCAGGCGTCTTGTATGGTACATCCCAAATGGGATATTGTACTCTATTATGGGTCTGATGAGTGATGAGTAGAGGGGCACAATGACCTCTTTTGATCTGGTTGCAAACCCTTTTGTGATTAGGTGGGCCACGTAGAAAGATTTTCTAACCACTTTGGCAATGTGATTATCAAAGGTAAGATTACTATCTACTTGGGTCCCCAGATCCCTTATTACATCTTCCATATTTAGGGGGTACCACCTATTTGGTAATTTGTGGGTACTTTGTTTTTTCCAAAAAGGATGACTATGCACTTTTGGCATTTAGCTTGAGGCCATAATTTTGACACCAGGTAACCATCTCAGTGAGACCCTTTTGGAGGATGTCTATGTCAGCTGAAGAGCCAATTATAGCCCCTAGTTTGCAGTCGTCTGTGAACTTAGTCAGCCATAGTCCTTCTGTGCTTGCCTGTACCTCTGAGAAGTATATACAGAACAGGAGGGTTCTTAGGACTGAGCCATGGGGAACACCACGTGTAACCGGTTTAGAGTTGGACCTAGCCCCACAACTCTCACCATGTGGGTTCTGTCCATGAGCCAGTTGGCAACCCATCTTGTGACATAGGGGTTTATGTTCAGGCTGGTGAGCTTGTCTATAATACCAGAATGGGAAATGGTGTTGTAGGCTTTTGCGAGGTCTAGGCAGGATGTGTGTGTACTACCTTTCCCTCATCTATAGCCTTGCTAACTGTCTCAAAGAAGTCCACCAGGTTTAGAAGGCATGATCTGCCCTAAACAAAGCCGAACTGGGTAGTGTCCAGTGTTTGGAGGTTCCCAATGTCTCTGTTAATGAGTTCCATGATGATGCTCTCCATAGCCTTGCATTCCAAGCTAGACAGGCTTATAGGGTGATAGTTCCTGGGGTCTGTTGTAGCTCCACCTTTGTAACCATTTCTGTGCGCCACTCTATGGGTATGTAGCCTGTGGAGAGGCTGAGTTTGAACAGTGTGTTTAGGTGAGGAGTTAGTTCGTCTTTGAGCTCATGTAGGATGCAGCCTGGGACATCATCTGGTCCCATTGATGCTGTGTTTTTGCTTTGGAGAAGGCTGTTTCAACCTGAGTGTCTGTGATTTCAGGGACTCTACATTCTTCTGTTATGGTTATGGGCCCTTTTGGGGGTGAGAGGGGGGTGAATTTGCACTGAACCTGTCTGCCAGGATGTTGGTGATATTGGTCGGTTCAGTATATTTTGTGCCATTCTGCACTAACTCTGAGCAGATTTGAGCATTGCCACTTAGAGTCTTGACATAGCTAAAAAATGCCTTGTGGTTATCCTTGGAGTCCTTGGCAATTTTTCTTTCGAAGTTCACCTTGGATGATTTTATGAGGGATTGTAGTTTCTTGCTGATACTGATCAGTGATATCTTCCCTTCTTGGGATTTTACTCTTTTCTGTACTAGTTTCCTCCTTCTATTGTATAGCTTGTTTATGGCAGGATTCCACCAGACTAGTTTCCTTTTCTTGGAGGAGTAAGTCTTGGTTTTGCTTGGGATGGCATGATCCATGCATTCTTGTAGGTGACTGTAGAATGCATTAGTAAAGGATTTTGCAGCTTGGATAGTGTTATCCTTCAGCATGGGGGCTTTGAAATTTTCCACCTCGGTCTTAAGTAATGTGAAGTTTGCTTTTGAAAAGCTTTTCACAGTGGTTTCCTTGTCCGGGGGTGGGGGCGGAATGTGGATATCCAAAGTGATTTGTTTATGGTCAGATCTAATCAGCAAGGGTGCTATCTATGGGCTATGTTGTGTGGTGTATGTCCTACTGTTACTGTTAATCAGACAGTCCCTCTTATCCTTATGTATATCTATGTATATATCCAGATACACACCTGTTAATGCATGAGACTGAGCTCCAAAAGGGTCTGATCAGCAGGCTAATGTTTTGCTCTCCATCTTACAGGAATCATACCTACAAAAAATTGAAAATGCAGTGGCTGGCACAAGTGGCAGAAGACTGACAACAGACAGGACTTAGGTGGCAATCTCTCATCCCTGACAGGGGTTACCTGCTGTGGCACCAGTTCTGGCACAATTATGATTATCTGCAGAGGCACGTGTCTAACCAGCTGGCAGAGTCAGTTTCCTAGGGTACAGTGAGAAATTTCTGCAGCAAGTATTTTGACAATTTACTTTTGCATCTTACTTTAAACTGATTTATAAAAAAGTACTACTGTAAATACTGTAAAGGTGTGTCACATAAATGCAGCTTTCTGCATGTACAATTGTGTGTGTAAACACAAAGCTGTATTTATATGAATGCAAAGAGGTGTAACTACATATAGACATGTCTGTAAACATGCATTTATATGTTTACAAATATAGGTTCATAGGTAGATTCATAGGTAGGTACTAGGCTCTCTGCCCGAAGGCATTTATAGGCCTAGCCAGAATATGTTGGCTTCCGCCACCCCCTTAGATTAGTTCCCTGTGCCTCTGTCCAGCAGAGCCACTGAAGTGATCCCTGGTGTAAACTTTCTGTTTCCCATCCACTCATCAAGGTTTCTTTTGAAGAGTGTTGGGGAGGAGCTCTGCCTAATGTAGATTGGAATCTTGTTCTAAAGCATGGGAATTCTCTGGGACAGGAATCTATCCCTCCAGCATATCCTATTTATTGTTGTGGTGAGGATTAGATCCTTACAGCATGTGGCTCGAGGGGATAAGGTTTTCTTTAAGTGGAGCATGTCCATCAATTCTGGGCTGGACATGGCCTTGTATGTCGGGCAGACATCACCTCTGAGTAGGCGGTATGCAACTGAGTACAGCTGGAGTTTTTTCACTCGAGCTGCATAGGGCATCTGTTTGAGGCCAGTGATCCTCTTGGTGAGGTACTTCTGTGGTCTTTCCAGCATTTGCAGGCGTCTTGTATGGTACATCCCAAATGGGGCATTGTACTCTATTATGGGTCTGATGAGTGATGAGTAGAGTGGCACAATGACCTCTTTTGATCTGGATGCAAACCCTTTTGTGATTAGGGGGGCCACATAGAAAGATTTTCTAACCACTTTGGCAATGTGATTATCAAAGGTAAGATTACTATCTACTTGCGTCCCCAGATCCCTTATTACATCTTCCATATTTAGGGGGCTACCACCTATTTGGTAATTTGTGGGTACTTTGTTTTTTCCAAAAAGGATGACTATGCACTTTTGGCATTTAGCTTAAGGCCATGATTTTGACACCAGGTATCCGTCTCAGTGAGACCCTTTTGGAGGATGTCTATGTCAGCTGAAGAGCCAATTATAGCCCCTAGTTTGCAATCGTCTGTGAACTTAGTCAGCCATAGTCCTCCTGTGCTTGCCTGTACCTCTGAGAAGTATATACCAAATAGGAGGGGTGTTAGGACTGAGCCATGGGGAACACTACTTGTAACCGGTTTAGAGTTGGACCTAGCCCCACAACTCTCACCATATGGGTTCTGTCCATGAGCCAGTTGGCAACCCATCTTGTGACATAGGGGTTTATGTTCAGGCTGGTGAGCTTGTCTATAATACCAGAATGGGAAATGGTGTTGTAGGCTTTTGCGAGGTCTAGGCAGGATGTGTGTACTACCTTTCCCTTGTTTATAGCCTTGGTAACTGTCTCAAAGAAGTCCACCAGGTTTAGAAGGCATGATCTGCCCTAAACAAAGTCGAACTGGGTAGTGTCCAGTGTTTGGAGGTTCCCAATGTCTCTGTTAATGAGTTCCATGATGATGCTCTCCATAGCCTTGCATTCCAAGCTACACAGGCTTATAGGGTGATAGTTCCTGGGGTCTGTTGTAGCTCCACCTTTGTGGAGCGGAGTAACCATTTCTGTGCACCACTCTATGGGTATGTAGCCTGTGGAGAGGCTGAGTTTGAACAGTGTGTTTAGGTGAGGAGTTAGTTCATCTTTGAGCTCATGTAGGATGCAGCCTGGGACACCATCTTGTCCCATTGATGCTGTGTTTTGGCTTTGGAGAAGGCTGTTTCAACCTGAGTGTCTGTGATTTCAGGGACTCTACATTCTTCTGTTATGGATATGGGCCCTTTTGGGGGTGAGAGGGGGGTGAATTTGCACTGAACCTGTCTGCCAGGATGTTGGCGATATTGGTCGGTTCAGTGTATTTTGTGCCATTCTGCACTAACTCTGAGCAGATTTGAGCATTGCCACTTAGAGTCTTGACATAGCTAAAGAATGCCTTGTGGTTTTCTTTGGAGTCCTTGGCAATTTTTCTTTCGAAGTTCACCTTGGATGATTTTATGTGGGATTGTAGTTTCTTGCTGATACTGATCAGTGATGTCTTCCCTTCTTGGGATTTTACTCTTTTCTGTACTAGTTTCCTTCTTCTGTTGTATAGCTTGTTTATGGCAGGATTCCACCAGACTAGTTTCCTTTTCTTGGAGGAGTAAGTCTTGGTTTTGCTTGGGATGGCATGATCCATGCATTCTTGTAGGTGACTGTAGAATGCATTAGTAAAGGATTTTGCAGCTTGGATAGTGTTATCCTTCAGCATGGGGGCTTTGAAATTTTCCACCTCGGTCTTAAGTAATGTGAAGTTTGCTTCACAGTGGTTTCCTTGTCCGGGTGTGGGGGCGGAATGTGGATATACAAAGTGATTTGTTTAAGGTCAGATCTGATCAGCAAGGGGTTGACCTCCAGTGTGGAACACCGGTCACCCATGTTAGTGATGACCAGGTCTAATATGTTGTCACCTCTGGTGGGAGTGTTGACCAGTTGAACCAGGGCATTTGAGTTTATAAATTCTAGGAAATGTTGAGCAAGGGAATTAGCACTTGAGTAGTTCTCCCAGTTAATGTTTGAGTAATTGAAATCACCCAATATTAGGGTGTTTGGTAGGACCTTTATGTTTCACAGTGTTTCCAGAAACACGGAATGGGGTTCCTGGGACATGGTGAGTGATCTGTAGCAAGCTACAATTTGAATTGCAGTTTTGCCCATTGTTAGTTGCATGTGGATGATCTCTGAAGCATTGTGCTGTGCCACTAACCTGGAGGTGTGGGTATCATTGATGAATATGGATAGGCCCCCACCTTTTGTATTTTGGTTCGAGTTCTGTGGCTGAAATGTATGGTATGAGTTGTAGCCTCGTACTGCTAGGGTGCTCTCTGGAGCCTTAAACTAGGTTTCTGTTGCTGCACATATATAGATTTTCTCCATACTGAGTAGTGCCTCAAGTGCATGCATTTTGAGGTTTAGACTTCTGGCATTGAGTAGCATTACCCTTAGTTTTTTGTTACTTGTGCTATTTATGATGGTGGGTTTGTCTTTTGACCCTTGTCTAAAAAAGGCACTATGGGGGTGGCAAGAGGCTTGGCCAGTAATCGAAAGCCTAAGGGTGACAGGTGCAAACCATCTCTAGCGAAGCAGTGTGGCTTGTCAAGCATGTCATCCCAGGTGGACAGGCACTGGATCCCCTTTGAATGACATCAGAAACTTAGCCAATTGTTAAAATCGAGAATTATTTCTTTATACCATGGTATAATTCTTGGTGAGGGCAGAATGCTACTCAGGGTCAGGGTAATACCGGTCTGGGCTACGTGATCAGAGAGCTCTTCCATGTCTGTTTTCATATAGTACAGGGAGGTATGGCTCAGGTCATTCACACCAACATGGACAATGACAGAGTCATATATGTACTTGTTCTGAAGTGACCTGAGTGCTTGTGTTATGTGGCAGATCCTGGCACCCAACAGGCAGTTAACAGTAACCTTCTCCTTATTCAGCCTAGTGAGTGGGATATCAGTGTGCCTGACTATAGAGTCACCTATTACTAGTATGTTGAGTATGTTATTTTGCCTTAAGGGCAATGATTGCATGGCACACTGATTTTGTGAAGTATGTGTTTCATGGTTTATGTTGGGGGGTGCAGGTTGCTTGGATGTTTGCTTTGGAGGTCTCTGTTGCTTTTGCAGATTTTTATTTAGAGACTCCGAGTATGTTTTCATATATTTATGTGTGTTTTTTGCCGGTGCTGGTTTAATGGGTCTATGTGAGACTGGTGGTGTGATGCAAGTATTTCCCTTCTCCCCTTGACTGTCTGATCCAGTCTTGGGTTGAGAGGTCTTAGCCTCCAGTTTGGCTGTATAATTGCATCTCTCGCATGTATTAGTGTTTGGTGGTAGGAGGAGAGGGTTGTCTCTGTACATGAGGCAGTAGTAACATTGACTCAAAATGCCCAGATTCACCAGTTGGACTGGAGAGTACACCTGAAACTGCCCTTTGGACATGCCTGGATAGGTACAGTGAACTGTTTTACTGGATGGCTGGTAAGGTCGAATAGAGACCTTTGTCCTTCTGTACAGTACAGGAGTGTCTAGTGCTAAGGTTTATAAGTGCTTGCTATGAGTTTTGAGCAGGTTCTGGGCTGAGAAATGAATGGCTTGAGTGCTTAAGTTGAAAGTTTGTCTAGTTCCAAGGGAAAAATTGAAAAGGAGACTTTGTGGAGCCGGGAATATATTTACCCTAGCTAACCGGTGGTGCCCAGTGCACAAAACCGGGCAAATGTGGTTTTATAGCAGGGAAGTGAAAGAGATAGAAATTAGCCCAAAATGGCCAATAAACTACTAATTTCTGGGATGAAACCATTCCTCCAGGGTTAGATAGGCTGCTCAAAGCTCCCCTCTCTCACAGGTGAACAGAGAAACTTCCTTCTATCCATGTAAGGTATGGGCAAACACAGAGATTTGTAACACAGCCCTGAATTCAGCACTAATCTGAAAATTGGACTATACTAGCTTAGAAAGGCGGGAAACAAGTATATGTCACTTTAATTGCACAAACAAGGATACTTATTGTTATATATCGCAGAACAGAGTTGTAGTCAATGCCCCCAGTATATATATATATATATATATATATATATATATATACATATATATATATATATATATATATATATATATATATATATATATATATATATATATATATATATATATATATATATATATATATATATATATATATACAATAGATATATATGAACAAAACTGATTTAAACAAGTTACCCAATTAACCAGAAAAAGCTCAAAACTGAGCCCTGTTCCAGCAGTCTTTAATCAGACAAGTTCTAACTGCACACTCCTGCTAGTAGGGTGCAGGGAAACATTCTCCAAAAAAAGATGGCCTGGATCAGAGCTCAAGTTATACAAACAAAGCTAGATTCAGCAGGCCTGAATCTGGCCTATGCTACAGCAACAAGGTGTACCAATTTCAGAAATAAACAGTTCAAATAAGCAGGCACAATAAACCTGTGATCAGAAATTCCCAGTTCAGAAGGGCAGAATCCAGCCTCTTCTCCCACAAGAGTGCAGACCACAAACCCTTTTATTGTAGAATAACTGGCCTGAAGCCTAAGTGTTGAAGCCAGAACTAATACACTTTTAGAATAGCAGACACTCGGCCTTCATTCAGCAATTCCCAGCTTAGAAGGATGTAAGCTACCTCTCCTGCCACAGCAGTGCAGACCACAAACCTTCTTAATGTAAAACAACCTGTATGAACACAAGTGCGTAAACCAAAAGACTTAGAATAACAGTTACAATTTAATCAGGCTACTACCAAGCAGTAAAAATGCAGCAGAATAAATAAAATTGAGTACTTTTAAGAAAAGCAAAATAAAGTAGGAGGAAACACAAATACAGTAAAAGCAGATGAATAAAGTGCATTTTTTTTTAAGTGCAAGGAGAGAGGAAGGAATAACCTAAGTGAGTTGGCCTTCTCAAATCTTATCTCTGTATTAAGTAAAGTGAACACTAGACTCAGAATATGATAATCAGTTGAGTAAATGAGATGGACCCAGGAGGAGTGTTCTAATACAGACTTACAGGAAGGGTGGGCAATTCCAGAGCTACCAACACTAATACCAAACACAAGAACAGGGAGTGTGGGTGGGGGACTAACTGCAGAGAGACACACAGCACACTGTTCAATGAAACACACAATTAGGAAATAGAAAAAAATGAAAAGACAGTACTTTTAAAACTGCAGGTTTGTACTTAGAAGACTAAAATACACTACTGCAAGTTTCAATTAACTTCAGCTTCTAATGCAGAAGATTATATTCAAGCAAGTCTCTTAGAAGTTGAGCATAAAATGATTTCTCAAACTTTGTGGCTAGCACTTAAAGTACAGAGGAAGCCCTCTAAGGTATTAAATATCAGATAACAAAGAAGTGATAAGACCATCACCTCCTCTTATAGCAGAGAGACACACAGCACACAGTTCAATGAAACACACAGTTAGGAAACAGAAAACATGAAAATACAGTACTTTTAAAACTACAAGTTTGTACTTAACAGAAGACTAAAATACACTACTGCAAGTGTCAATTAACTTCAGCTTCTAATGCAGATGATTGTATCCAAGCAAGTCTCTCAGAAGTTGAGCAAAAAATGATTTCTCAAACTTTGTGGCTAGCACTTAAAGTACAGAGGAAGCCCTGTAGGGTATTAAATATCAGATAACAAAGAAGTGATAAGACCACCACCCCCTCTTATAGCAGAGAGACACACAGCACACTGTTCAATAAAACACAAAATTAGGAAACAGAAAAAATGAAAAATACAGTACTTTTAAAACTGCAAGTTTGTACTTAACAGAAGACTAAAATACACTACTGCAAGTTTCACTTAACTTCAGCTTCTAATGCAGATGATTGTATCCAAGCAAGTCTCTCAGAAGTTGAGCATAAAATGATTTCTCAAACTTTGTGGCTGGCAAGTTTCACTTAACTTCAGCTTCTAATGCAGATAATTGTATCCAAGCAAGTCTCTCAGCGGTTGAGTATAAATCACTCAGAAATATATATTTATGGATACATATTTATATACATACTTATGTATATGTCTGATAATTTCTCAGTTGTGCAATTGTGCCCCAAAGCCGGACAGTTAAATTCAACTAATTTTCCCTTAAAACCTAGAAAGAAATAGCCATTCGCTGAGCTCCTCCATGATAATTTCTGAAAAGCCATCCCTAGTAACAATAGTCTTCAAACTAGCATTGTGGACAGTTGAACTGCCCTTGTTTCAACTGTCAGCCATGCTGACTTGAGTCTTCTTAGGCAGTGCAACATTTGCCTCATGTACACAGACAAGCCTCTACTAATAACACAATCTAGTACAGAGTGCGAGAGATGTATTTACACCAAGAATCTAGAATTAATTTTTTTCTCTCTCTCTTTCTCACTCAAAACAATAACACCAAGAAGGTTATCAACTCACCCAACACTACATATTTACATAGTACTGATACATATACACAGAACACTACTCACACACATAGTATGCATCAAACATGTAAATCCACATACGCGGAGGTTCTCTTGAAAACTTACTGGAATACCAGAGACCTCCAAAACACAAATCTGGCATAGCTAACATAGTCTACAAAGCACCCATGACACATAGCAACACCAATGCCTCACCCACCAAGCCTGTTAAGACATACCACTCAAAAACCAAGTTTTCTTGTCATTGTAGACAAAATAGTGAGACACACAGCTGTCCCACTCACCAGGTTGGACAAGGAGAAAGTCATGGTCAGCTGCCTGTCTGATGCCAGGATTCGCCAAATCACACATGCACTCAGGTCTCTCAGCAACAAGTACCGTTATGACTCTGTCATAGTTCATGTTGGTGTGATTGACTGAGATGTGCCTCTCTAGAATATATGAAGACAGACATGGCTGAGTTCTCTGAGTATGTGTCCCAGGCAGGTATGTTCCTAGCCTTGAGCGGCATACTACCCTCACCTAGAATACAGCCACAGTATAAACAAAAAGAGTGATTTCAATAATTGTCTTCATGTTTGATGTCATTCCAAGAGGATCCAGATCCTGTCTGCCTGGGAAGCAATGGCCAACAATTCTTGCTGCTTTCATCTGGCACCCGTAGGCTTTTGGCCGCTGGCAAAAGCTATTGCCTCCCCCATAGTGCCAAAAGCTATTGCCTCCCCCATAGTGCCTTTTAGGCAAGGTCTCGAAAACAACATTACAGATGTGAAATTAACCAGTCAGAACAAAATAAGGGTCATGCTGCTAAATGCTAGGAGCTTAAACCAAAAACTGCACTCCCTGGAAGCACTTCTATCACTAGAAGATGTAGATGTCTGTGCAGTCACAGAAACCTGTTTTAAGGCTTCATAGTGTACCCTGACCCTGCAAGGCTACAATGCCTTCCACAGCTTTATTCTGCAAAATGAACATGTGAAAACTAAAGGAGGTGGTGTTTCAATCTATATTAGAGATAAATTCACCTCCTTTCAAGTTAGACTGGACAACTCCATGGAGTTACTCCAGGTCCAGGTTATGGTGAGTAAGACCCCCATTCAACTCCTGGCCAGTTATAGATCCCCCTCCATGGGTCTCAACATCCATGAGGCCTACTTAATCAAACTGAAGACAATCTAAACTTTACCAAAAACACTGGTTATGGGGATTTCAATTATTCCACTAACAACTGTGAAACTTACTCTAGCACAAACTCACTAGTATAAATGTTCCTGGACTTTGTGAATTCAAATGCCATGGACAAATTGTTCATACCCAGGAAAAGGAAAAACATTCTAGATCCGGTCCTCACAAACATGTCAAATAGGTGCTCTGCTGCAACCGTTGACCCTCATTAGTCAAAACTGACCACAAATCAGTCAGCTTTGAACTGACACTAACACCAGAATTCACAAAGGGTGAAATCAGATTAAAAACTTCACCAAGGCAAACTATACCCTCCTAGGTGAAGGTATTAATGTAATCCAAGCTCCACACCAAGCTGAAAGTGTTAACTACGCCAAAGCTTACACTAAAGCCCTGTACAATCACTTGCATAAGTGCATAAACTCAGCTGTACCAGATAAAATCAAAGCCAGCTCCAAGTAAAATCACGTTAACATGGTGGATTTCCAGCAACAACAAACTCTACAATAAATACCAAAATTTCTGTCCAAGAAAACAAAGACAAGGACCCAACACTGGAAAAGCACCCTCCACAGCCTTAACAGGCAAATAAGACAATTTGTCAAATCCTCCAAGAACTCTTTTTAGAGAAGCCTAGCAAGTACTCCCAAAGATAACAATAAGGCCTTTTACAGCTATGTACATAACCTAAAGGGTAGGACCCAAACATGTGCATAACTGGTGGCCAATGTTATCACACACACACACACACACACACACACACACACACACACACACACACACACACACACACACACTGACCCCACAGAGTTAGCGAACTTGTTAGTGGACAGGTTTGGTGAAAATTTCACTTGCCTATCCCTTCTTAACTTACAACAAACACTCCCCCAAACCCCCACCCCCCACCTTGCATATCTGAAGAGCAGGTCCTCAAACACAGCCTCTATTGGACCAAATGACATCCCAGGCTGTCTTCTAAACAGGCTAAAACATGAGCTAACATCACCACTAAGTATCTTTTTCAATCATAGCCTATCTACGGGCTTTGTTCCTGCGAAATGGAGAACAGGTACAGTTATTCTCCTCCACAGTGGTGGCCTAGCAAAAGACCCAGGGAATTACAGACCCATAAGCCTGACCAGCGTCATCTGTAAGACCATGGAATGTATCATTATGGATCTCATAAATAAAGACATAGGTGACCTCCAAAACTTGGATCCCACTATATCCAGCTTCATTAAGGGCAGAGCCTGCCTGTTAAATCTGGTAGATTTCTTTGAAAGTGTGACCAAGACCATTGATGTGGGCAAATCTGTACACACAGTATACCTCAACTTGACAAAGGCTTTTGACACAATCCCACATTCACGTATTACCGATAAACTTAGCAAACTGAATGTATACCCCTTTATTGTTAGATGGATTGCCAACTGGCTCACATACTGGAAACACACTATCAAAGTGGGTGATTCCACATCAACCAGCAGACTTGTTATCAGCAGAATGCCACAGGGGTCAGTGCTGGGCCCCTAATTGTTTGATATATACTTTTCAGAAGTTCAGGTCAAAACTAAAGGGTTGTGACTGACAAAATTTGCAAAGGACAGTAAACTAGGTACAGTCAATGAATCCCCAAATGATGTCAGTATACTCCAGGAGGGTCTCACACAGACCAACGACCAGTGCATTGTCACACTATCAAACTGAATGCAAAGAAATGCATCATCATTCACTTCAGCACAAACAATGTCCCCTCACACTATCAAATCAACAACAATACCCTAAGTACCCATGAAGTGATAAGGGACCTGGGAATCACAGGTTGACATTGACCTTAACTTCAACCACCATGTTTCTACCATTGTAAGGAAAGCTTTCCATCTGGCTCACTTGATTAATAAAGGCATTACCTCAAGAGCAAAAGAGGTTACACCCCCCCCCCCCCATACCCGGCACTTATCTGGCCCATAACTGAGTATAATGTCCTGTTAGGTATGTACCATACTAGGCACCTGCAGCAATTGGAGAGACTTCATAGGTCTCTAACAAAGAAGAAAAAGGACCTCCAGCATGTGACTTACATAAAACGACTAAAGTCCCTGTTACTATACTCCATGTAGTAATATGGCCTAGGACTTAAATATGGCCTGCAACTTAAATAGGACTTGCTAGAGGACAGATTTATCTCCCAACAACTGCTACATCTTTGGAAGTTGCTACCATTTCATGTAAAAGATATCACCTCTATGACACTGTTCAAGAGGAACCTGGACGATTGGATGAGGTGCCACCAATTTTTACCAGGGATAGTGCCTACAACCCTCCTAGACATAGGCACTCATCACTAAATTCAGTCTTAGGTATTGACTAGTACTTCCATGGTATTACATTGGGTTGAAACGGCTAGGCTTAAAATGACCTCCAGGTTGATAGCTTAGTAATGTCCTATAATCCTATGATCCTATGAATATGACAATTTTGTAAACAGTTATTATTTACAAAATACTTGCTGCAGGTACAAGATGGCTGACTAGAGTCAGGCACTAAGCAGAGTTGGTGATGGGGAAAATAGCAATTGAATGACCTGTTCAGAAGTAAAAACAGACTGCTGTGTTCACTTGTTTTGTTTTCAATGTTTAAAAAGTGAATTTTTTACAACCACTTTAATTGATATTCAGATAAATAAGGTAAGCTATGTAAAGAATACAGAAAACCACACACTTAAATAAAAAAAAATAAAACAATGCAGAGGTTTTATGATTTACACAACATCCAAGCAGACAAGCTGATACCAAAAAAAGTCACGATATTCTTCTGCTTAGACATGCAGTAAATAAAGTTAGGAATGAATGATTTTATGAAGGAAAAATGTCACAAATTAAGCAAAAACACTTCCCACATCTGAGCAATTTGCATCTTCTGTATAAAGTCATACTATGCTGATTAATAAATGTAGTCATGTCAGATAGATATGAATACACGGAAACACTTTGGAATCTTGAAATACTGAAATGTCGAATTTCAGTATCTCAAGACCAAAGTGTCAAACCTGCAGATGCGTGAAACTGCAGAATATCGAACCTGGAAATGTTGAACCTGTGGTACTGACGGTGTGTTAGGTAACTGTGGGGTTTTTAATGGTTTTAGGGAGGGTTTGTGAGTATGTCAGGGAGTGTTAGGTGTGGGTTAGGGTATGTAGGTGCGAGTGTGAGTCTGTCAGTGTTGAGAGTGGTAGTGTTTCTATCTGTGTGATGTGTTTATGCGAGGGAGGTATGGAATGTATATTGGTGGGTTTTGTGTGTGTTGGTGTTTAGCACGACCTTGGAGTTAGTATATATAAGTAGGGGGTGTGGGAGGTGCAGGGGGGCTTGCCATCCTGCTTATAGTAAGTGTGTGTGTGTGTGTGTGTGTGTGTGTGTGTGTGTGTGTGTGTGTGTGTGTGTGTGTGTGTGTGTGTGTGTGTGTGTGTGTGTGTGTGTGTGTGTATGTGTGTTTGTGTTGTTGTGCTTAGGTAGGTGTAGTTGTGTTTGTGTGTGTGCTTTAACGGATGAGGTTTTGGGTTTCATGGTTTTGGTTTTCATTTTTTTGGTGTTTCGGCTTTATAGTCTCAACATACTGAAATTCGATATTTCAGTATTTCGAGATTATAAACTGAATCTGAATACACATATACGATAGATAAGCAACCATGCCGTCTTTTGTTCTTCCCTTGGTAGCCGATAAGAAGATTACTTACAATCATTTGCAGGAGCACAAAAGATTAGTGAGGCTAATCAAGGTTGTCTTTGAGCAAGTAAGCATTAAACATGCCTCTGGAATAAACATTTATAATTAAGTAAAAAATTATGTTGCATATGAACTAAAAATAGTCATTTCTTAAAAATTTGGGTAAAAATATTAATGAAATATAACTTCATAAACAGTCCCCTATATTAAATAAAATCCATGTAGGCATAGTGTAGAGCCTACATGGAATGTTACCATGTCAGTATACATGGTTCCACCTTGGCAGCATGCCATGCATACTAATCATGGTGCATTGCTGAGGGGGAGCCATGGAACACGATTATTGAATTAGCGCAGGGAGTGTGGTGCTAACTGTGTCCGCAGATGAGTAACACACTCCATGCACTGTCCAACTGTATTATATCAATGTAATTGAATTTGTTTCCATTTCTTTAAAAAACATATTTATGCAGCGCAGTGTGGAGCGAAGCAATGCTAAGCAGTGCTAAGAAACCTGCCAGACATCTAAAAATAGAAACTGGATGAATGTAATTATTTATTTAAAGGTCAAGTTTAAGCTTAGCTGAGCCTGTTTGCATGGCACTGTGAAGTGCTCAGCACTGCATAAAGGCAGCTCAGAGCTATATGTAAAGGTATAGTAAAGTTCCACATATCCACATATCCACATAGCTAAACGGATAGAAGTTATGGCCTCATGTACAGTAGGTGCAGTGTTTGAATACATGGAAGGCCAAGTAAGTTTTTATTTTTGAAATATAAATTATGTATCAGAGGCACATGGGATAAATGCAAATGATACTTATGAACATCAAGTGGTTCAGCTTATTTGCGATTCTGAATGCCCATGACTTGTTTCATCATTTTAATGGACAATTTCAGGACAATAAAGCCAAACCCCACTAGCTGTGGATATGCATATTTCGGCCTTATTATGACCTCATCAGCACAGCACAAGCAGAGTGTTTGACTAAGCATTAGAGGCACAGGACTGTTATACCCAGTTGATGTCCATTATCAATAGGGTCACTGCAAAAATATCCAAACTGGATATATATCTGGAGACACCCCAAAAGTACCTCACCAAGAGGATCATGGGCTACAAACAGATGCCCTATGCAACTCGACTAAAGAAACTCCAGCTCTACTCAGTTGCTTACCGCCTACTCAGAGGCAATCTATGCCTGATGTACAAAGCCATGTCAAACCCAGAATTAATGGACATGCTCCACCTCAAAAAATCCAAGTCCCTTAGAGCTACATGCTCCAGGGACCTAAACCTCAGCACAAAAATAAATAGGACATGCTGGAGGGACAGATTCATTTCCCAGAGGCTCCCCTCACTTTGGAATAGAATCCCAATTCATGTTAGACATAGCCCCTCACTGACCCTCTTCAAGCGAAATTTGGACACGTGGATGGGAAATCGCAAATTCACCCCTGGGATCTCCCCTGTGTCCCTGCTAGACAGAGGCACAGTAAACTAATCTTAAAAGGGTACCTTCTGTGACCTACTTTACAGAGGCACAGTAGGCTAATCTAATAGGGAGGCGGAAGTCAAATACACTCTGGCTAGGCTTATAAATGCCCTAGGGCAGATAGCCTATTATCTACCTATGAACCTACGAACCTATGAACCCTAAATAATAACCCATAAGCAGATATTGTTTGTTGTCTTCACAGATATTTAAACACACTAGCAATGTATTGCGAACATCTGCATTCTGTGTGGTAATGTATAGATCACCTACTATCTCTATCATGCTTGAATTTCATGCATGTGTCACTGCAGTCTGGTATAAAGCTGTACTACTATTACCAGGTCATATTATTGTGCCAGGTGAGCTTTAGGCAAATATCAGTCACTCAGTAATTTGCAGTGACTCAGTAGCTCAGTTTGCTTAATGCTCTGTATGAAGTATATTTTGCCACACACAGACCAGGGCCAGGGTTCAAATCCAGTGCTATGTAGCACTAAATATTACAGTATCAGTCATGTAATGTTAACAGATATTCCCACCACAGGAACTACAGGTAAATGGGTAAGTTAGCCCATATTATGAGTAAATAATTGTATGTTCAGATGTCACAGACTGTTACGATCATTACCAGGAATGTGAAAATACAACATAAAATAAACAAAATAAGTATAACTATAATAAAATAAAATAAATGAAATAAAATGTGTACTCTTTGGTATGGCTGTATGCCTAAAATGTCTGTTAAAGGTTGCTGCAGTCAGTTAATACAGTCAATGCCGATGGCCTCTGCAGTCACTGCTATTGGGTTCTATCCTGATGCCTGCCAAGCAAGACATGATAGTTGTTTACTCTCTGTGCTGTACACATACCTGTCAATCAAGTTTCACACTGTCACATAATGTAATTACTAGTGCATAATCCCTCTGTCATAGATTTATCATTGATATCATTATGTAAATAGCAAAGTATCACTACATCAGGCCTCAGTACATATTGGTAGTTATATAGGTCCCTCTGATGTGCAAGTGTTCTGTATAGTTGTGTAACTGCAGTTGTTACTGTTTGACTGATACTGTCCTATGCAGATAGCTTGACAGCTATGTACATGCTACAGCAGCTATAAGGCACTTTCACACATAAAAAAAGGACAGACCTGTAGAGTCGATAGTACTGTTGTCGACTATACAGCCTATAATGGTATTACTGGAGTATATTTCTCTTTCGCTCCACCGCTTATCTTCATATATTTATTATTGTTTCAAAAACTTCCCTCACAATAAGCAGGACCCAAAGAATAAATCCAGTCAGAAACCCACAAGCTAAGGTAACAATTTGCAGTAATAAGATAGTCCACAATGTTAAAAATATAAAACCAAAATTTATTCTGTAAGCGCTTTCACAATACATCAATATTGCTTCATCAGACAAATAGGAAAGAATTAAGCATCCATTAAATATACTTAATCAAAATTCAAACAAACCAATGAGAGAACATTCTCCATAAAAATGAACCTTCCCCTTTATTCATATAAATTACATAGCTTCTAACTTAAAGCTACAAGTTCATATACAAAAAATATATAAAAATATTTAAAATAAAATAAGCATAAGATTATGCAATAAATATGTAACAATGTAAAAAAATATATACAAGAACTTTGTTCTAATGTTTATTTAATTAATATGCCTAGATTTAAGAATTGGTTTAAGGGGAACTGAGTCATTAAGCCCCAGGCCTCTATGAGCACCAAGTCTCAATATCCATTCCAATTCAGCGCACTTAGTTCAATTGACAAGGTCACCAAGTCTCTCACACATATGCTGTATATGTAATACTTGAAAAGCAAAGATATGTTCTGCACCCATCAGCATTGTATGCTTAGCTAGGGCTCTATAATCTAGCCCTTTCTTGGTACAATATAAATGATCCCTTATCCACTCCCTTAATCTTTGTTGGTTTTCCTACATACAAATGGAAGCATACCTTACAGTGTGCTACATAAACCACATTTTGTGTATTACAATCAGCTCCTACCCTAAGTTCCCATAGTTGTCCAGTCTCAGGGTAGTAGGTATTAGACCTAATTTTACTTTTAAGAACCAGAAGAATCTCAAGCAACAACTATGTTACCCTAGAAATAGAAATACCAGGGTAAACAATTCAGTTGGAACACATAGTAGTGGCAGTTGTGCACAATGTTTATTTATTGATGAATCCAGGTTCTTTAAACATCCTAAGACTGGACAACTATGGGAACTTAGGGTAGGATGCATGCATCCCAGTAGCACACTATATATAGCCCACTACACTCCCTTGCATACATGTCCATACATATGCTACCATATTGTGGTACCCCTTACAAGTGGTGTATAGGAGAGTGATTTACCTTGTGAATGCAGCAGTTGACAGACCTGTAGTTCAAAGCTAACTCTGTCTGATGCATGCAGTCCACAGTAAATACATGGTAAGGTACAGGTTGTGTGGCCTGGCTGGCATCACTTTTACTAATATGTATGTTAGTCAGAGTAAGGTGTCAGTCCTTAGGGCCCTAGGTTATCAGTGCATGTGCTATGCATTGTCTCTTAGCAAAAGCCAAGGCATATTGGTCATGCCTTCGTCTGCCTACAGGGACAGCCTCAGGGGGTTCCTCATCCGAGTTCCCCTGTGGGTGTGGCTGTGGTGACCTAGGCACTAGTGGGAGGCTGTGTGTCCCTTCCCTGTGTTGACAGACAGCAAAGCAAACCTGTTGTAGTATATCTTCCCTGTAGGCATCACATCTCTCCAGTACATAGTTGTTTGCAAAATGTGTACATGCACCTGATATATGTGGTCCTTTTGGCACAAACATGTGGATGGCTGGCAAATAGTTGGCCAATAATTGGTGGTTGTTGTCAGAATATAGAGACTCTGCCTGTCAAATGCCAGAACCCTCAGGAAAAACATGTGCTACAGTAATATCTTTTACTCTATTCATACTCTTACTTTGTATGACCAATATGTACACTCTGTCACTGAGGTTAGGCCTGTCCCCCCCCACTAATAATGGCTATGACCTGAATTCCTGCTGCAGGGGATTGCCAGATATGTTAGCCATAGCACTCAAGCAATGAGATACTAATGTCAACAAAACAGTGACCTAGCTAGAGTACATCAGGGACAGTCAGGGACACCTTTACAATGTCTGAAGTATTCCTGTGTTACATTCACAGGCTGAGAGGAGCTGAATGACAGTACATCATGTGATATGACAGCTGTGTCCACCCTTACTTACTGTCAATATGCCTAACTCACAGTCCATTACCTTTCATACAAGAGCCAACCATTGTAGGAGGGAATGAGAGGGCCACAGCTGTGATGCCATTCACAGGAGGCACAGTTGAGAGGCATGCCTGTAGCTGTTGGACAGCAGAGTATCACCAACATGTCATTCCCAGAGATGTACTACAGGCCTACTGTTGTAATCCCTATTCCCCATACCAGCATCCTCCCATCTGCATCCCATTATACGGGGTCTTGTATGACATACCTGGTAGAGTGATGTAATCCTTTTGTGAACAAATCCTCAATAACAATGCTTGCTAAATCATAGTTTGTCTTGGTAAAGCAACTTGCAGATCTGTTTCCCATACGCAGTTGCTTGCCTTTTGTAAGTCATCTCAATAACAGGTAATCAGACTTGTTAATTGCATCCAAAACAGCTGGCTTGCACTTTCATTAGCCAATAACATGGCAACATAGTGAAATATTTAAAGCCTTCATGTAGGCCTTGGCCCCTTTCTTTGTCTTCAAAATGAACAATAGTGAGGTATGGGGACTACAGTATCACAGAGGGTAAGTAGAAATACTGTCCTCTCTTGAGATTTATGAGGTATGTCCACAGTTTTCCATTCTATGTTTGGCCATTGTGAAATGACACCATGATTATCTGGCAGTTCAGTGTTAAACATTGTGAGTTGAAGTCAGTAGGGGGGGAGAGACATGTGAGTGTCAGGCATCATACCCATCAGAATATGCATACTTCTGTGGTAGCTGCTTGTCTGTCAGCTCACTATGTTTGTAGGGGCAAACTGTGAAACATGTCCCTGTTGCTTGCTTTGAACCCCGACCCCTTTATGCATGGGTGTTGTCTGGAGTCCTTCTTCTAGGGGGTTGTGAGGTATGATAGGTCTGTACCAGGTAGCTTAACATACTGCTGCAGCCTAGGACACATAGTGGGAGAGTGAACACTTTGGAGGACAGCAAACTGTATGTGTCACTAAGAGAGCAGTGTCAGCTCTGTTGTTACAGCAGAACCATGATGAGGGTACCCGTTGCAGTCCAGTTGAGGCATGTGGTTAATGTACATATATTATGTAACAGCGCCAATCAGAGAATAATAGGTGACATATAGGTAGGCTATATGAATATGTGCAGTGTGTCCCTACTACAGGCCTTTGACTTGAAAACATGGGTAGCAGTTAATGCAGTAGCAATGACCTGTTTTGGTTAAAATTGCATGACTCAGTCATTATTTGCTGTATTCACAATAATGTAATTGAAGTGCAACACACTGGGTTTGAACCCAGGACTGTTGGTGGCAAAATGTACTGCATACAAGGCATTTAACAGACTAAGCAACTGAGTCAGTGCTGAAGTAGGTGTACTTGCAAGATATATGTGCATACATACAGTCTGTGACACAGGATTTACATTAGCATGTGTTTTGTGAAGGGTATGAAGTATGACATTCAAATGTCTGTCAGGATTTTCTAACCTCAAGTCTGTAATGACTTGCCAGTATTTTACCAGACAAATATGTCTTTGTGAAACTGTGCCAAATGTAGGGGGCAAAACTGTGCACATTAAGCAACAGTCTGTACAGCTGACAGACATACCTGCTATCCCAGGCCTAAAGTACATCCATTTTTATTTATTTGGCTGTGTACTGATGTAGTGTCTGCATCACAGTCGCAAGTACACTCCCATTTTTTCCCATTATATGTACTTGTAGTGTGTCAGTGGCTATCAGTATATGTTGCTTGAAACACCTGTTTTAATTTAGATCTGAGTGGCCTAGGGGGTCAATGCACTGTGCTGTAATAGGCAAGGGGCTACGTTTGAGACATGGCATTGGAGCTTATTTTGCAGATGTGCCTAACACTGTGAAAAACACATAAGATGATTAAGGCACTTTTAAGCAGTATTAAGCGGGTTTGAACAGGCTTATGTAGCAATGTATTCCACTTAGCTTCACTTAAACCCCTGCTAAATTTAAAAAAGAAAAAGAAAAAGTGGGTGATACGAAAGTGGTGAAATGGGGGCAAGCAAGGGAAAAGTATACTGAGTGGCAGGTAGGATTGTGCAGGAAAGGACCATAGCTTTCCATTTATAGTACTGCAACAGCTGAACAGGTTTTACAGAATTTGGAATTTGGAGCCTCACACCCCAGTGAGGGGGCTAAGGGCAACATAAGTGTGTTGATTAAGTAATGTAATAATTAGTTGTGTCCAGTGGACATGTGCAAAACGGAGAGCTATGTATGGGGTGATTTTTTTTTGTAGGACCAGTATCATTTTTTTTTTTTTAAGGAGAGAGAGTGGAATTTTGGGGAAAGGATATAGGTATGTGCAGGAAGGCAAGTTGTGTAGCAGAGGCTGCCTTTGAAGACAGACAAGACAGCATACACCTTAAATGGGGAGGGTGTTGTGGAATCAGAGGTGCATGTTCCTCCAGGGGACAGCAACATGACTGAGATCCCCACCAATGGGAAGTCAGCACTGTTTCCTCACTGTCCCAAAGGTGGCTGTGCTGCAGGCTGGGTGCTGGGACACTTGGGCCCCACCAGGTTGTCAAGTCTGCTCTCAATCCGGTGCAGGCATTGCTCATAACTCCTATGGACAATCCTGCACACCATGGCCGGTAGTTGATTCTGGGTGACAACACACCTCTGTCCCCACTCCCAGCAGGGAGACTTATGCTGTCCCCTGAGGTGGTTCCACCCAAAGGTGTTGCAGGGCCAGCAGAACGGGCACCGGTGGGTTGGGTCCCAGATGAACTGGTACCCGGAGCCATGGTGAGCTGAGGTAGGGTAGGCAGATCAGGAGGAACCGACCTACCCAAATGTGCTGCGGGTATGGAGCTAGAGCAATAAACATAGGTGAGTTATGAACAAAACCACTGTTAGTAATAACAGCATGCCAGAACATTGTACATAACCCCATTACAGTTAAATGTGTATTATGAGAAACACAACAATAAATAACAGAACAGTCAGTATATTAACAGCATGCCACAAACAGTTATGGCATAAGGCAAACAGAATAGTTAATTCAACAAGATATGTTAATATGCAATCATGGTAATACATAACATTAATAAAACACATGCACAAAATACAGCTTTTGGAAAAATATATGTTAATAGGAAACCATAAACAATATATAACAATAATAAATATGTGAAGATAAGGGGTGGGAAGAGAGAGAAATACAGTCCATTAATACCATCATGAGCTATATAGTTGACAACAGTAATGCTATCTACTCTACAGGTCTGTCCTTACTTTATGTGTAAATGTGCCCTATTGCTGCTGTAACACATACATACCTCTCAAGCTATCCACATGGCACACTATGGGGCAAGCAGTAATACCTGCAGGTACACAACTACAAAGACCACTTACACATTAAGTGGACCTATATAACTACCAAGGAATACAGAGGGCTAATGTACTAGTAATTTGATATTGGCATATGAATCATGTCAATGATACATCTGTAACAGAGGGATTACACAACAGGAATTACATTCCATGACAGTGTGACACTTAAGAGACATGCATGTGTACAGTACAGAGAGTACACAACTATCATGGTGTGCTTGGCAAGCATGGGGATCATAGCTAATATCACTGACTGCAGAGGACTTATGTATCACATGCAGTAATTGACTATATCAACCTTTACAAGACACTTCAGGAATACAGCCATACCTTCACTACACATGTTATTTCTTTTATCTTATTGAAGTTTGTTATTGTTGAACCTGTTTCCTTTATTGTTTGGATAACTACCACATTCGTGAGAATTATTTTAACAGTCTGTGACAGCTGATCAAACAAGTATTTACACATACTATGAGCTAGCACACCCTTTTACCTGTGTCTCTGTGGAGAGAATGATATTGTTTCTTACTCATTTTTTTATTTCTATTATTTTATTATAGTTTGTTATTATTGAACCTGTTGCCTTTATTATGGGGATACATATCACATTTGTGAGAATGATTTCAACAGTCCGTGCCAGCTGAACAAACAAGTATATACACATACTATGGGCTAGTTCACTAATTTACCAGTAGTCCCTGTGGGGAGAATATCTGTCATCATAACATATGTAATTCAATAATAGTTATTAGTACATGGAACTGGATTCAAACCCTGGTCTGTGTCCAGCAAAATGTGCATTGCACATAACATTTAACAAACTGAGCTACTGAATCATTACTGATATCTGAATGACTGATTTTGTCCTCGAGCTAACCTGGAAACATAATATGACCTGTTGCTAATACTAGAGTGTTATAATACTGTGCAGTGACAGTTGGACACAGCTGTATGAAATGCAATCATGGCAGAGAGACTAGGTAACCTATACATTACTAAATAAAATGCAGGTGTACACAGTATATTGTCACTGGGTTGAAATATCAGCTCTCATTCTACAAGTATTGCACAACAGTTCATTACAGATGCCTTCATGCATTTAATGATATACTTTTGAGGTTTTATTGACCAACAGTTAAAATAGTGCATGTGTTGCAATACAGCTGTAGTTCCACAGTTATTGTTATATAAACTTTATTTCATTTAATTAATCAAGAGTAATGCTTTATGCTTTCCTGATTATTGCAGTACATGTGGCAGTAGTCACTTATTGCAGTCCATGTCTATGATCACATTCATTACAATGCAATCAACACTGTTTATATACCTAATGGCAGTTAATGCTTTACACTTTCTTGCTTATATGACTATAGCTTGGAGGATACATCTGTGCTCACCAAACTTCCAGCACAACCTAGCCAGGTGCCTTGTGTATGCTCTCACCTCAGCAGTTGTTGGGAGAGAAGCACACCATTATGCATATCAGTTTAGCAGACATTCAAGGTTAAATACTGGTGAAAAACAGGTAAACATACTTACACACTTGTGGAACACTGGTCACCTGGAATTCTTGGACCCAGGTGTCCGATACAGCCCCCTTCCTTCTTTTCAGGTCACCATGGTGGTGACAACACTGCTCACCTGTTGGGGATACCAGTTGCACTGGTGAAAACCCTTGCCAGCCAGGCCCAGGCCTCTGTTTTGTACTCTGAGCCGTGATAACCAACTAGAATGAACCAGTCTGCATGTTGTTTTACTAGGAGTCTGACCTTGAGCCTGGACTCCTCAGTGCTCCACCTCTGCACCCAAAGGCACGTTCCTTCTCCAACACCTGCCATAGTTTCCTGACAGGTTGAAGTCCAAACAGTTTCTGTAGTATGCCCACCTATTGCACTTAATATAACCTGTTTCCCTGCACTTTAATGTGACTGGGTATTTTTTTAAAAATGTGGTGGGCTGCTTAGCACTGCACAAACTAGCAGAGCTTAGCTAAGCAGTGCTGAAACTGGCAATGCTGAGCAGTGCTTGGCACCACAGCAGTGCCCAAACCAGTTAAATGGAGCTGCCCAGTGCCAAGTGGTGCTAAAACAGATATTGTTTAAGCAGTGTTTGGCATGGCTTAGCAGGGCTTAACAGAGCTTAGCTGAGCACAGAACATCGGGATCTAAAAATAATTGGCATAATTTGTAATTGGAAAATAAATCCTTAATAACCCTTCTGTGCACTCAAACCCTGCACCTATTACACATAAGGCTGTCACTCTAGCAATTTGGATCCATGGATCTGTAGAATGCTGCTATACTTTTACATATATCTCTCATCTACATTTA